>NC_043971.1:43879189-44237522 GCF_902148855.1 Sphaeramia orbicularis | reverse complement strand
ACCCAGAAACGAGCCCCTGAATTACTTCCCTCACGGTGAACAACTTTGAAGTTGACTATCAAAAGCAGTTTGTTTGTTTACATACTGAAACTGAAACCAAACCGTCACTCAGGCCTTTTACGGAATTCCACGTGAGGTGAGTGATTCAGGTGCGTAATCATGGGAAGAGTAATGGATTCATGAAACTTAGGCTATCACTCAGGTTTGACTAATTTGATGAAAAACTGGTGATGAACGTCATCTGCTGCTTTAACGATGATTTATCTAAACACACAACTGAGTATGAAGTGAAGCAATGCACTGCTGTAAATGCACCAAGGGCTGAAGCAGTATTTAAGATATTTAAAATCACAATGTACTGCAGGGAAAAAAATGACAAAAAAAAAGTCCACTAGTAATTGTTGTTATTAAGTTGCGTTCCTTCTTTTTCTGCACCATGGGGAGCAGCTTTCTAATTTCAGTGTACTGTGTATGCTTGTGCAATAATATCTTATTATCTTATTAATTCAGCTCCTTCTGAACCCTGGTTTCTAATTGGAGGTAGATGTTACACGCTCTCACAGGGACTACTGGGATCTGGAAATGAGTGACGTCTGACCTGACAACCAGATGGCTAATGCTGAACTAATGTAAATAAATGAGTTGGGAAGTATAAACTGCAAAGTTAGCTATACATGTATTTTACTGTATGCATTTATCATATGTGTACAGTAGTTTCATGTCAAAATCCCAGGTGTTTTGTAAACTGATCTGTGGTAAAGACAGAAAGGCAAAGGAAAAGTGAAGGAAAAACAAATCTACACTGTTTTGTCTTCTCATTAGAGAAGTCTTACTATAAACATTTATTAAAAACATATAAATTTGATCTCAGTCTTTTGTCTGCAAAACAATATATTGCACGGAATTGGAAAAAGCCAACAAACCCAGTACCACCCAGTAGCCTTCCATTAGAAAGAATAACCTACATTCAGAAAGCCAAACAGCAAGTATTTGAAAAAAAATTGGAGATCCTTCATTAACTACGTTAAAGAGTTAGCGGCCTGATCACAATCAAGGTGTACCAGTATATTTGCATCAGTTATTAATCAGTATCAGTATTAATCAGAAAGATACCCCCAAAACCATTCACAAAATGTTTCTTTGGCCATCTTATTACTAAATCTTCCAATCCTCCAAATTTGAAGAAAATTGGGTAAAAACTGATAAAATGGCGATGCAATGAGCGTGAAAACGTGCACAATTTTATTGTTATAAGAGAGCAAAATTATTGTCCATAATGTTTTGTAACACAATAAATAATTACTACTCAACCCCTGTGTCTTTTTTATTACAAAATACACACATCATATTGCTTTTCATTTATTGATCATTTTTGTTGAACAGCTGTTTGATTATCAATTCTTATTTTCAGTATTAAGACAATCAACCATTTTGTTATGAAAACCCTTCTTTTACAGCCCTTTAATTGTAATAATAGAATGGGAACCTGTTATTTCAGTATTATTATGACTAAATATGCACAGCTACAGAGATTTTGGTATGCTCCTTTGGCTGCAGAAAATTTGGTAACAATGTGTCAAACAGATGTTTACGTCGAACCGCATGTTTTCAATGGCGCGTCATTCACCAAAATTCATGCAATGTTCGTACACCAATATACTTCCATCAATAGTATCACATATATGCCTTATAGATATATTGTTATAACTTGTTCACAAATGTTTATTTACTCCTGTACCAGGAAGACTTAGTTACAGATCTAACAGAGATGCCACCATGTTGTGACAACTTGGAAGTTGCCCCAAACACATACACATCCCCCATAACATGCCTGTTAGCCTCCGGATCCACCCCAGTAATTGTTGCCATGGCGTCGTCACCTTATTCGCCTAATATAATAGTACAGTAGTTAACCCCGTCACAACGTCCGCTGAATCCGATATACCTCTTACCAACTCCAGTCATCTTCATCTGTTCACCTTTTGGCTCGTCACCTCCATCCCACTGCAGCAAAGACAGTCTCCCTCACTTACCAGCAATTCAGCAACGAACCCCCGGACCGGAATACCGACTGACTGGACTGGACTGAATGACTGACTGCGACCGGACATTAGAGTGGTGTGAGTAAATTATGTTTTTTTTTTTCTCAGTCCTCTTGTTTTTCTTTGGAAAAAACCTTGAACTGAACTGTGCGCTTGTTTTTTTGTTTAACCAACAAACTGAAATGAACTGATTTTTTTTTTTTTTTCTTTCTTCTTTTTTAAGAAAACTGAAAACCCGGAGTGGAATTTTTGGTTTAAATGGACAGAACTGTTTTTTTTTTTTGGGTGTGGGTTTGAATTTGTGTGTTTTTCTATATAATCATTGTTTAATATATGATTTTGAATTTTAAATGGTTTGAATATGTGCTTTCTTTTTTTGTCATTTAATGTGTAGGTTGTGGGTTTAATTAAGATTCACTTCCTTTGTGGTGTTTGAGTGATGACAGACAAAAACTAAATAACTGACTGAAATTAAACGACTGACGTAACATCTTAAATGCCAGGAGAGAGACCTGGCTGGCACCCCTAAAAGATCTATAGAATAAAATAATATAAATTAAATAAATTAAAGCGTCAAATTCAAACTGTCACAATGTGGTAAGCCAGATTTCATTCCAATCTTGTAGAGTCCGTACACCAAGTAGTGTCCGTACACCGTATTCTAAATATGTGGGTCTAATTTTATTGTTTCTGTCAATACATGGAATTTTTCAGCAAGCATGCTTTGGACACGACATCTATGCAGTAAACAATGCATGATTATCCTGAGTGCTGAAACATTTGTATATCTTTGTAGGCATTAAATATGGAGGCTATTAGGCTGGAGTGTCCGTACACCCAATAATTTCTGATTTGACAGGGGTACAAGCCTGTGAAATTTTTAGTACACACCATAATAGAAAAATATTTTGGACTTTAAAAGAGAAATATCAGACAAATAAAATGACCTGTCTGATTTTTTGATAAAGCATTATTATTTTTTATCTATATGTGCACCCTTTCTGTTACCCTTGATTGTGATCAGGCCTTTAGATCTAATAGGCAATTCAGTTGACTGTTAACGGTATATGCATTGCAGTTCCTGGTTTTACATGGACAAGTACACTTGTATACCCTGGACACGGAGGATTGCAGTGGATTCTGATTTTTGTTTAGTTGAACTACCACTATCAAAAAGAGAAGCTCTGTTTGATGTTTTGTATGCTGTTATTTTTATTTTTGTTTTGAATTAAAATGGTACAGCTCTGTAAAGGAGGGTAAATTGTGATTGAAGTGAATGCTGTGCTTTCATGATTGTAAACTTAAAAAAAAAAAATTCTGCCCCCCCCCCCCCCCCAAAAAAAAGAAAAAACATATAAATCCAATAGACCAAAGCATATATTTTAAGATATGGGGCATTTCAATATTTGGAAAAATATTTTTGTACAGTTTGTGATTTGAAACTTTGATGTAGGAAAATAAAGAAGAAAATGTAAAATGAGTTAAACAAATTTTCTTGTATCAAATTAAATTTAATGTTAATAATCTATCCAATAATACGTCTGTGACAGCCTAGTTACATTAGAAATAAAAGAGCCACTGTCCACTTGTTGCTTATATGGTGCAGTAGGCTGCACTGTCGTCACCCCCCATCTGCTGTCTTGTACAGTTAACTGCATGATGCAACAATACTGTAATAGCACTATTCTTATGCGGTAGCTGAATACATATGTTTAGGTTCAAGTTTGTTTGCCCTCCCAAAGGATAAACATTCAAGGGAAAAAAAAAAAAAAACAACCAAAAAAGAAAACATACTGACAGACTTGACAAGAATTTGATCTGGAAAACAAATGAGATCATAAGTTAACAATGTGAAATACAGGAGAAAAGCATGCAGAAATAATGAAAGCAATAAAACAACACAGCCCCAGCAGAGGGAACATGATTGTGAATGATCAAGTGATGGAGAGTAACAGCCACTGAATGGGAATGGTAATTGCCTCAGGACTCTTTACAATATTAATCTTCTAATAATCGGACAATACAATGACTGATCTCTTGACAATTACAGTGTGCTGTGTGAATCATTATTGTAAGATGAAAGCAATTTTTGCATTTAGATTGAGATTTTCGAGAAGAAATAACTGCGGCGGAGCTCATTTTTCAGCTGAGGATTTATTTTGTCAGCGGATCAGCGGCACTAGTGCCTGCGGATCTCGTGTAGGTCAGCGTCGCGGGTTACGCGGCCGCCGGGAATTGACCGTTTTTGTGGGTTTTTTAGCTCAAAGCCACTTCAGCGATGTGACACGATTGAAGCGTAGTCTCCTGGGTTGACTGTAACGCCACAACTTTGCCCTCATCTTATGCCTCTTTTCATTGTATTAAAGCAGTTTTGAAGATTGTAATCGGCGCAAACACTCATATTTCCACGCGGCGCTGTTAGGCATGTGAATAAACAAAGCGAGCCAAAGGGCTACGTGATCGATGTGTGAAAGAAATGGCCAAATTTTATGTCTAAGACTAAGCCGGGGCGATTTGAAGAAAGGGCACGAAGGGGCCACGTCCATAAATGAGTGAAAATGAGAGGCATAAACAATGAATACACGACAACGTGGCTCTGTGTCTGTACGAGCCTGTGTGTGTCCATACGAGAGTGATATGTGAAGCCTGAGTGTAAATGGTAAAATGGGGAACATAAACAACACAACGTGGCTCTGTGTGCGCCTGTGTGTGTGTAAATCATCAATTCAGGGTAGTGAAAGTCTGTTTATTCATGCCGTGACCCACATATGCTCCCCAGAAAGGCCTCATCAAAAGCCTTATTGTCCTCCTCCTGCTTCTTCACCTCCTTCTCCCTGTCCCTCCGTGCTCCTTCCCTCATTTTTCTTTCCTCCCTCTTTTCGCTCAATCACCCCCCCCCCCCCCCCCCCGTCTCTCTTGGGGTCTTTTTATAAGCTGGTCTTGACAGTCCCAGACAGTCCCCCCCCCCCCCCCCCCCCCCCCCCTCTCGCTTTTTCGACTTCCTGAACCCAGTGTAAGTGAAACCCCCTCACATCAACACATGCACGGTAACGCACAGCAGCAGCACAAAAGTAAGAAGTTGACGTCTGCGGTCACTCAGCGTAGGGAATCTACTCCATCTTAATTAAGGCGTTCGGTGCTGAGAGCCACACCTGAAAGGACTGGATCAGAGAAAACCAGGAACATTTACTTGAAAACCACTACTTCATATCGAATTACAATCTGCTTTTAGATTTAATGCAAAGAAACAATATATTTCAAAAATCAGTATTCCAGTGACTCTCAAACTTTTTACAGTGGAGTATCCCCTGAACAGTGGCGATTTTTCATAAACTGCAAGGGAATCTCGGCTTCCCCTAAAATTATGAAAATTAAATGGTTAAATATGTACGGTTGTGTTGACATTTCATTGACTACAAATGTGTTAGAACACATTCATCTCAAAGACGAGTTCGTTCAGAATCAGCTTTATCACAAATCAACGGACTCGATGTTGATCACTTCTTCTGTTGCGCTGTTTTCTCATTCGATCTCTGCTCAGTGCATTTGCCCGTAGACACCCGGCGTCCATGCACTTCTATGGGACTGAACGGAACAGTTTTTTTCATTGCCTCAAAACTGGACGGTAATTGGATAAATGCCACAATGTTGTCCCGCTCCCGGACACTCGGCGTCTCTCGGGGTGAATGGAGCTGTGGGTGGAGCTCAGCTGGGCTGGACACCAGAATCCCACGTGCTGATTGGAGGATCAGTCGAAAGGCTGAATCCCGTTTGATTGACAGCTAGTTTGAGATCTACTCCTTCACTGACACAGTTCAGTTTAACACTGTCGCACATTCTGCTGTGAAAGAGAGAGAGAAACCACTACAAAATTACTTGTTCATTCCTTGCACTGTAAATAAAACACACTCATTGTACTTCCTTGTTTCAATTTAACATAATTTCAGCGTTTTCTTGTTTACTTGGTACGATAAGGTCACTGACCATTTTCTTAAAACGGAACGGAGGGCCCAATTTATGTTTAAATAACTAGACCCTTTTTTTGTGTAAGCCGACAATGAGCTTCCCCTCTCTGAAAGACGAGCAGCCGCCACTGCCCCTGAAATACACTTTTTTAGCCAAGTACCATCCAACTCTCGCTTCAGCATTTTTGGTTGAAAAAAATTTGGCAAAATTTGTTCCTGAGCCAAAGGTCTGTGTCATAATCTGGACCAGAACTTTAAAATGTCTTCTTCAATTTGTGCATTTAAAAGAATGTATAAATCCACTATAATAACAAAATAGAGAACATTATCTGAATAAGTGAATATCTAGTTGTAATATTGAAGAATGCATAAAATAAGATATTATTGTAATTAATTAATTAATACAGACTATCATGATTAGGAGATATTATCACATTTATTAATGATTGCATTTGTAGTAAATATTTAAAGTGAATATAAATAATATAACATAGTTTCTATAAAAAATGGTTGATTATGCAAATCTGATTGTGTGTGAGGTGACTGAGAAAAATGTATGAAAAGTGTATCCATACAATGGTTTGTATGGATGTTTTGTGTCATCGTAAAAATATACAGGAACAAAAAGTTTGTCGACAAAGCAAAGGAAGCAGAATAAATTTAAATTTTTAGTTTGTAAATGGGGTGGTAGTCTATAAGTCATACTTCTTCCCACTCCTTTTCGAGTGCTGAAAAATTTTGTTTGACCATGTTGTGTGGTTCTCTGTTATCTGATGATTCTATGTGCTCAAAATAAAACTAAACTAACTAAAGATGTCTGTTTATATTTTCAAAACTTTGTACACAAACAACATATATTTAACTGTAACACAGTAATAACATTTTTTAAAGTAAATTTTGTGTGGAATATATAAACTGAAAAGTGCCCTCTTTCACTGATAAGAAAAATAAATTGGTCATCAATTAATAAATGAACCTTTCATTAACAAAAAATAATGACTTAGCTACTCAAATAAACTCATTTTGAATAATATGAAATAGAAATGTTCTTAAAATGTTACCGAAGCTTAAACAATGCGATTGACAATAAAACTATTATATGAATGTATTAATTATGTTTTATATTTCAGCATTAATTCTCATTATTTATTTTCTATTCGGTACATGATGACTCACTTAATGTTTTGGGTTTTGTTTTTGTTTTTTTAAATTCAAGTACCCCCTGGGCTTCTTCCAAGTACCCCTTGGGGTATGCGTTCCCCACTTTGGGAACCCCTGGTTTATACAATTTCAGATTATGATACTTGACCCATAAAGACCCAGGGCTACTTGTACTGTATTTTCTCTCTAATTAACCTTTCTTAAATTATTTATCACCATTTATTATAATAGTATCCAATGTGTTTTGCATTTTTTCCAGTGAAAATTGGATATTTTCCTATATTTAACTCACTGATCAGGTAAATGTTCATAAAAACTCAGATTAAACTTGAGGGTTATTATATCCGAAACAGATAAAACTGAAGAAAAGTGACTTTTTCAGCCAATATATTAATAAGTGAACATAAACCAAGTGTCTCCATTCACTGTCATTGATCAAACTCCATGGGTTTTACTAGTGAATCAATGTTGTAGAACAGGGGTGTCAAACTCATTTTAGTTCAGGGGCCACATTCAGCCTAATATGATCTAAAGTGGGCCGGACCAGTAAAATAATATAAATAATAGGATAATAATAACTTTTGAGTGAAAAAATTAAAATTCCGTAATGAAAATGTATACTTGAACATAACATGATTTGTTCATGTTATGTGCAACCTATATGAACAACCTGAAAATACTTTAGTAAAATAAGTGCAATGTTAAGAATATTACGTCTTAATTTATAAAAGAATATATATATATATATATATATATATGTATATATATATACATATATATATATACAGGGTGGGGAAGCAAAATTTACAGTGAACATTTAGCTGTTTTTTTCTCAGCAGGCACTACGTCAATTGTTTTGAAACCAAACATATATTGATGTCATAATCATACCTAACACTATTATCCATACCTTTTCAGAAACTTTTGCCCATATGAGTAATCAGGAAAGCAAACGTCAAAGAGTGTGTGATTTGCTGAATGCACTCGTCACACCAAAGGAGATTTCAAAAATAGTTGGAGTGTCCATAAAGACTGTTTATAATGGAAAGAAGAGAATGACTATGAGCAAAACTATTACGAGAAAGTCTGGAAGATACTATTAAAGAAGAATGGGAGAAGTTGTCACCCGAATATTTGAGGAACACTTGCACAAGTTTCAGGAAGCGTGTGAAGGCAGTTATTGAGAAAGAAGGAGGACACATAGAATAAAAGCATTTTCTATTATGTCAATTTTCTTGTGGCAAATAAATTCCCATGACTTTCAATAAACTAATTGGTCATACACTGTCTTTCAATCCCTGCCTCAAAATGTAAATTTTGCTTCCCCACCCTGTATACATGTATGTGTATATATTTATTTATTTATTTATTTTTTAATAACATATATATATATATATATATATATATATATATATATATATATATATATGTATACATATATATATATATATATATATATATATATATATACACACACACACACACACACACATATATATATATATATATATATATATATATATATACACACACACACATATATATATATATATATATATATATATATATATATATATATATATATATATATATATATATATATATATTGGTTTTTGTACATTCATACACACACAGATTTACACATCTTCTATTGCAAAGACCCTGAAAAGTGAAGCATTCTAACGTGTAGACAGTGTTTTGAAGTAGATTTGGTAGCTCTGAGATAAACGTTCCTTTTGATTGAATACTTATTTTCTCATTCATTTTCAGAAGTTCATTTTGACATTGTGACTGCATCTTGGAAACTACAACCAACCAGTTTTTTTGACTTTATTTTTCTTTATTTGTGACTCCAACTTGGTAAACTTTCACTACTTTTATTCTGGAGGTATTCTACTTGTAGACCAGTGTTACAGTTCATTTCATTACGGTACATAAACTACAGAAAAGTGGCTTTACTTGAGGCAGATTCACAATTAAGCTGATGCCACAGACTCTATAGAAGCAGATTTTAGCAGACTAATATGTTTATTGCCAGTAATACCATGTGACATGGATCTACAAACTTGGACACGACATTTCCAGACCACGCAACAATAACGCCTACTGAATTAACAGTGCATCATTAATCAGTGCCACTACAGTTGGAACTGGTGAAGTCAACAAAAGTGGTATTTATGCAAATGAAGGTAGAATTCACTGTTGAAGGACCAGAGGACAGCATGAGGGCGCTCTTAGGATGACAAGTTTGCACAGAAAGCTTGAGAGTAAAAGTATTTTTAGGTACATACAGAGGAGGACGAAGGTGGTCATGTGTGGGGCCCCCCTTTACTCATCATGCTTTACCGGAAAATTAATTTATTGCCATAAATGGCTCACATACAAATACTAAGGTGAACTGTCATACACAAACATAGAGACAGCCAAAAGTGAAGTGTGTCCTCTATATTCATTCAAGTTGTTGGACCGCCACAAAATGACCACATCACAGCTTGTTGAGAAATTCAACATTACAAACAAAACACAAATACAAAACAAGCAGAGGGCCTAGTGCATAGAAGTAGCTCTTTAAATCAGGATAAAAAATATGACCGTCTGGCCTGTGCCACCACAGCCACAAATCCATCAACAGCAAAGCCATATACTTCCCTACTTTCACAGTTCAACATCCTTACTGAAACACAAACCACTGTGCAACACTTCAAACTCTATATATGCAACAGCAGCATATAATAATCACAATAATGAAACACTAACAAACAGTCAACAATACAGGGTAGGGAAGCAAAATTTACAATATTTTGAGGCAGGGATTGAAAGACAGTGTATGACCAATTAGTTTATTGAAAGTCATGAGAATTTATTTGCCACAAGAAAATTGACATAATAGAAAATGTTTTTATTCTATGTGTCCTCCTTCTTTCTCAATAACTGCCTTCACACGCTTCCTGAAACTTGCGCAAGTGTTCCTCAGATATTCGGGTGACAACTTCTCCCATTCTTCTTTAATAGTATCTTCCAGACTTTCTCGTAATAGTTTTGCTCATAGTCATTCTCTTCTTTCCATTATAAACAGTCTTTATGGACACTCCAACTATTTTTGAAATCTCCTTTGGTGTGACGAGTGCATTCAGCAAATCACACACTCTTTGACGTTTGCTTTCCTGATTACTCATATGGGCAAAAGTTTCTGAAAAGTTATGGATAATAGTGTTAGGTATGATTATGACATCAATATATGTTTGGTTTCAAAACAATTGACGTAGTGCCTGCTGAGAAAAAAACAACTAAATGTTCATTGTAAATTTTGCTTCCCCACCCTGTAAATATATACATATTCACATTTCAGAATACACAAATACTCATGGCCTGCTGAGTTCCACCGGCCGCCACGGCAACACACACCCGGCATACGCTCGTACCCCCCGGTCAGTAGTCGGTCCGCTCCGGCGTTGCTGCGCACCCCTTCCTCACCAATCACACTCACTATTTCATCCACTTGTTTGGTGCTGCACATCCACAGCTCCTTATCGTTAGGAGCTGCTTAGAAGGTTCTTTTCTGTGGCCATACAGCACTGGATCTTTGCACCTCATCACCTGCAGTAACCCAGACATTCCTCACCATCCTTCCTCAAAAAAGGGACTATTTTTAGAGAGAGGTTCAATGCAAGTCAAGGAGAGCCTGGACTTTTTGGAGTCATTGTCTAGTGACCTTTGTTGATATTAGAACCCGTCAGATACACTTTCAAGCTGTCTTTGGTTGAAATGGACATAACAATGCACATGTGGTGACGGAAAATGGACAAAAATGCTTCATGGTTAGATTACTGAATTTGTTTAAGGGCCATTTCATAGTCAACTTAAGGGCACATAGATACAAACACATTACAACGCATCGAAACGCATTGGCCGCCATGATGCGTGCTTGCGTCGCAAAATGTGTTATCCATTTTTTTGATGCACAACGCATCGACGTGTGTAATATCATGCGTCACCGGCGGGGGCAATATGCAATCGATGTAGTGTAATACGTTATATTACAGAAGAAGAAGATGACGGTGATTCACCAGAGTCTCCAGCAGAAAGCGAGTCACTGGAGCCAGCAGGTCGGAGACTGACATTCGGAAATATTGGAAATACCTGTCCCTGTTTAGAATTTGCATGGGCTGAACAAGAGATTGGAATACCCCGTCATGACTCTGCCTCTGCTGCAGTTTAGAGGCTGGACATACCACCGTCTATATGTGGCATGTTTCGGGGGGGTTTTTTGCGCTGCCAACTGAAAATCAATGTTGTTACATATTATAACTAGGGATGCACCGATACCACTTTTTTCCAGACCAAGTACGAGTACTTACATTTGAGTACTTGCCGATACCCAGTACTGATACGAGTACTTAATAATCCCATTCCAGTTCTTAGTTCCTTTTGTAACTGTGCTTTATTGTCATTATCATTAGTCTGACTGGAACAAAGTGCTGCTACTGACATTTAATGTGTTGGAATGAGCGTTTCTCAATTAATCCACCAGGGGGCACCACTCTGAATTAACCATACTGGACAAATACTATGAAGAAGAGTAAAGTTTTTTGAGAAGAAGAAGAAAGTCAGTAATAATAAACATGGAGATGACAGAGGCAACACTAATGTGATACTAATATTGCAGCGTTTTCACTGGTAAGGTTTAAAAGCTTAGCTTCAGCAGGTAGAGAAAAGAGAAATGAGCGATAAGTTTCGTTTTCACTTCTGTTGTCGGCGGTCCACACCGCTCCATACACCCGCTGGTATTCTCATTCTGTTCCCGCATCCGCAAGCACCTGGTAAACAGATGGAATGTACACAGAGGACGGACAGAACGCTGCGTCCGTATCTGTCTGTGTCTTTTAACGTTACTTGCAGTCAGCGTTACTTTTATCACCGTCATTTATTTTGAAAAATCTCCACTCTCTTCACACTCCCCACATATTATTCCACCGCCACATACCTGCTGCCCTTATCTGTGAATGTCACACGGCCGTAAGTGGTATCGGTGCATTTGTATCGGATGTTTTTTACGAGTACGAGTACACACAATGAGTATCGGAGCAGTATCGGTGCATCCCTAATTATACCCTGTTGTGTGTTCTTTGTGCCCTGAAACTGAAGGGTCAAACAGGATGTTCACTAATAAAAAGTGACACAGGCTCAGTGAGTTCCAGTCCAACATTACCAATGGGTGTGTGTGTCATTATTCCCCCATGAATTGGGTGAGTTACCACAGTATTCCTACACTTAAAATGTCCGGTGCATTAAACATCAGAATACACACTTTTTCAGTAGCCATGTCGATCTGAATATCACCTATTGACACCTGGACTGTACCTAAATTAGAGCTACCCCCATTGCGCTAGCGATGTATTGCATTTTAAGCATCACCTGGCTCGCTTGCCTTCAATGTATTAACTATGAAAAGAAATGCGTCCCTCACGTCGCATGTGTTGCTTGCGCACGTCGCACGTGTCGACTATGTAGGCAGCCTAAGTGGTAGAGATATACATTATGCTTAATTGAGATGTACCATATTAAACCACCTTAAACTACCAGGAGTTTATGTACCTTTATTCATTCCCAGTCATGCATTTGGGGACTGGCCTTAGTTCATTTGTCAACTTCACTTTAGGCCATTGTCATTGACCTGACATTGTATTGATTTGAATTGAATCATTACGTGTTTCCAATGACAAAGCGGTCACTTTTTTTTTTAACTAAACCTACTCTGAAAATTTCAAATCATGTTGACTTTGAACAAGGGTGTAATACACAAAATAAATGCAGATATTTGTCTAAATCTGTAGACTCTCTCATAGACAGTGGTGTTTGGTGAATATTTACAAAGATTTTTTTTTATATATATATTTAGATTAGTTTTCTACCTGCAGTGATTCATTAGTCACTTCTTTCCTTCTTTCTTCCATCCTTTATTTTGTAGGTCACCTCTTTCACCTCTGTATTCTCAGTAGAAAATCCATTAGCAAACAGGAATGCCCATATCTAGTTCATAGTTTTATTTTCAACCGCCACTGCTCAAGTCCTGGTTGACCAACTTTCCGACAGCGGCCTAAACATCTCTGGAGTTAAGATAATGTACCACATCAGACTGTTAAAACAGAAACCACAGCGCCATTAATGACAGGTTAACGGTGTCGGAAATGGGGATTCGTCACTTCTTCTAATTAATTATATTGGCAAGGAAAGGCGACCAAAGCTACTGGTCTCGCTCCAGCAAAAGTTCTGACAGATCAATAAATTAAAGGCCCTTCAAAACAAACAGCCAAAAGTCCGCTTTGAGTGTATTTGTTACTTAGCAACGCCGGCTTTGAAAAATAGTGAGATTTACAGATGTCAGTGGATATATTTGGCTTCCTACTGTGTGAGTAACTCTTGTGGAATTCCCAGATTATACATTTTAGTCATAGTTAAATTCTGCTCCTTTTGGATGGTGGAGTCCATTCAGTTGATGTTCAGAGGTGACTTGAAAACTGCATATTCTGTCATATTTACTACTGATTAAGACACACTTGATTTTTTTTTGTTTTCTTTTTTTAGTGGAACTCAGCTGCACGTTTTTAGTTTTTTTTTTTGTTTTTTTTTTTTCTCTCGGCTTAGGCCTCTGGACGGAGTTAGTCTATGAAATTCTACCTGACAATATGTGATTGTGTTGGTTTCCAGTTTTCCTTAATGGAAGTCAGCTGTGGGTTTTTTCTGTCAGAAGCACCTTCAGAATGTTGTCCCACCGGGAGGCAGTCCAGTATAAACAGAATGACAGAGTGAGCTGAGGAGGGATGGAAAAAGAGGAGGAGGAGAATGGAGAGGCAGAGAAGGAAGTAGTCCAACAAAAATATGACGGACTTACTGAGAAGACAGACAGGAGAATAGATAGAAGGGTCATTCTAAGGACTTTTGTGGGAAGGAAATTATCATGGAAAGATTTAGTAATCCTCTTCGTAAAGGTTAACTGCGTAGCTTTCTGGGAAGATTTTGTCTTTGTTGTTTGGCTTTTAGGTTGCATGAATGGAGAAAACTGATCAAATCAACAGAATTACTTCTGTTTGATTAGGATACTATTTAGGATACTAAAGGTTCAGTATGTGAAGTTTGTATTTGTGTTAGGTGGTCATTTTTGATAGCTGTTAGCTGCATCTATTTCAAAGGTAAGCTTGCCTTGCACAAACCTGTTTCCAGCCTCCTAACCCTATAATGCCAAACGTGTCATATTTGATAAATGAGTTGATAATTGAAGTCCTCTACATGATCAGTGTGATATTTTTTTTTCTTGAAAAACTTGATGTATACAATTAGGTACACGCAATACACTGATAATCCACCGGGGGGGGATTTGTTCACCAGAGGCCTTTCCAGTGACACTACAATATTGTTATTAATGAGGAAGGAGGCAGAACTTTGCTAATTTTGAAACAGAATTACCAATTTGTTAGACATGTTTGTGTTATATTATGTTTTTGTTTTTTAGCTTACCGGCCGACAGGCTGTAAGCTATTGTCATCATGCGGCGGTGTCTGTCGTCGTCGTCTGTCGTCCGTTACAAAAAATTTCTATCATCTTCTTCTCTGAAACTACAATTCTTATTGACTTCAAACTTGGTATGCAGCTTCTTTCTGATGATGTCAACAAAAGTTAGTGAAATTATTTGGATCTGGATCTGATTCTGGATTTGGTGCGACTTTGAAAAATTTCCCCATTACAAAAGATAGGAAGTGGATCGATGCAATAACTCAGTAAATATAAATGATATCCGGTGTAAATTTCTACAGTATAGTCCTGTTGGGGAGATGACCAAAACACAATGGCCACATGCTGATCAGGATCTTCTTCTGGATCCGGGAACTTATGGAAAATTTTACGTGGGCTCTTATGGGGAAAACATTTCAATCCTCTTCTTCTCCGAAACTACAGTTCTGATTGACTCCAAACTTGGTATACAGCTTCTTTATGATGATGTCAACGCAAGGTATTGAAATTATTTTGATCTGGATCTGATTCTGGATTTGGTGTGACTTTGAAAAATTTTCCCATTATAAGAGATAGGAAGTGGATTGATCCAATAAATCACTAAGTATCAATGATATCAAGTTGGAATTTGAATTTTTTTACAGACCTGATTGGAATATGACCAAAACATGGGCTATTTCTGTAATATAATAAATACACATAACTGGGTGATAATAGATGGCATCTGGATACCAGTGGCGGCTGCTCGTCTTTCAGACAGGGGAAGCTCATTGTCAGCTTACATAAAAAAAAAAAAAAAAAAAAAAAAAGAATTAAGAAAATGGTCAGTGACCTTATCGTACTAAGTAGGCGTCTTTTCCAGGGACTGGACCACTGTCCTCGGAATGTCCAGCAGAGCTGGGCTGCTTAGATTGCCTTGGCCCAGTGTGTTGTGGGTGTAAGACTTCAGCCTTTTTAACCTACAGATGCTCCTTTCACTCCGACCTAGCCGACAGTTTGATTGATTTAACTATCTACAAAACGATATTAACCTCGAACAAGAAATGATTAAATTATGTAACCGAAACAAGAAAACGCCAAAATTATGTTAAATTGAAACAAGGAAGTACAGTGAGTGTGTTTTATTAACAGTGCAAGAAATGAACGAGTAATTTCATAGTGGTTTCTCTCTCTCTTTCACAGCAGAATGTGCGACGGTGTTAAACTGAACTGTGTCAGTGAAGGAGGAGATCTCAAACTATCTGTCATTCAAACGGGATTCAGCCTTTCGACCGATCCTCCAATCAGCACGTGGGATTCTGGCGTCCAGCCCGGCCGAGCTCCGCCCACAGCCCCATTCACCCCCAGCGATGCCCGGCGTCCGGGGGCGGGACAACATCGTGGCATTTATCCAATTACTGTCCAGTTTTGACGCAATGAAAAAAACTGTTCCATTCAGTCCCACTGAAGCCCAGAGACGCCTGCAGTCTACGGACAAATGCACTGAGCAGAGATCGAATGAGAAAACAGCGCAGCGGGAATGGATGAGAAGTGAACAACATCGCGTCCGTTGGTTTGTGATAAAGCTGATTCTGAACGAAGTCATCTTTGAGATGAACGTGTTCTAACACATTTGTGGTCAATGAAATGTCAACACAACCGAACATATTTGACCATTTAATTTTCGTAATTTTAGGGGAAGCCGGGCTTCCCTTGCAGTCTATGAGAAATCGCCACTGCTGGATACATTTCCAAAAGCTTTTAATTTGGCTGGAAAGCTACAGGACCATCGGTCCTATTTTTCAAAAATAATATTTGAGCATTGAGACCCAATGTATCAAATATGACACAAAATTAAAACTCATACAGGGAAATTGACATTTGAAAAAAAGATTTCTGGGTTGTTCAAATTCCATTTTAATGGAATTGGAATTTTCTGTCAATGATTTAATGGTTCAGGCTTTACAGAGTTAACATGCAAGCTTGAAATTGATACCATTGTTAGCTTAGGAGTATAAATACCTAACATGAACAAACATCAAGCTCAAAATAGACCCTAACACAAACTTCAAGTGAGAATTTGTTAATCTTACATGATGAACCTTTAAAGATGGAGTTTTAAAAAGTTTAGTATGAAGAGACGATAGTTTGTGTTTATTGCCAAAACTGTAACATGAGGCAGATGATTGCGTATGGAGTGTGGAAATGTGTAATGTGTAAAAATAAAATGTGACAGTGCAATAGGCATGAATCACTGTGGTTGTCACCCACTGAGTTGCACAAAGACTGACTTATTGAGTGGCAATGTTCAGCTTGAATCCTGCAAAAAACAAGACAAAAACAACTAAATTTGGAAAAACTGGTACTGGCATGGAAACCCGCCAGCTCGGTTTGTCATGTAGCTGAAATTACCTTCAGTTATGTGTGATAGTAGTACTTGTGTAACAAAACTGAGACCTTTTTCTGCTTGTGATTAGATGATGTGATACTTCTTTAGATGTATGTGTTGTAATACTACCCACACACACCTGATGGAATAAATACTCTAATAAATTATTTGATAGAATGTTGTTATTGTTGTTGTGTGCGTTTAATCAACTACATAAGATATTTTCGTACTAGAAAAAGTGTATTTCAAGGCACATCTTTATTAGCTTTAGCGTTCAGATTAAACACATGTCATTTCACTTGATCCTTGTATCTCAGGAGATAATGCATATCTAAGAGAAAGAACAAGAAAGATACAGCAGCAGTCTGTTTTACATTTTTGCTCAAGGCACTCTTACATCGTTCCTGATGACTTCACTTCTACCCACTGCACCCACCTGATGCACCTCCATCGCTCCGGGAACAGATGGCCTGCTGGCTGGGATGTGTGCCAGCTCTGTCTTTGTGTATTGTCAGACGAACAGCTTCAGTGCAGCACTTTACTTCAGGAGAGTTTGATAGAGAGCCCATTCATGTTGTAGGTCATGGCACTGACTCACCAGCTGATCATCCTGACAACCCCCTCCTACGCTGTCAGGTGCTGCCTCTTCACGGCCAGCCTCAAAGAAGCTTCATGTACCTGGGAGCTTCTGTTACTCAATTCACCAAACAACAAGAACAAATTACCTTTCTGTCTGTATCGAGTGCACGGTCCATCACAAATGGAGAGGATCACTGACACAGCTGGATGAGTGTGCTGTACAGATCACTGCTGTACTGAGTCGGGATACTGCCAGATGGCTGCAAAGTTTGGGTTTTGATTTGCATTGGTCCATTCAATATAGACAGTCTGTACTGCTGTCTGGTGAATTTTTTATTTATTTTTTTATTTTATTTGTTTTTCTTCGGAGTCACTGTCACTCTGGTCTTATTTGTTTCATCTAGACCAGTGGTTCTTAAGGTGAAGACATACCAACCCAACTGCCAATCGTCACCAGAAAAGGTAGCCCGACTATCAGTCGGCTCCCGTCTCCCTGACATGGTCAAAAAAGTGTGAAGAACACACCAAATCATCTACCTACTTCAGCATACATTCTGCACTTTCGCAAGACGTAAAACCGGAAAATGACGGAACATCTCTCTAAACACAGAGCTCGCTGTCATCAGTCATTGTTGTCAGCCAAGGTTATTATCGTTAACGAAAACTAACGAAATGACGAAAACTAGAATTGAAATAACATTTTCGTTAATTGAAATAAATAAAAACTATAATTAAAAGAAAAAAAACGATAACTAACTGAAACTGCATTGCGTGCTTACAAAACTAACTAAAACGTATAAAAATTATGGATGAAATTCCCTTCATTTTTGTCTTTGTCAACGTCTGATTGATACGAAAGCAATTTATTTCGCTCTAGCAATTTTAGCTAGTGGCACCATACGGTACTTCACAGTCAGTCACTTCTCGTCACTTTTTGTTTAGAGTCAGCTTCTTGTCCCCACTCTACCTGGAAACATGGAGACTAAAGTTGGGAGAAAGCAGCAGAGTACTGTACAGGGTTTATGTGAATACGACAGTGAAGAAGATAAAAGATATGACAAAACTAAAATTAATATTAAAACTAAACTAAAACTGAGCATTTAGAAAAAAATGAAAACTAATAAAAACTAGCAAACCTGCCCTAAAAACCAATTAAAACTAACTGAACTAGAGAAAAAAAAAGTCAAAGCTTAATAAAACTAAACTATAATGACGTATCCAAAACTACTATAACCTTGTTGTCAGCAGAGAATGTTGAATAGTCAAGAAGGGTTGTTGTTGTTGTACTTGTTGAACAGATGATTAGTTATGAGAAGATACTGGCGTTGTCAGCTCTCGGGTTTCTTCTTGTGGAAGAAGAAACATGTCGCAGTCAAAAACTAAGGAGAAATCGCACTATGCTAACAATGCTAACAGTGTTCATTCCATGGAATGAATGAAGTCCATAGGCAACACTGACTGGCACTCATTCAGATATAATATGAGCAGTTCATGGCCTATTATAGAAGACATAATAATGTGAAGTACCTTGGTATAGCTGTATTCACATGGAAACTTCTCGTTCACTGATTCACTAGTCCAGGGCTATCTCTCCACCAATCAGATTGGTCCGACTGAACGATGGGTTGTGGCCGATTATGCATGTTGAATCGGCCAAAAGGACTGGCGACTGCATTAACGATGGCCGATCACAGAGAACACACCAACCAGACTCATGTCACCGACCTCGCCAGACTGCCTGACGACGTCTGACCGCCGAAAATTGGGTTGGTGTTTCTTCGCCTTAACCTGGGGTGCTTTGTCCTCATTGAGGTTACAAGGTGGGAAAATTCTGTTTGTGCTTGTTAAAGAAAAAATACTCATACACCCAACAAGTTAATCAAAAGTCTATATGAACCAACTCAAAACATATTTTGTCAGTCTGGTCAGCTCAGATAGATAATTCTTCAGATTTGTTTTTCCTGTTGTCAGTGTATTGTCATCAGATGTATAAAACACCATGTCCAAAAAATGTAGATGACTCAACAGTATCAAAAAAGGAAATCGAGAGTTACCTTAACTTTGGTTTTAATGAAGAACAGGGTAGTTTCGATTGGGGGGGGCTTACAAGGAAAAATCGTTAGGAACCACTGATCTAGACCCTGTTATTGCCATTGACTGGTAAGTGTATTTGCCATAATAGACCTTCAGAGTTTTTGTAGGCATTATTTTACTTTCCCAGACTGATGGCTTTGTGGTAGTTGTGGTTAATAAGACTCACTAACAAGACAAATGTTTTAAGAATAACCTTGTTCCATCTCATTTACATTACCTCACCTTTGACTTCTTGTGCTCCTTGTCACTGCAACCTTTTGTCCAAATATGGTCACTTCTGTCTCCATAATGTCAGCATGGCATCAGTCAAAAGGCATTATCACTTCTTATGAAATGAAATGACTTTGTCTTCAATAGCTCTACACAACTACTTACAGTCTTTGTTACAGCCATGATAATAACGTGTAGACTGAATTCTATGTGGTGGACATTCCTGGAAAATATGTAAGTATATGTTGTGCAATACTGCCTACTGTTAGTTTACAAATGGACTTAGCTAACATGAATAAACTGCAATAGCACAATACAGACACTCAGACTCAACATGTTATAAAAGCACATGTGCATGAATGTTACATATAGTGTTTTAAATAGGATGTTTGCGAACTCCATTCACAGCTAATGTCTGTTAATTCTTCTATTCATAATGACAGATAGTAGATAGATGTCTGTGTGAAGGACTTCACCTGCATCTACTGTACATGACCTTATGTAAATCATACATATTGAACCCCAACAGTTCCATGTATTGAAGCCAACAGCATTTATACAATTATATATGACTTACACTACGTATATTCATTCAGTAAATCCTTTGATTTCCACGAGTAGGCATGTGCAATCATACATCTTGAGCCTTTAAGAATGCATTTATTAAAGCTAATGGTGTGTATATGTTGTGTGCAACATGCATTTAAATATATTTATTCAGTAAAGCTTTTTTTTTTTTTTTTTTTCTGTGGTGTTTTAGCACGTTGTCCAAGAAAGACACAGAAAGTCAATCTTATAGTACACTACATGGACTGACCCAGAAGAAGTGGATGGGGGAGAGCAAAAGGGTATGACAGGATAGATGAGAACTGACAAAGAGTATCAGCGGAAGAAAGAGGGGTCACCGAGAGGTTAGGAAGGTGAAGAAGTACATTCAGAAACCAGAGAACAGATGCAAAGGAGAAAAATAAGGAGGTGAATGTAAGAGCAAGTGAGATGGAAGCACATTGGAGAGAAGGGTGGGGGCGGTGGAGAAATATGTTGTCCTACATGGACAAGATCCAAGTAAAATGCTCTAGACTGATGAAAAAAGGAAAGGAGAGACTGCAAACGGACTAAGGAGAGACCAAAGAAAACAGACATGGGATTCTCAGAGAGCCTGGGAGTGATGGGAAAAGACATTAAGAAAAGAGGCTGTGGAGAAGGAGAAGGGAAAATGAGTAGAGGAAGAAAGGGAATGAAAAATAAGTCTGATCGGACGCAGAGCGATAACAGTTACAAAGCATAACACTATGTTTATGGGAAAACAGCCAACTCAAATGGAAAAACTAGTTAACATACTTACCTTTCTGGCTTCAAAAAACAGCCACCTGTTTATGTTTTCTGCCAAAAGACAGATTATTACTCAATAATTTCTTACAATTTTCCAAAGTAGTTTGCAGTTTCCTGTTTTTATTGGAACAATGTAGGTTAGCATATAATAATAGAAACTGCAGCAAAAGTGAAAGTGTCTCACCTGAGAGCTCCTGTTAGAAAAGTGAAAGGCTCTGAGCAGAACTAGAACAAATTATAATATAGTGAGACATGGTCCAGGTCAGAGTTCTACCTTAAGTAGTGAAGCAGATAATCCAACCAGGTGAGCCAAATCCTCCTCGATGACCCTGATTCGATTTGGGGAAGTTACAAAGTGGGAAGCCTGTGGGGGCTGTCACACCAGAAAACATCCACATAATGTTGGAAAGTATCGCACTCAGGCATAACTGACATTACACTGTGATTCTGTAGTGTGGGTGGACCTTATCCCACTGCCAACACATCCTCATGAACAACAGAACAGGTCAACTGCCAACAGGTGTGCTTATGTAAGTGTCAATGTGAAGCAAACATGTCAATGAAAATAACTAGGCTGTACCGTGTCATCAGAAGGTGGCACTAGAAGTGGAAGTTGTCAACCTTCCAGATGCTTGTTTCTGTCAAAAATTGTGACGTGTATTTTTTTTTTTTTTCCCTCTCCATAGATGAAACGAAGGTGTCATTTGGCTTCCTCATCAGTTGACATGTATGACATGTATGCGTTGGTCCAACTCATCCCGTTTTACTGCTTTATTTGAATATCCAGAAACAGCTCATCAGTCATACACTGCAAAAAATGATTTCTGAGAAAGTGAAAAAAGCCTTATTTCTGGAACATTTCTCTCATTTTTCATCTAAATAGAAAAAAAGCTTATCAAGAAAAATATTCTTATTTTAAAAGTAATATATCTAACTTTTTCTTAATAAGATTTTCCAGCTAATATCAAGCCAGATTTTACTAGTAAGAAGGTAGGGTAATGTTTTGCAAATTATCGCAGCAAAGGATCAACATTGTTTTTTTATTGTTTTTTATCTTATTTTAAGACTGAAACCACTTGCACAACTTCTTAATTTAAGAATCTTAAGAAATGACAGCAAAAACTGTTTTTTTTTAACTAGAAAAGCACTCGGAGAGTGCAGACCTCCACCAAGGCAGATCAGTGCCCCCCCCCAATCACCACCAGAATTTAATCATTTGTTCCTTGTGCCAGTATCAACATTTCCTGAAATTTTCATCCAAATCCGTCCATAATTTTTTGAGTTATCTTGCACACGGACAGACAGACAGACAAACAATCCAACGCTCTGAAAAACATAACCTCCTTGGCGGAGGTAACTATTTGTTGTTATTTACAGGCTTAAAACATGACAAAAATGATAACATAGTTTAAAGCTGCATATGACTTTCATCACCAATTCTGTAAAATCTGTAAAACCCCAGTCAAAGCCTAAGTATCATGAATCTATAAGTCTTTCCGTGATTACTCACCTGAACCTCTTCCCTAACGGTGAATAATTTCAAAGTGCACTCCACCATACACAATCCATTTGTTTACAAACAAAGCCAGCAGGGGCCCGTTTCACGAAACTAGGATTCTGTCATCCAGGATGATTGACTAAGCCGCGTTCAACGAATCCAAAACATGGGAGTCCAGGCTCAATTGGTTTCACAAAGGCCAAGCCAGGATGAATGGACACGGATTCATCAAGCCAGGTGTAACTCATCCTGGATAAGTGCGCGCACCGGATCCCTTAAATAGACCCCGACATCGATCACAGATTCATCGATTCACCATGGCAACGCGAGCAGCGTACTTTTCCCCCTCTGAGACAGAGCTACAAATGGAAGCATACGAGGAGGTGAAAGACACAATTAAAAAGAAAGGAAACACCGCCACGGTAATAAAACAACGTGAGAAAGCGTGGCAAAGTTTTGCAGACCGCCTGAATGCGTAAGTAGTGCACAAATACACACCCACTGCTCTGCTGAAACCGTCGCAGTCACAACCCAAATAGTTTATCAGCATCTCCGAAAGTTGTACTATCATTACGAATCAGTGGAAACTGGATGTGAGAGTGTGTAAATGGGACTATGTGAGACCGGAGAACTGTGATGAATAAATGAACTCACTGACGTCTTTGACTGACCTGTTGGGATAAAGACATCCAATGTCTTGTCATCTTCCCTCATGTTTAATCCGTGTGTGTGTGTGTGTGTGTGTGTGTGTGTGTGTATGAATGACTCAATATGTGTATGAATGTATGTGTCTGTGTGCATGTATGTATGAATTAATATCTGTGTGTATGTGTGTATGTATGCATGTAGAGATCCAACATGTCTGGGCCCAAACGTACATGGCAGCAAGTCAAAGTCAAATACAAGAACATCTTGCAGACTGGTAAGTGCACTGACCAATACTCAAAAACACACAAGTATACATTGTTCCCAGAAGGTGTCTGCTCACACATTGTCTGTGATGTGTCAGCTGTCAAAAAAAACCCCACCAGCAGGGTACGGGTGGTGGGTCACCAACAGCTGACCTCACCACAGCAGAGGACATGGCTTTGGCCCAGAACAAGGGCAGGCCTGTGTTGGAGGGGATCCCTGGGGGGACAGACACATACATGTGTCCGTCCCAAGATGCCACCCGCATCATACAAGGTACATTCTTCCATCTCTACGTGGGACATAACACATTCATATCAAATCCATTTGGACTGTCTGACTTTGGATTTCCTTGCAGTTTCTGGTGCCACCGTCAAACTGTTGGACCCACCAACACCAGGGTCACCAACACATACATTAGACGATGCTGATCCAGTGAGTACTCCATCAAAGGCACACTGTAGGCCTGGCATGGCTCGTTTACCATCTTCAATAAGGATCCCATTAAATGTGACAGGGTGAAGGCACCAGTGGAGGAGCAGCAGCAGCAGCAGCAGATGAGGAGACCATCTCTCTGGATTCCAGGAGGGACAAGGTATCATGTCAAGCTTTTGGAGGTATCATACAGTCCACGATGGTGAGAAGTCATCACTTTGTACCCACACAGTATCCCCTTTCTGTAACAGGACCCAGATGACATGCAGGGAGAAGGCCAGCCTGGCAACATAGTGAGTATTAATGGAAGAACATTGCTGTTACGCACATTGCCCATTGTGCTAATTGTCATGTGTTCACAGAACTCCCAAGCAATCGGACTGTTGTACGCCGACCATCTCCGGCGGCAAATCCAAATGACTGAATTGGACATTCAGTACAAAAAAACAAAGATGGAAAACCTCACACTGGATGCAAGAAATAAAAAAGAGGATGGTGAGAAAATTGGACCTGGAAATCAAAAAGCTTGAGTGGGAGGTGAGTTATGCCTTCAATGCACTGTATGGCAACTGTAACACAAATACTGTATTAATCATCATCCTCCTTTCCTCCACCAGCTCCGAGAGGACACAGATTAATGTATTAAAATCACAATTCCAATGGAATTTTGGTGGTGTCTGTTCACTGTATGCACAGTTAGGGTCACCATAGAGATAACACTGGGCACACAGATGATGGAATCTGTCTTCCTACCTAAGTGTTATGATTGGTTAGAAGTTGAAAGGCTGGCTGTATCATTAAGGCCAGAAGAAAGGCACATAATGTACCCGAAATGCAATTCCTCAGATATATCAAAACACCTCATGGCAGTAAAAAGTGAGTAGAGGGAACAGTTTTAATAGTCATAATCAACCATCAATCCTTTCAGGTAGTAGGTATCATGATAACTAAATAACCATTTGCAGCTTGTGAGGTGTGAGGGTGTAAGGGTGTTCCTCGTAAAGTCAAGTGAGCCAATAGCCTATATAAAGAGCCAAAATGTTGTGCTCCTCCTTACTCTAACAATGGCGTGCTCATTCCTACTAGTGGTGATAGATGAATGTGATCTTGCTCAGGAGAGCCTTCAGGAGAGAGAGGGTCTTCAGGGACCGCTCAGACCCACTGCACTTCTCTGATGACCACCTGTATGAAAGATATAGGTTTTCTGCAGATGGCATCAGATATCTGTGCAGACTGCTGGGTCCCAAGATCAGACACCGCACAGTGCGGAGCCATGCACTGAGTGTCACTCAGATGGTTTGTGTGGCCCTGCGCTTCTTGGCCAGTGGAGGTTTCCTTTACTCTGTGGGGGATGCAGAGCAACTAAGCAAGGCCACAATTTGCCACACTATAAGGAGTGTGTGTCTGGCGCTCACAGCAATGTCGGATGTCTTCATCTCCTTCCCTGGGCACAGAAGACTCCACCACATCAAAGAGGAGTTTTACAGGATTGCAGGTACCAGACACTACAAATGACAAATGACCTATTACCATGTGAACAGTCATAGTAGGATACTCATGGCTTTGTGTTACAGGTTTCCCCAATGTCTTTTTTTTTTTTTTTTTTTTTTTTTTTTTTTTTAATTTTAATTGGGCTCAGCTGGCTGACAGGCAGCTGTCTGTACCGATAAGGCAGCAGCCGACACCAACTGTACTCCCAGTCATCATTGCCCATTTTTCTATGACCTATTACCATGTGAACAGTCATAGTAGGATACTCATGGCTTTGTGTTACAGGTTTCCCCAATGTCATTGGTGCGTTGGACTGCACCCACATAAAGATTAAATGCCCCTCAGGTGCCCAGGAGGCGGATTTTGTGAATAGGAAGTCCTTTCACAGCATTAATGTTCAGGTGAACATGATATTTATGATATTGTTAGTGAGGGAACACTGCATTGCTTGTGATGTGCACTGATTGGTTTATTATTCGTCATCTCCTCATTTCAGATGGTCTGCAGTGCTGACTGTGTCATCAGCGATGTTGTGGCTAAGTGGCCTGGCTCGGTCCATGACTCCCGAGTCTTTCGGGCATCTGGAATCTATCAGCGCCTATCGCAGGGTGAGCCACACAACCTCTGTTAATAACCGCTTTTTATTTATATCTGTGTCCAGAATGTGACTGTGATTCTGAGGTTGTGATGCAGAGTCTTTTGGTTGACAGGTGAATTCTCTGGTGTGTTGCTGGGGGACAGGGGGTATGCCTGCCAGCCTTTTCTCCTAACACCATATACAGACCCCCAGGACGCACAGCAGGCCTACAATCATGCCCATGCCAGGACGAGGGCCAGGATTGAAATGACCTTTGGCCTCCTGAAGGAACGCTTCCAATGTCTTCACCACCTAAGGGTCAGCCCTTCAAGGGCATGTGACATCACTGTGGCCTGTGCCGTCCTCCATAATGTGGCCTGTCTGAGGAAGGAGAGGGCCCCCAGAGTCATGTCACACATGGACTGGGACAATCCTGCCATTTTCCCCAATGATGACAGTGGTCGGCTGGTCAGGGACCAATATGTGTTAAATTTTTTTAGTTAATATGGATGCTTTTACTTTACGTTGACAAATGTCCTGCAGTGGCAGGGTCACATGCTGTGAATTTAAGTTAAATATGTCCTGCTTTGGCAGAGGAATGTGTTGCCTTCTTCTTCAGTTTGGAGTGTTTGGCCTCCCATGATGTTTGTGTTATATACTGTGTTGCAGGGAGGCTACTGCATCCATTCATTTGTCTGTTCGTTTTTCATGTATGGATTTGTCCTGCATTTCTTTCAGTGTACAGACGTGTATTTCTTTCAGTGTACAGACATGTGGGCTGTATTCTACCTTTGAATGTGTATTTATTGTTCTGTTCTTTCTATCTTGTACAGTCACTGTGACTTCAGTTTTAAAGGAGCTGATGGTTTTACATGCTTTGATTTATCCTTATTCAATAAAGGAACATCATGTTACTCTTTGTGTATTTATATTTAGATGACATATATAGTCTATGGGAAACTGTCAGTTACCTAAGTATGAAGACTACAGAGACTGAAAGGGTCAATGTAATCAAATTCCTTGGAATAACTATGCAAAAGAAGTGAAGTTGTTGTATGTGCATGGAGGTGTGGGTGAATACTGACAGAACTAATACAAATCCAATCAACATTATCCAGAAAAGGCCAATACCACTGATCAATAAAGTGTCCTATAGGGAACACAGTACACACATCAGTTTATGATCAAATTAAAATTTTTTAAGTTCGGTAACTTAGTCCACTTTAAAACAAAACAATTCATGTTGAAAATTTAAAAACATCGGTTGCCTGTTCATATTCAGGGCATGATTGAAATATGGGAAATTATTTCTAATTTCAGAGGACGTCATGTGTTCAGTCAACCTTCTGTTGGAACAAATGAAGACATTTAGTCTGTGTGTTGGAGGAAATGTTTGGAACAAGTTATATCCTGTGTTCAAAGACTGTACAACACTATTTATGTTTAAAACTATGTTTAAATGTCATGAAAATATATGGAGAATGTGAATGTTCATTTTTGCATGACTCAAACTATTGAATTGTTTAGTTTTTTGTTGTTACTATCATTACTAAGCTAAAGGCATTGGTATCTATTTTATTTAATTTTGTTTGGTGATATGAATGGGGAGCAGAATGATCTTAGGCTTCAGCCTATTCCGTTACAGACTCTGTAGTTTTTAAACATTGGATCTGCTTAAATGTCTAATGTTTGAAATGTCTGAATAAACACAATTGAACTGAACTGATCTACTAATTGCAACATCATCTAAAATCATCATTTATGTAAAATTATTGAAATTAATAATCACAAATGTTTATATACTGACAGTGGGTCTAGTTACTGTGATTCCATTGTTTAATGGACAGTGGAATAACTATTGGTTCCATTTGTGGTGACTGTTGACTGAGATGAGGGATGAGATAAAATAAATCCTGGAACTTAGCCTGGTCTGGACCAGGCTAGCTCCACAGACTAAATCTCCATGGTAACTCATATCAAAACATATCCTGCTTTCCCCTATCCTGCTTTTGTGAAACCGGATCATGGATAAGTTGAGCCAGGATAGCCAGCATATCCCGGCTTAATCCCTTATCCTAGTTTTGTGAAATGGGCCCCAGGTCACTTAGGCATTTTCGGAAATTTGTTGCAACGTACATTGTGGGAGGCGGAGCTCCATGTAGCCGCATTATGGCTTCAGCGGCAGCAAACATGAAAACGGCTTCATTGCCTCTTGTACTAAGTACTGTTTGCTAAAATTCTGTATTTTTGTCTAGTTTTGAGGCATATTATGTTTTTTTTATTAGTTGATTGAATTTTTGCTTGTTTTAAGAATTCTAGCCAAGAATTTTTTTCTTACCCCATTGGCCGATTTTTTATTTTTTTATTTTTTTCTCAATATAAGCCATTTTGACCAGATTTAGGAATATTAGGCTTATTTCTAGCAAGGTTTGTTGTTTGTTTGTTTGGTTGGTTGTTTTTTTTGCAGTGTATGAGTAGCGTGTTCACTTTAGAGAGATGAAGACCTACACTGTCCATTGTCCTCCATGAGATCAAACTCAGAGACAAAGAAATGTGATCTCATTAGCAATTCTCTTGACATTGCATGTGTAAATGGAACAATTCAGTTTATTGTAAAGATAGTAAAGTAACGTCTAATTTGGTATAAAATGGACTGCACGTGACACACATCACCAACCTTTAAATGGTCCCTCCATTGGCATATTTCACCTCATTCTGAGTTGGAGGTAAAAACATATTAAAAAGAAGTGAAAATCACTGTAATCTGTAGAAAATCTCTACACTCTGAACAGATCATAGAGAGAGACACTTCAGATGATGTCACCTCTGTGAATCTCCTGTTTGAAGTGTTTGTACTTAGTGTTTCACAGTCTAAAGCTTCAAGGGTTTTAAACAAAACTGCAACTTTCTTGACTTTTTTTCTGAAATGAGGTCCTATGGTGCACAACAGGAAGCGGAAGGAGCTCACTTCTCTTCAACTATTACAACTTCTTTAGAGAAGCAAGTTCATTGTCACCCACAAAGCACATTTTCCAAAAAGTCAAACATCACCTTAAGCCAGCATGAAAACCTTTTTGCAGCTTTTTAATTTTTTTTTTTTTTTTTTTTTCTTTTCAATCAAACTTTTCTAACACACAGATGAATACAGTGATGGAAGCATAGTTTTGGCCAATGACATATATGAATGTTTGGAGGCGTGTTAGGGCGCTTTCACACAGCGTTCACAAGCACGTACCGCGACCCATGCCTGAGTATGAGTGGGTGTTACAGGACTGAAACAGTAGGTGGGGGTGTGGAAGGAATTCTGTTGCTATCCAACTAATGCAGAAATCAGAAGAAGACAAGCCCTTACGTCACAGGTGTCAAACATGCAGCCCAGGGTCCAAAACCTGCCCGTCAAAAGTTCCAATCCAGCCTATGAGATGAATTTACAAAGTGCAAGTTAGGGCATCGAACTCAAAAAATATCATAATAACCTATAAATATCTTTGATTTAGTGCAAAAAAACAAATTCTGAAAATGTTTATATTAACAGACGATCCTTTAACAATAAAATGTGAATAACCTGAAATGTCTAAAGTAAAGTAAGTGCAATTTTAACAATATTCTGCCTTTCACTGAATGTTTTGTGCCTTCATAGATCGGATCTGTAATGCATATGTATAAATGATAAGTCGAGGCAGAATATTGATAAAATTTTAATCACATTTCTTAACAAATTTAAATTTTTTTAAGGTTATTCGCATCCTTTTTGTTTGGATAGTTTGTAAATGTAAATATTGGCATAATTGAATGGTATTTTTTGCACTAAAACAATTTGGAGTTGTTATTATTTATGTTAAGACTGGTAGTACAAGATCTGAACCCAAATGCAAGAACCTCAGACAGATATACAAAGAAAGTGTGTTTATTAAACACAATCAGTAAATACAGTTCACACAAAAAGATAATGGGTGAGTCTTCAGTGAAACTGCGTGGTAAATTCGTCACAGCTTCCGAATCCGAATGTGAAGCCTCACAGCCTGGGTTGGGAGCACACGAGGGGAACCCGACTAGGAGGAAGCAGACAAGAGTCAGGGGACAGACCAGGTCATACACGGGAGGACAAGCAGACAGGCAACAGGACACTGGGGAAAGGCAAACTCATGTACCGTAAATCCAGGCTAAAGGTCAAACACCGGAGAAGAATCAGAAGCAGAGGTACAGGCAGGGGTCAGGCGAAACTCAGGAGTCGATCAGAAGCAATCCAGGTCAAGAACAGACAGGCAGACGAACAGGATCCAAAAACACTTGTAAGTAATCACACTAGGAGAATACGAACTGGTAACGAACAAACACAGACACAGGGTTTATATACACAAGAGGGAGGGAAGCCAATGAGACACAGGTGGAACAAATCAGGGCGGGGACAGGTAATCAGACACAGGTGGCACAGATTAGGGAAAGGAAGCAAAGACACCAGACATGACACAAGAGGAGAACTTAAAATAAAACAGAAAATGACAGACAAGACAGACAAAACAGGCTGGAGTCTGGGGACTGATATGACAGTTTATTGGCTATCATGCTATTATTGTACTGGTCTGGACCACGTCAGATTAAATTGGGCTGAATGTGGCCCCTGAAAGAAAATGAGTTTGTCACCCCTGCCTTACGTCATCAACCGAGTGACTGTTCTGTTCAATTGTCTACAGTGGTGGCAGTACTTGTCTGTTAGCCTGTATGAGGCAAAGTGAAGAGTGACCTCTGTTGTCCCTGATATATCACAGAGTGGTTCGGTCGGTAAGGTGAGCCCGTGCCGTACAGATCCGAGGCTTTTTCAGGAGACGACAAAAGCGCCGTTTATGGCACGAATCGCTTTCACACTGCAACATACCGTACTGGAGTCCACACAGTCCATACCCAGGACGACCTTCTCAGCTGGACTCGGGTACAGCACTCGAGCACAGAACATTTGTATTCACATTGATAAAATTAAGTGGACTTTGGGGTCCAATGGACTTGGGTACGTAGTGTGAAAATGCCCTTAGTGTGGATTAGTGCCCCTACAGGCATCTGGAGGAAATGCACAAAATGGCAGACAAAGGTTACAGAAGAATTACAAAATTGTCACATTTCGGCTGTAGTTTTGGTCAGTTGGCTTTGGTCATGTACTTCTGTTATACCCACCCTAATCATCTCTATCCCATTATGGACATAAACAGTGTCAGACATTGTTCTGTCTTGTTAGGTTTGCTTGCAGTACACTAAGCAATATCTCAAGTGATTTCACTGTTGCAGACAAATTATCACTGTCAGAATAAAATTTGAGTTTTTGCAGAGTTGAGGCGTGCTCCTGTCATTGTGATCGTTTGATGCGATTTGATAAATACTTAATGTCAGGTGTTCGATTTGAAGCAGAAATACAACAACGGATTCCAGTTTGATACCTGTTATTTCTGCACCGAGACTGATCATAATGATCAACAGAGAGAACAAGTTAGGCTGTTTTGCTCTTTGTTCTGATGTGGTTATAGCGCCCCCTAGAAGCAGGACTGTTGGCTATACCTCTAGTAGCTGACTTTTTTTCCACCAGACCTCAAATGAATCAACCACAAACTCTGAATTTTATTCACTAAATCATCACCCTTGATGATCTAATTTGATTAAATATTGATTAGAGTGATTAGAGTGTGTTATGTATATGTAGTGATGCCTAGTGGTGAAAGTTCACATTGCAACCAACTCAACCCTCCATATGGTGGCCACAAAAAATACAAAGGGTCTCATTAAAGTCAATATTTGGACTTTTTAATAAAGATGATACAAAGATGTGACACAGGATGCAGTCCATTATTTAAAATGTAAAGCTGTCAAACTTTTGAAATTTTTAATCAGATTAATCACCGGGTTACTATGGATTAACTTCGATTAATCACAATCAAATATCATTCATTTTTAATCTATACTAATCGCGTTTCATTTTGCATGAGCAAACAGACTCAAGAGAGAAGGGAATATATATGCGCTTGATGTGTTTATTAAACACCTTCAACAGTTTTAGCAACTTGAAATAACTGTTCCGTCTTTTTTTTTTTTTTTTTTGTCGTCATATTTCCATCCAGAGGGCCAACGTGCTGTTTAGTGTCTTCCATCTTTATTGGTTGGTTCTGCTGCCTGTCACTACCGGATCAACTGCCTATTTGTTCATGCGCAACAGTAACTCTACTTGGACAAATTGCCCAAAATGTGTTGCCAGAGATGTTCAGAGTCATTCTGTGCTGCAGATGGCTTAATTGCATTAATTTTTTAAATCAGATTAATCATGATGATGGATTAATCCATGTTAATGCGTTAATTTTGACAGCCCTATGTAAAATGTCAAAGTCACACACAAGATGTCCTCTGTAGACATATACAGCTCATTCAAAGGGGATTAACTTATTTTCATGTGATTATAAACTAATAAAAACATGACTAATATGTTACATTTTTGCAATTAGATCATTGTACGCCCCGCTGAATCTTACACCTTTGACCTCTGAACTAAACTCATAAGGAATCTACGTAAAGGAAAAATGATCCACTATGGACTGTTGAGCCACTGGAATCCTATATCAGACTGTAAGAATGGGGCAGTATTACTATCCCAGAACTCCAGCCACTAGTTTCCTCAGTTCCCAAATGTTTACAGACTGTTGTTAAAAGAAACACAGTGGTAAACATGGGCTCATTCCCCTTTTTATTAGCTTACCAGCCGACAGGCCGTAGGTTATTGTCGTCATACAGCATCCGGCGGTGGCGTCTGTCGTCGTCTGTCATCCGTTACAAAAATTTCAATCATCTTCTCCGAAACTACAATTCTGATTGACTTCAAACTTGGTATACAGCTTCTTTATGATAATGTCAACAAAAGTTAGTGAAATGATTTGGATCTGATTCTGGATTTGGTACGACTTTGAAAAATTTCCCCATTATAAGAGATAGGAAGTGGATCGATGCAATAACTCAGTAAATATAAATGATATCCAGTGTAAATTTCTACAGTCCAGCCCTGATGGGGAGATGACCAAACCATAATGGTCACATGTCAATCAGGATCTTCTTCTGGATCCGAGAACTTATACAGGGTGAGTCAGAAAAAACACTCTTTCCATTTAAAGAAATTGTACTGCTAAAACGGAAACACTGATTTTTCTTTTGACCATACAGTCATATTGATGTGGTTATTGAGCATGTCTGGTGATGTAGTCATAGATTTATTGCATTGCATAAGAGAGAGAAGGTCCATTGTTTATTGGGCACTGAAATACCTGCCAACACAATGTATGCCACAGTGAACAAACTTGAAATTGACAACAATTACAGGAGTCGGGGCTTTGCTTTCACACTCAGGACATAGGCCTACATGACAGTGCCCAGGGAGTTTTCATCATGGCAAGACCACAGTTTACGGATGTGCAGAGAGCTTTCATGGTGACAAAATTCTGTGAAACTGGTAGCATCCAAGAAACCATCGGGCAGTTTCAAGACCGCTTCCCTGATGTCTGTGCCCCAGCTGCCTCATCAGTGAGGAGAAATGTGATCAAGTATCGCCTAACAAACTCTTCAGGAACTCCGAAATCGCATCACGGCTGAAATCCAAGCCCTACGACGAACACGAATGGCGAGAAGAGCTGTGTTAGAGATGCGACAACGAGCACAGATTTGCATCAATCTGAATGGTAGCCAGGTTGAAGGTCATGCCAGATGACTTCGTTGAGACAAAACATTTTGATGGCGAGTAAACATGCTGTAATGGTTGACAATTTCAATTTAATTCACGGTGGCATAAACTGTGTTGGCAGATATTTCGGTGCACAATAAACAATGGACATTCCCTCTGTTATGCTATGCCATAAATCAATGATTCAATCGCCAGACATGCTCAATAACCACATCAATATGACTGTATAATCAAAAGAAAAAAAAGCATTTCCATTTCAGTGGTACAATTTCTTGAAATGAAAAGAACGTTTTTTTCTGACTCACCCTGTAGAAAATTTAACATGGGCTCTTATGGGAAAAAAAATTTCAATCGTCTTCTTCTCCGAAACTACAGTTCTGATTGACTTCAAACTTGGTATACAGCTTCTGTATGATGATGTCAACACAAGGTATTGAAATTATTTTGATCTGGATCTGATTCTGGATTTGGTGCAACTTTGACAAATTTTCCCATTAAAACAAATACGAAGTGGATTGATACAATAAATCAGTAAGTATCAATGATATCAAGTTGGAATTTGAATTTTTTACAGATCTGATTGGAATATGACCAAAACATGGGCTATTTCTTTAATATAATAAATGCACATAACTGGGTGATAATAAATGGCATCTGGATACATTTCCCAAAGCTTTTCATTTAGCTGGTAAGCTACAGGGCCATTGGTCCTGTTTTTCTAGATGGGTTGCTGCCATTAAATTCAGTATATTTAGTAAAAGTACATTTTATCAGTTCAAAACTGTGAGTTATCATTCATTTAGTTTAAAGGAAGAATATAATATTTATCTGTATTTCACATTCTTGCTGTGTCTGAACTTTATCTTAACCTTTTTTAGTGTGATCAGCTTGCATAAGCATGCTACATCAGATTCTGTAAAAGGCTTAGAACTTCAGTAAACTGTGACCTACATGGACTAAATAAACATGACACTAACCATATTGCCAAACATAATGTTAAGTTATGAATTCCATAGGGTTGTTTCCAAGTAATGAAATATACTGTCATTTAATGAAAAAAAGTTTGAATTACAGCAAACTGTATGTTACAACGCATCTGGGCCATGAGTAAATTGCAGTTATGAACCATATTCCCATTATGTATTGTTCTTACATGAGGCCAATTATCTTAAGAGTGTTTTAAAGCCCTCTAGTATATGGACGGGGTGAAGTCACTAGGTGTCACTCTGGAGCTCATACTCATAATGGACAACAGGACACACTCATTAGAGCTTAAATGAACTAGCAGAGATGACTTCAGGCGTAATCATGCATACAAATACATGTGTTGTACAATTGGACCAAACCTGCTCCATCAGTCCAAGGTTAAGGACTGGAGAAAATGCAAAGCAGCCAAACACACTCAGACACAATGGTTTTCAGAGCAGCGCTGTAGCCCGTGCACTATGAGAGTGTTTCAGTGTAAATGCACTGAAGGCTGTAACAAAGCAATTTATAGGTAGATTAAGTTTCACCCATAAAAATGATTATTCAGTCACAGCGGTAGCTAAAGTGAAAGACTCAGTGTTCGGCGCTGCCTTATTAAAGCATTAAAGTCTGTTACCTGTCGTACATGGAACAAATTATGCTCAGTTAGGAATGCATTAACCTTGATGTATGGTGTGTGGTTGTGTGTGTGCACGGATTAGACTTCCAACTGCACAGAATGCAGCGTTCTTCTGTGAAACCCTTAACAAATCAACTCTTTATTTATTCTGTTTCTTTCTCATCTTTCTGTCTGCTCATAATTCTCTCCTCTCATTTTGTTTTGTTTTCTTCAGCCTTTTGAATATTAGACATATTTTTTCCCATACTTCTCTTTTCAAAGACTGACTTTAGGGTGTTCTTTTATTTTTATTTTTTCTATGCTCTCATTCCTTTCACACATACATTGTTCGGTGCATTCACACCTGGAGCTGCAAAGTATAACAACAAACTCATTTTCTGGCTGCTGAGTAACTCTGTCGGGGAGCTACATAGTGTATGTGCCATGTTGGCAGAAAAGAACAACTGAGAAAACCTTGAGTTATTCTGCTTGGACTGGGTTCATGCATTACCATAAGACGTTTACCCCCATAAATCCCCTTGTAGTGGTACCAGTGCCAGTGGTACCTTTTTTAATTAGCTGAAGTAACTGTTTTAGTGTTCTCGTGAGGCTTTGTCTAAGAAATGTCCATGTTTTCTTTATGTATTTTCCACCACTAGGAGGCTAATGTAATTTTCCCACTAAGACGATTGTAATTATGACCGGAACTGTATGCAAATGTTACATAATTGCCTTGAACAAAGGCATTGCCTTGACATTCTTTTACCCTGGAGAGAACCTCTTTAACCTTCAGGAGCCTGATTCATTCTCTTGGGATACAGCCTTAAAAAATGGGCAAAAATGGACACAGGTTATAATAGGCCTTGAATATTCCTGACTTAATTTTACTACCTTGTATGGGCTTATTTATGTTTATCCAGGAATAGTAAGGAGCAACCCCTAACAATGTTTTTTTTTTTTTTTTATACTAGAAGATCAAACATGACCAGACATGGAATTTGAGGACGTTGGGCTTCAGGAAACACCTTTTTGCCAGTTTTTTCTAATGTTTTATCAACAAATTAAATGATTACTTGAGAACTCTATCAACAGATTAATCAACAGTTAAAATAATCTGCATCCCTACACATGGGTTTACTTCTAGAAGATATTTTCACACTGAAGGGCAAGGGTTTCAGCTCCGAAATGAAGCCAATGTGTTGGTATCTTAAAGTCTTAAAAGTCTTCAAATCTTAAATACCATTGATGGCCACTGGGTTTGGCTTCATTTTGTTGGCACTTTTTAATAAACAATCTGGTCCATCTTTATTCCCATTTTGTTTTTTCTTTATTAATCAGATTGCAGGTCAAATAGAAGCTATGATATCTGCTGTCAGGCTTTGATTGACAGTTCATTTTCCTGCCCAGTCAGACTGGTGGAGTTTCTGTTTACCCAGTTTACTGACAGTCAGCTCCACTGTAGTTGTGGTTAATAAGTTCCACTAACAAGACTCTGAAATGACTTTGTCAGTCAGTGCTTGACGACGTTTGCAAACATTTGCCTTCAAAATAACAGTTCCGAAAACAAAGGGTGATGTCATCCTTCCACCAATTATATACCGTCTATGGCAGTGTCTCCCAACCAGTGTGCCGTGGAAGATTATCCAGTTTCACCTGACTGGTACTGTAAGCGAGCAGCGTGATATAAATACGTATGACTGCATGCACCAATGATCCACTCTACAACAAGAGTCTTCTTTGCAAAATAAAAGTGAAAGTGAACCATCCCCGATGTGGTGCATTCTGTTTATAAAGCCCCCCCTCACTAGTGACATGCGGATCAGCGGGTTGCTTGTGAACCCCGGGTATCGGATAGGGGCGGGGGGGGGGTATGCCTCACATTCTATAATAAGACCGATCTCAATCTGTAAGACAGGGGGTCCGTCCGAGGGGTCACTGATGTACCCCTCTCAGGTTTCTTGTTCCAAACTCCCCATGACAATGTCACCCGTGCACCCCCGCCTCCCCCCAGTGACTGCTACAAAGGAGTCCCCCATTCTGGAAAACAAAGCTATTTCAGTCCTGTTCCCTTTCTCCAACCTGTCTATGTAAGGTGGGCTTTTCAAGCACGATTGATATAAAGACGAAAAAAGACTCAGAGCTGCTGAGGAAGATTCATGTCTGTCTTTTTTCAATTCCTGCAAGAATATCAGCTTTGTGTTCAACTAAACAGGCCCAGGTTTCACACTAAGTAAACTGAGACTAGATTTGTGTTATATTTCAAAAAACACACTTCTTGTGAAATTCTTGTTTGGTGGTGTGCCTTATGACTTTTCTAATGTAAAATATGTGCTGTGACTCAAAAAGGTTGAGAAACACTGGTCTATGGTTTGTATATTTGGACCGTCAACACTCCCAGTCCACGATTTCACAAATTTGTTCTGTCAAACTTTTAAATCTACATATAACTTCTGTGTTTGTAGCAAACTGAAAGAAGTAAGAAGAGGTAATAGGTTTTTCTTTCTTTTTTTTTTTTTTCTTTTTTTATGGAGGAGAAAGCATGTATATAAGTGAATGAGGCCTGTTTGAGCCACCACCATGGGAAGCTAATGCATGAGATTTATTGAGTGGCAGAACTTCAAAACACCGTTGAGCCTAATATCCCTTATGCACAATGTGTATATAAACACACACGCCCTCACTCAAGAAAGCCTTACACACTTTTGCTTAATTTGAGTTCGCATCGGATTAACGCCACACACGCGGACACACATACATATCCCTAGCCATTTACAACAAGGTGACAATTAATCTCCGATTAGCCAGGCCAAGCAGCACCAGGTGTTCAATTAGTTACCTGCGTGTGTGTGTGTGTGTAGGTGTATGTGTGAGAGAGAGTCTTAGTGGAAATTGGATTGAAACTGATTCATTGGCACATCAAGGCAACGGTATGAGGTGGCACCTGCATGTGAGTAAGAGAAATGTGTGTGAGCGAAAATTAGAGTCTCTGTATGTTAATTGGGTTAAAATTGACTCATTGTCGTATAGAGCAGGAGAGGATGGCATCTCTGTGAGTGTGTGTGTGTGTCTGTTAATAAGGTCTAAATTGATTCTCTGGCAGGCTGGCGTTGCACCGGGGGTTATTCTCCACGTCTGCAGGGAAAGGCAGAGAGAGACAGATGGACCAAAAACGACACAGACAGACAGAAAGACGGAGACAGTGATTGACTAGGTGGGTCTCGCTGACACTTCAGAGGTGGGTCCAAGCGCCACAGCTGCTATCTGTGACAAGTCTGCATGAGTGTGTGTGTGTATGGACGAAGCATCTGGAGTCTTTCTGACATTTTCAACTCCTGTCAGCACTGACTTGACATCTCACAGCTCAGTGATTTTTAACTCACTTACCAGTCCACACACACACACACACTGATGCCTAATAATGCGTCCCCTCTTTTTGTTAAAAAAAAAAGATCGGCGGCACATGTAGATCATCTGAAAGGCTCGACAGAAAAATTTCAAGGGTCTCTGAAGAGTTTTTAAACAATTATTTGTCACTCACAGTTGTCACGAAATGTTTTCTTTTCAAACTTACTATGCCCGAACATTTATTCACAAGTAAGATTGGAGAAAAAATATTGTTCACACACCACGGGGAATGTTTTTGTTTGATTGAATTGCACGCCCTATTTTTTCAAGCTGTTGTTTTCAGAAAAAGGTTGATTTTTGTAAGCTTTCACACTACAAATAAGGAATTAACCAATCAAGCTGTGTCACATCATGTCACAACAACAATGGTGGATGTGTTGATTGTGTGGAACTTTTTTTTTTTTTTTTTTTTTTTTAATGAACTATACATAAAAATGACAAAACAGTGAACTGAAGAAAATACCAAATAACTACACTAGGAGTATTTATACTGTAAAATAGTTTGTGCTTTTTACTGGGATGCTGTCATAGATTGTAAATGAATAGTGGGCAGAAGAGCCGTGACATCTGAGCTGCTGTTTTGATGGCAGTAAGGTTAAAGGTTAAGTTTAACTGGGTCATAATTTATGTTTATTTATGTTTATACGTATATATGTGTGTGTTCGTTATGGTGTGAATTTTCCCCCAGTCCTGCAGGGGTGCTGTGCCCGTTTGTGTTTCTTTGTTTTCCTTGCAGGAGGAAGCTGCTGATTGGTGGAACCAGATTACCCTGCCCTTTAAAAATGGCCCTGGCAGAGCCCTATAAAGAGAGTTATGACACGCTTTGATGTCACTGTTCCGGTGATCACGTGGTTCACATAAGCCTGAATAGGTCCAACAAACTAAGCGCTCCCATGTTATTTAATGGGACAGACAGCAGTGAGCATGGTAAATCTGAAAATAAACCACACACAACCGTTGCGTCACTACTGTTTGTACTGTTGTGTGTGTTGTACGTCTGAGTAGTGGGGTTGACCACTGAAAGGACTGACTTTATTACTTTGAAAACTTAAATTTCGGGGGGAAAGGTTGGTGTTAGCTTGGATAGGCTACTAACATGAGTGGTCCTAACTTTACAAGTTCATTCATTCTGTAATTGTACTGTACTTGTAAGGAGATGGACGATTTACCATTTAAGTTTTACTATTATAGGACTGAGGTCCAATCAGAAAACAGTGTTTATCTGTGAACACTGTGTGTCTGCCAAGCTCTGCTCTGATAACACACACAATAAGACATTAACCAGCGGACAGTATAGCATGTTAGCGTTTGCACAGATGCTAAACTCATTAATAACTCAACATTAGCAAACTCCAACTCAACAGTATCCTTATAGGATGAATCGAATCTTACAAACACCAAGTGACAGAAGTTTCGCATCCTTTAACTCACAGGTGTCAAACATAAGGCTCAGGGGCCAAAACTGACCCACCAAAGGTTCCAATCCAGCCCGTGGGATAAATTTGCAAAGTGCAAGTTAGTTGCATCAAACTCAAAAATAATATCAAAATAACCCATAAATAATGACAGCACCAATTTTTTTCTCTTTGATTTAGTGAAAAAAACATTAAATTATGAAAATGTTTACTGTACATTAACAAACTATCCTTTAAAATGTGAAAAACTTGAACAAATACGAACAACCTGAAATAAGTGAAGAAACTTAAGTGCAATTTTAACAATTTTCTGCCTGTTACTAAATGTTTTGTGCCTTTGTAGATCTGACTTATAATGCATATGGATAAATGATAAGTCAAGGCATAATATTGATTAAAAAAAAAAATTGTACTTATATTTCTTAACAAATTCCATTTTTTTCAGGTTATTTACATCCTTTTTGTTTGGATAGTTTTTAAATGTAAATATTGGCATAATTGAATGTTACTTTTTGCACTAAAACAATTTGGAGTTGCCATTATTTATTGGTTATCATGCCATCATTTGACTGGTCTGGCCCACTTCAGATTAAATTGGGCTGAATGTGGCCCCTGGAAGAAAATAAGTTTGACACCCCTGCTTTAACTCATGAATACTAACTTTACTGAACTTTTATTGGCAGAGCTCAGCTCTACAGCAACTCTCCTCCTAATTAGCACGTGACCTCAGCTGACAAATTTAATCAGACACCACCAGGTTCAGCAAAACAACTAAAATAAAACCCACCCTTAACAATATTTTTACTAGCGTTACCTTATCGTAACAACTCCATAATTTGATTATAGTGGTTAAATCTCAACAGCTGGCCAAGTCAGCTAGCAAACTATAGAGCTACAGCTGACAATCGAACGTAACAGTTATTTAAGATAGACATTTGTACAAACCAAAACTCTAACCAAAGAAAACTGAATTTAAAACATGAATGTCCACTAATAAAGGACATACACTCGATGATTTGAAAGATGACGATATCTTATAAACTTACTGCTGGAGTTGCTAGATCAGCTGCAATAGAAAAGAATGTGTTCCAAAGGCGTTACACTCAATGTTTGGAACTATTGGCCCCTCCATGAAGGTGCATGTTTCTTTGACAACAGGAGTCTATGGAAGTGTCGCGACTCTGATATATGTGGAGGACTCTGGTTTGTGTTTGTGATCTCCAGCTTTCGTGATATATAGTTGTGTGTTTGTAGTACTTTGGTGTTGTAAATAATGTATATAGTAATTTTGAGAAAAAGTCCTAATGTGCTGGTAGGGGGAGGTGGCTCTTTTGTTTGCACATTTTTTCTCCTGGTTTTCATTTTGGGAGATTAGGTTAGTTTACTGTATTTTATTTCTTGAATTTCTTTTGGATTAGGGAATTTAGTTTTGACTTTGAAGAAGACTTTTTGTTTGTTGTTTTAGCTGAGCCCTCCCCTAACTCTCTCTGAGTTGTTTAAATAAATTATTTGGACTGTAGTTCTGGACTGGTGTTGTGATTGAGAGTTGGGAGAGGACAAAGAGCGCACATTATATGTCCTGGTTCTCCCCTAGGCTGCGTCGTAACATTCACATAAGCCTTTTTTTGGCTTCTATCCTCTCCTGCACAATGATGTTACTTGTTTGAATGCTGTTTTTTTTTTTTTTTTTCTCTTGCTGTTTTATGACGTGCAAATAAATAAATTAAAAAAAAACATGTGGTAATATTAAAGACCCACAGCCTCATTTATAGACCAATAACACCAATATTTGAGGATCATATTTATACTTCCAAGCCCGTAGAAGTGGTTTTCATTTGTGAAGGTTATCTAGCTAAAAGAAACACTAAAGCTTAATAAAGTTTGCCACAGAGTTTATTTTCCACAATAATCCAAAAGCCAATGGAAAAGTTCCATTGGATTTTGGTCAGGGGAACCAGAGCGATGCTAACTTCTGGGTTAGCCTACAAAAATACATCATCCCTGCAGCACTCATATAGCCCAGTTTATTATCTTGGCTTGTGTCCATGAAATGTTGTACATTGTGATCTGAGTCTGTGTAAGACATCAGTGTAACATAGGCGCTCTATGTAGGGGAAACTAACTATACTTACAAGATGGTTCATATTTTATCATCTTCCTAATATCATCACTGTATACTCTACGAATACCACAATGCCACTGGGGCTTCTGCTTCATATAACCTGTCACCAATATTCAATACAAGAAGGTTCACATCTAATTACACTCTATCCATCAAGAGAGGGAAGATGTAAACATGAAGTTAACCCATGAAGACCCAGTGCTACATTTGTGGCAGTTCCCAAATGAATTTTTCTCATTTCTACCTTTCTTAACTGATTCATCACCATTTTTTTTCCTTTTTTTTTTAGAATATTATGTTCTATATTTTGCTATTTTTGGTGTAAATCATGTATTTTCCTGTATTTAATTCACAGATCGTGTAGATGTTAATGAAAAGTCAGAGTAAATTCAAAGTTAATTATAACAAAACAGAGAAAACTGAAGAAAAAGTGACTTTTTCAGCAAAAATATCATTAACTAAACATAAACCCAGTGTCTCCATCCACTGTCATTAAATAACTCCATGAGTTTTACTGATGAACTAATGTTGTAAAAGATGACAGTGTTTCCATGGTAACTACAGAGCCACTGAATGTCCAAATGGGTCATATCTGATAACCATGAAAAGACAACAAACTGCATTTTACACCAATTATTTACATGTATTGATAGGATTTGTAGATCAATAGGTCTGTGATGAATATTTGGGTCTTTATGGGTTAAAAATACTCCCAAATTAACAGAGAAAAACATTCCACCACAGGATAAAACACCTTTACTTTATCTCATCATATGACAGAATAAAGAACTAATCGGATTTGATGCCATATTTTATTCATTCACTGAGTCTTTTGCACACTCTTTAATCTAAAACCTGCTCCTCCACCAGCTGTTTGCCAAGGGCCCAAATGTGGCCATTTGTTAAAAAACAATAAGAGCAAAATCGATGGTGCTTATATTGGTGCTCTGCTTCAGGGCTCATATCAACATCTCATCCACAGCATTCTCCTCTCTATTCACACAGTCTTTTAAACACTATAATGATGTTCCCATGGAAAACAGTGAGACAGTCGGAAACAGAGGAGGCAGTTTAGAGAGGCATTAATGTGCACCCAGGGTGACTGGTTTGTAATCACATACTGTACACCAGTGCATTTTTATATCAATGCACATAGAAAGAATACACACAATAAACTGACTCCCACAATATGAATGGCAAAACCTGTGGTAAATAAGAAATGGATTATTACCTGATTACAATGTAAAAAGCAATGCATTTTATTTTGCTAACCTAATCATAACTTTTATTTAACTTATTACAGTTTATTATTCATCATTATTTTTTGTGGCTTTTCTAACAAATGAACAAATTTCTTTCTTTGAGTTACTTATTATTTATTTATATTTTGCTAGCACGATTAAGAAACACATAGGTAAAAGATAACATGCATATTTGTATGAGCGTATGTGTACTTGTATGTTGTGTGTATATGTATAAATGTATGCAGGGTGTGATTTGTTGAGGGGGATCAACCCCCCTTCTGGTTTTTATGTCCCTATGAGACAGGTTAAAATGCCTTACTTTTTTGTAATTTAGAAAGCACATTATTTTTTTTTAAATGTTCTTCAGAGGTCATTGATACGTTTATTTGTTCTCAGGTATTATTATAGATTTATATATACTGTTACTGAACTACACAGGTACTGTATAATTACATTTGTATTTAATTAATAAGGGAAAATATGGGTTTATATAAATTTAATATTACCTTTAAAAATGTTATTAAAATCATTACATATTTTATTTAACAATCTAATGCATTTACAAAGGTTTTATTTAAAACAAGTAATACACAATTTTGTTCAATGTTTCATGCCTAATTGATTCATGTTGTCTGGAACGAAGTTGCTGTGCGGATGTGCATTGTTGAGTGGAGTGTTGTAATGGCGGCTGCTGAATAAACCCCGGACGAGTGAGGAAAATGAAGCGAGTTCGTGTTTATTTCAGTAACACATACAACGCAGCCATGTCCCTTGACCGTATGGGCGGAGAGCGTAACACCTACTTCTGCTGAATGAATTACATCCTGGGGGTGGGATGGGGTGGTTGTGACTGACTTTTCTTACTCCTGTAGCCTACATTGCTGGCACTAACGGTCCCTCAGAGTCAGGCATACTTGACTCCGCAGACATCTATGCATACTCAAGGCAGACCCAAAGCAGACCGCCCACAGTACGTGCACAGTGCGCATGACTCTGGGACTTTCACCTGAACTGAACTGTCAGCAGTTTCAGAATTCGTGAACATCCTCATGTACATTAATGCATTGTCTACCTTACCTATCTCTCTCTGTATATATCAGTGTCTCTCTCACTCTGTGCCTGAAAGTGACATTTTTTTGGCCCACCCCAACCCGACCCCTAATGCCTTGCTTCCACTATGTGGAACCGGCTCGACTCGACTCAGCTCGACTCAACTCGGGTACCAGGTACTATTCCTAGAGACCGTTTCCATTACAAGATTCTACCGACTTCACAGTACCTGGATGTCAGAGCGATGTGGCGCGTTACTTCCGTGTCGTCTGCTCAGACAGTTGCTGATAAACTCGCTCGTTGTGGGTTGTCTTGTCAAACTCATGCTGAATTTTTATGTCGGCCACCAAAGACTGAATCTCCTGACTGAATGGTGTAGTTTTTTGGACTGTCATCATGTGGATTAACCTACCGCTACATTTACTGTAAACTTCCGCATCTGGTTTTTGTGAAACGGCGGGTCACAGAGACAACTCTCTGACCAATCAGTGGTCTGCAGTGTTTACACGTCACGTTTTAGTATCTGGTCCCCCGTCTTGGAACCGTGGTGGAGGTGATACTAAAAAACTAGTACTGGGTCCAGGTCCTTTTTCGTAATGGAAACACAAAAAAGCCGAGTTGGGTCGAGTTGAGTCGAGTCGAGCAGAGCCGGTACCACGTAGTGGAGTAGTGGAGTAACCCACTGATCAGCATATCGCTAGTATGGACGTACGTCTGCAGACGCCAGTTAACAATGTACACGCCAATGTGCAACTGCATCTTAATTGATTAAATTTTATGTAACATTTTACAGTGTGATTGAGTTGCGTGCTCACTATATGTCCTCTACCAAGTTCACATGATCGGCTCTACCAAGACAATTTTCACTTGTTCCAGTGGCAGATATTTTTTGCTTCATTCAAGATTTTTTTGCTTAATTCAAGCAAAGAAATCTGCCAATGGAACAAGTGAAAATTATATTGGTAAGATTTCTTGAAATAAGATTTTCAAGATCTATTGTCTAAAAATAAGCTCTATCTTACTGAAAGGTTACTCTTTAGGTGATTATGTCACTGCATGAAAAAACAGATTATCGGCCCTGTAAACACCAGCCAACTTCAATGATTCCTGGGAATTATCATGACTTTACAGAGAAGTTCCGCTATACCGGAAACTGCCAGAAACGGAGCATCAAAGGTGGTGGTGGCGGTGGTGGGGTATACTGTCTGCTATTTCCCACAATTATGCAGACGGCACTCAGCTTCCTAAAAAAATACAAGACAAAAAATAACTCACTTTGGGGAACAAATAAGTCCAGGTTAAAGCAGGTCAGTGTGACAGATTCATTACTTTATTCAGTTCCTACAAGTAAAACGTCATACATTGCGTAATTAATTACATTGCTGTAAAAAAAAACTTACCGCTATTTTTGGACTGTGCGCACGCCTTTTTTTTGGTTCATGTCCACAGCCACAGTCTCAGCGGTCATCCAGGAATTCCAGCCTGGCGTTCAAGTACGTCAGTTGTTGCTTCACCTCCACTGAAAACTCCTGAAACTGTTGTTTGTTGTTATATTTGACAAGACAGCCCACTAATAGCAGACAGTATTTTCCTTTCAAAGTCTTGATTTGGAGTTTGAGAAAGTTGTCACATTGTCTGCTCGGGTACATCACCCAGTCCATGCAAAGGAGTTTGTGGAGTAAAAGAAAGACGATGTCTGGCCATTGTAAAAACAAAGTTTATAATTTCAAATACCGTAGACTGAAATGAAATGGTTTGGTAAACATACTGTATTTATATATGCTCACGTCACAGCAATTCCCAGCAGTTGGAGAGAATTTTCAGTGCTGATTGTAATTTCCCACTAATAGGTGTTAATTTGAAGATCCGAAGCAATTTACAGTGACGTTAACTGACAAAAACCCCACTTTTCATGCAGTGCATGTCTTATTGTAAGTGTGATGAGATATTTTGACTAGAAATGAGAAAAATACACTTGGTAAGATTTAGATTTTTGCAGTACATATGATGCATAATCTAAAGGGGAAGCCATGTCACTTAAAAACAAGAGTGGAGGTCCTTCTTAACATATCACCAATATTCAAACAGTATGGATACAAATTGTTCTTGTTAAAACAGTTATGTGACATTACAGTGTTGGATATCTGTAGCAATCTGTTGTAATTTCAGTCTTTGTGTCAGTTATATGATTCAAACCAGATTTTGTGTTGAAAAACTCCATTAACTGCTGAACATTTGCAGTTATTTACTTTTGTTTTAAGTTGTAACATGTCTGTAAATCTGTCTGTGCAGAACCTGAGCCATAATGTTGGCTTAAACAAATATAATACACTTTATTTAGTGCGTAGCATGGTATTTATATTATACCCACTGTGGTACATCTGTTCTATATAAGGTTTAACAGACTAATTTCAGGGTCTTGACCTCAAATTGAATGCGAGGGATTCGCCGGTGTAGAGTAGCCAGACATAATATGGTTGTAATGTTTTTAAATGGTTTAGATTTCCCTATGAACTTCCTTAAACCTGGACTTACAAACACAGCAGCCATGCACACAGCAAACACACACACACACTGTCCACACTGAGCTAATACCCATTTGTTGTGACAGACGTCATGTGGTTCTTATTCAGTCACGTGTAATGAAGTTAGCTCAGGTCGAAGCTGGACCATATTACATATATTAAGCGAGTGTACACAGCAGGGACAGAGGGTGAATGGCAGGTTGAGCTGTGGCAGTGATAGGAGATGACCTGATTGAGAACATAAGGATTGCATCTGCCCTCCAAATAAAACTGTGGCCCTCCTAGTGTCACCTTTCAGCCTTTCTACCCTTTTTCCACAGACACAAAGAATTCAGCAGAAATATGGTTTTAGAGATAAAATAAAGGACAAAAATATAGATATACAGATTACACTGAAGCAGACAAATGTGAAGATAATGACGTATTATCACTTTCCATCCATCATAAAACAGGTCACATTTCATTGTTTTGGTAAAGCTTATCTTTCCCACACTTTGACATGTGTAGACATTCACATGTATGTGCTCCAAGGGTTGTGCAAAGTAACCAACGTCTCATAACCTGACACAATACATATACAAGTAAGTAAATTTTACAATAAATCTAATTTATATCAAACTGACCATACTTACAGTTTAACCCTTTAACAGGGTCAGATTTTGCTGAACCCACTTTTATTAGTCTTTGGTACATTTATTACCTCCTCCAGGAGGTATTGTGATCACTTTGCTTTGTGTGTTTGCGTGTTTGTTTGTTTGTTTGTTAGCAAGATAACTCAAAAAGTTATGGACGGATTTTCATGAAACTTTCAGGAAATGTTGATACTGGCAGAAGGAAGAAATGATTAAATTTTGGTGGTGATCGGGGGGGGGCAGATCTGTCTTGGCGGAGGTCTACGCTCTCTGAGTGCCTTTCTAGTCCGTGTATTTGGACCCTACTAGTTAAAAAGTTTGAATTTGAACCCTCCAGGTGCTGCAAAGCTGTTTTTATATTAATTCCGGTAAAAATCAAGTGGATTTTTACAATCAGTTTTGTTTAAGTTTTATAACTAGTTACATCACAACATTTGCACATTCAGGGTGGGGAAGCAAAATTTACAATGAACATTTAGTTGTTTTTTCTCAGCAGGCACTACGTCAATTGTTTTGAAACCAAACATATATTGATGTCATAATCATACCTAACACTATTATCCATACCTTTTCAGAAACTTTTGCCCATATGAGTAATCAGGAAAGCAAACGTCAAAGAGTGTGTGATTTGCTGAATGCACTCGTCACACCAAAGGAGATTTCAAAAATAGTTGGAGTGTCCATAAAGACTGTTTATAATGGAAAGAAGAGAATGACTATGAGCAAAACTATTACGAGAAAGTCTGGAAGATACTATTAAAGAAGAATGGGAGAAGTTGTCACCCGAATATTTGAGGAACACTTGCGCAAGTTTCAGGAAGCGTGTGAAGGCAGTTATTGAGAAAGAAGGAGGACACATAGAATAAAAACATTTTCTATTATGTAAATTTTCTTGTGGCAAATAAATTCTCATGACTTTCAATAAACTAATTGGTCATACACTGTCTTTCAATCCCTGCCTCAAAATATTGTAAATTTTGCTTCCCCACCCTGTATAAGGTCAAGACTTCCAACGAACATTTCTCCGACTACACCATCATTGTTTATCAGCAGCAGCGGTTGTAGTCCATACTGAAAATATGTCCAAACTTTGAGCTGATTACCTAAGATGTTAAGTTGTTGGTTGTATTAATGAACACAAGTAGCTGAACAGACAGACAGACAGAGCAGCAACAGCCTAAAACCTGGAGGGGGTGGAGTGTGATGTGGCTCCTTTTCATTTAAAGGGCCAGCGCTCAAAATGACCTTGCTCCTGACATGACTCAGAAATAGGGTTGAAGATGGACCTGTGGAGTTGATTTAATGAAAAATTCAAATCCAAGTATAGCTTTTACAGTTTATGTAGACCACAGGGAAATGTTTGAAAATGCATAATTCCATTTAAAAAAGCAAAATATCAGTCCTTTAAGCGCCGAAGTCGCAATGTTGCGACATGCAACGTAACTGAATAGAACAGCTCTTTGAAATCTTGATATCAAAATGTAATATGTTTGGAAAAAAACAAAAAACAAAAAACAAAACTCTGGTACCTAAAGGGTTAATTGTACACTGAACCTACACACCTTCCCTCCAACTCATCCAGTTCGTTACAGGCATATAAAAAAATTGGGTGGAGTTAGGGGAATAGGGTTAGAGAAGCAGCTGAAATTATAAAGACAAAGAGAGAACATACAAAAACAGATGTAAAATAATATCTGAAGTTCAGATGACAACCATTTCCTTTTTAATGAGTTTTATTAGCTTTTGTTGAGTCTACTCTGAGAATTAAGTAAAGTAATCAGAACAATTAAAACAATTACTTGTGCCTCAAGTTCTACATGAAAAAGTCACGTCTGTGTTTTCTTGGATCATACCATGCTCATTTTGAATGAACTATTCTAAGTTATTTATTTCTTTATTTGTCTCAAACTTTGAAGTAAAACAAAAAAAAAAAAGAACTAAAAAAAAAAAAAAAAAAAAAACAATAAAAGCAAGAAGTCAATTACATATGCACCCATCAATGGTCATTAACCACAGAAAAATTAACGAAATACAATAAATTTAACATAAATGTTTACATGAATAAACTCATAAACACAGTTTGAGAAGTAACAGATAGATACCATCAATAGATTCCAATAAATAACTAGTTATAGCACCTTTGTATTGGTTGTATCACCAATGCACAACCATTCTGCCAGAAATAAAAAATAAACAAATAGAAACTAAACTATGCAGGGTATATTATGGAAACCCTAAACTACATATAAACACATCAAAACACATACACATACCAAAATATGAACAATATTTAAATTAGCAAAGTTGCTCATTTACGTACTTTAAGGTCACAGCAGATGGATGAAGAGTCCTCAGATACAGACACTAATGTCGTCACTGTAGATGTGAACAGTGACGTGCAGTGGGGTTCATGGCTGGGGAGGCACTGACTCTTTCAGAGCCAGATCTACAAATATATGGTGGCCTGAGAAACTGGAATAGAGAGAGTGAGCAAAAGGAATGGTCTGGGTATATGGGCTCTGCATCAAGTCAGCATAGGTAGACTGGCAGGAACTCAACAGGAAACCTTCAAAAAGAGCCATTTCAAACTAAAAATAAAAAAAAGTTTATGGTCTTACCTTTATTTGTACATGAAATCCATGTGCCGATCCTGGTGAATTAAAGTGTATAAAAAAGAACGAAGAAGATTATAAGCGCATGAATCTGTGGACTCACAGGCGCCATCTATCATGAGGCAGGGGTACTGTTTGCCTCCCCTAGTGACTTTTTCACTGCGGTTTTATGATTAATCTGTGAGCCTAAACACATTACAGAAATACATTCCATACGTTATGCAGATTATGGAAGGATAGAGCATATAATCAGAGTGTTTGAAAGCATTTTAACTGCGATATACAGAGGGACAGCGACACAATATTTTCATCGGGTACCAGCAGAGTTCATGGGGGGAGTAGACAGTTCTGCGGGAGGCACAGCACAGCACTGCCTCACAACGCATCTCCTCCCTGTATTTGAATGGAGCATGCGGAAATTCTGCTATTCTAATCGACAAAAAAAAGGAATAATAATAATAATAACAATTTTGGATTTGAATGGAAAATGAGTTTATAGGACATACCAGCTGACAACTATCAACATTTATTATATTTTATAGTCAACTTTTTTTTTTCTTTTCAAGATTGACAAGGGAGGCTCTGCCTCCCCTGCCTCCTCTGACTGCACGTCACTGGATGTGAAAGGTTCAAACACAAGTCACATATTTTTCCAAGGTTGCATCAGGAGCCTTAGATTTCATCAAATGGAAAAAGGTGTTTTGTTTTGTTTTTAACATAATTACTTTTATCTTCCTGTATAATACTACATAATCAGACTTTTTCGTCCATGTTTTCTCTGCTGTGTATCAGTCTTCTAAAAGCAGAGAAAACAGATGTATTATCCTACCATTATTATATGTCCTACCAAATGATCTCTTTTTATATTTCAGTTTGAGGTCAGTCCTGCAGTTGTTAAACTAGAACATAAGGCTGATTTGTATGAGAAGTAGTAGCCTCAACACTATTTTCATTACTGAGTTATTAGAGACTTGTGTTTTCATTTAACTCAAATGTAAACTGAGATTCTGCCATAACTGAGGGAAATATTTTTTTAACAAGGCGAGGACCCATGTTGGTGTCCTTTTAATTTCAGATGCCAGCAGCCGGGCAAGGTGTCACAGATGGACAGTCCACTACTTTTTGATTCGTAACATTAGAACCAGGCAAGTTTAAGACAATTATTACACATAAATTCCATCTTAAACATACTCAAAGGGCAAAACTTTGTTTCAAACATTTTTAAATGAAAAATATCAAAAACTACTGCGTCACGGATGGACAAAAAATGAACGTCTATTTTTTGCAAGAATTACAAAGTTCTCTAAAGTGAAGTTCCTATGGCATTTTCATCCTAAAATGTGTTCAGTGTATACCTTAAACCCTCTATGTTACAACCTAATAATTGGTTAGAGGAAAAAAAATATCTTACCTAAATAGAACGAGTTTTTAAAAATGGCAGCATCACAGATGGACAACAAAAGTAAATATAAAATTAAACAATTTTTAATTTCAATGATCAATATCATATACATTTCTTTTTTTTAACAATATTTACAGTATACAAATAATATTAACATTATACTCAAATGTTTGGAATATGACATAAATAATATAACAGTAAAATATCGATGTATTTGGTATGAATGTAGTTTATTTATGAGAGTTTATAAAATGAACCCAGAATGACTGCAAAAAACTTTGTCACTTTCCAAACATTCATACTCATAAAACTTCTCTCTTTTTTTTTTTCCCACAATTTTTTTCTCATTTCAAAATATATTTTCCTGAAAATATAATTACCTACCCAAAAATATAAGTTTATTGCAGATTATTGTAATTAAATTTTTGGACAAGATGTTAACCTTCTCTTGACCTTGCCCGGCCACAGCCTAAAGAACAGAAATAAGGTTGACCATAATACAGCAAAAGACTATCCAAAACTGAACAAGTGTTTTTTGTAAAGTTAATGAGTTCACAAGATGTGTGAAACTTGTGTTCAAAGGAGTATTTGGCAGGTACTGAACACTTTGAGGTTGTACTCAATAGGTGTCAGAATCCAACTCAAACATAATGAAAGATATTGTTGAAGAAAGAAGTTGTTTTACAAGATGGAAGCAGCAGAGCTCTGGTCAGAGGGTCCACAGCCTGAGGATGAGGGACAAAAAAAAACAGAACCCTGAAGCAGCTGAAGTTGGACATTTGGACAGAAGTTACTTTTGCAGAGCATTAAAGTGAACCTGTACTGGTCATGCTGATGACATTAATTGTGCTTTGTGTATTACTTATAAGCAAGAGAAGCGCAAATTCAGTTAAAAAAAAAAAAAAAAAAATCACCATAAATGCACCACACTGGACCCTTTTAATATGTGAATTACATGCGGGGGCAGAGCCTATGGGGAGCAGCCATTACTGGCCAGAAGTGACACACGTGTTGATTCTGGGTGATCAAGTGTGAGTAAACAAGCAGCAGTCAGTGAGCGAGACTGAGTGGAAAGCATGTGTTTATGCTTGTTGTTTGTGCAGCCATAAGCTTTACACTCCATTACTGTCCTGGAGAAACGACCCAGCACTGGCTGATAATGTGTCATCTGAGACTGGTGTCTGCTGCACGAGGTCAGTGACCAGTCCATCACAGCCCAGGTAATCAGACAAATCAACATGTCTGTATCAGTGCTGGTACTGGAACAGCACATGAAAGAGGAAACATGTCGCTAACCATGTGGACCAAGTGTACTGCATTTGAGCATGTGGCACTAACAGTGGGACCTAACCTTAGAAGTTTGGGATTTATATTTTTTATATATATTTTTTAATTATTACTTGTACTATTTTTGAATTTTTATTTCATTTATTATTATTATTATTATTATTATTATTATTATTATTATTATTATTATTATTATTATTCATTTATTTTTATGTTAAATGTAATTTTCTTTTTCTTTTTTCTCTTTTTTTCTGTCTTTTTTCTCTTTCTTCCCCCTCACACCTCCGTCCTTCAGTTCATAAAAGTGATTGTACGAAGGTGTGTAACTCACTGGTGAAAAAAGCTCTGATGAAGACCAGAGGTCACAACGCGTTGGCTGTATTTTAAATGATTGCCATGGAGTAATAAAGTCATTTTATTTTTACACAAATCCTAAACTGTGCCTTGCAATATTTTTTTTTAAAATCTTGGATGGTAATGCAGGGTTTTGTTTTGTTTGTTTGTTTTTTTTTTACTCCAAATGTCGCTGACCATGTCTAACTGATGGAGCACTGACTTAGTACGTGTGCATACTTCACAATAGGCTAAGACATAAGTTACCCAACGGAACCGCTAGTGTTATACATGATCTTTGAAATAACTAGCAATGAAAATTCATTCACTACAGGTACCCTTTAAAGTGGCAGGAACTGGAATTAGGGCAGAGAACACCAGCATCACCTTTCACAGCTCTCTCCTGTTTGGACAAATCAAATATAAATACAGATCAAACTGATGCCCCTGTGTAAAGGGGAATTTTTTCACATCTGACTCAAAAATATCAGATGTCAATCATATATTTAATCCCCCTAATGCTTGTTACCCACCAAAGGAAATATTTAATAATTATGATTTATTAGTGGATTATTAGTTCGTTAAAGTCTGAAAATGTAACATGATTTATGTATAAACAAATCACAAATTCTCAAAATCCAAAGAAAACCATATTCAGTAGGTAACACAGAGAAAATAGTCAACATAGTTCTTCATGAAGTACATCCACAGAATGTAATATTACAGTTGGTGAAAAGTATAAAAATTAACTATTTTCAAAAAATACAGAATAATGGCGCAATCTTAACAACCACTGACATAGTAATTGTTTATTTGGCTATAAAATACTTTTTTCCCCCATTTGATTTCTGCAAAAATTATTTACATTAATACATGATGTAAGTAACATTTGATGTTAAACAAATTTTGACTTAATATAAAACCATGAGGCTGACTGTACATACATACATTACAAATTTTAAAACTTCACACCAAATAAAATAGTAGAAGTCTAGGATTTTTCAAGGTCCCATGAAGTTAAATATAAGTTATCACTAGAAAATGTGTGAGAAAATCCATAGTTGGAGCCAATAAATGAGCTGGTATGAAATAATGTTGAGGTCAAAATGACCTTGGCTGGTTTCACTGGATAAATATAGGACAAGTAATGTGAAGTTGAAAGAACTGAAAACTAAATGGTACTAGGAGGAGGATGGTAAATAATCTTTTAAATACTGACATGGATTTATTGACCCATATGTTTCATTTTTTATATTTTTGTAATATATGTTACGACCCTGAGGTCGTATATATGTGTGTCTGTAATTTGTTCTGGTATCCCACCCTGGCCTGTAGAGGGCCAGTGGTGTATTTGTCTATTTATGTATGTGTGTTGAAGTCCAGGTGGCTATACTGGATTGGTGGGACACGCGTCCTGGGGATTGGCCAGCCTGGAGCGCACGGGCCGCTAATTGGTGGAGGAAGACGGAGTCCGCCTTTGAAACCGCCTGTCGACAACCCGGCCGCGGTCCTCGTCCTGCTCCCAACTAACACCGCCAGTTCGCATTTTTAGAGAGAGAGAGTTTCGACATTTTGAATTCAGTATTTATGCACATTGTAAATAGTTTATGGACACCGCAGCACTTGTTTAGGGTGAGAAGTCAATTTTATTTATTTATTTTTTTATACTCTTTATTTTAATGTTTTGAATCACTTTTACAGTGCATTAACAATGCTTAATAACAAAAAAAAAAAAGGGAAAAAATTAAAAAAAAAAAAAAAAAAGGGCGGGGGGGGGCGGCGGGAAACCCACACAATAAAACAAGGGGGATGTTGTTCCTTATACATTCGACAGTTTTTCCATACTCAATCTGATATCAAGAATTTCTGTCCTTGAATATGATCCATTTCTCCCATCTTCGCTTAAAAGTTCCCATCTTAATCCTCAGTTGACATGTTAATTTTTCCATTGAGTATATTTCCTCTATAATGTCCAGCCATTGTTGTAGTCGTAGAGGGTCACTTTTTAACCAGTTCCTTGTGACTACCTTTTTACAGGCAAGAATTAAAATTTTAAATAAGTAAATGTCTTCTCTTTTAATTATGTCATCAGGTATTAGACCAAGGTAGATAGTCTGGGGGTCCATTGGAATTTTATAATTTAAAATATTCTCCATTGTCTGAAAAACATGGTTCCAAAACATTTGCATTTTTACACATGTCGAGAAGATATGTGAGTGATTGGCATTCATGTGTCCACATCCTCTCCAACATTGCTGCTGTTTTCCCAGTTGTTTGCAGAAGTCAATTTTATTTTCATCACGTTTTCTCCTGTTTTTGAGTTAGGAGGCCAGGTTAGTCCTGTGTATTTCTGTTCTTTTATTTTTATTAGGGAAGTACAGAGTGATTGAGTTGGTTTTGTTTGTTATTTTTATCACTGCTCACCCTACATTAAATAAACTGCTGCTCGGTTTTAATTTAACATTATTTGTCACGGTTTTCCTTGGGAGTGGGAATCGAGTGGGGAGTCATTTTATGTTATGCCTTTTTTTACCCCTAGACTAGGGTGTAACATATAAGAGTATAATAATAAGTACAAAGTACAGTAATACATAAGTTATATAATATATATTTACCTATGTTTTTCTTTCTTTATTGAGCTGATGAAAAAAAAAATGCCTTGGGAATCAATAAAGTTCACCTGTATCTATAAAAGTAAGAAACTGTAAGTGCCGCTGTAACCTAGGTAACAGATGTGACTCCAGGTTTAGATCTGATGGTGGTTGGAGCTGCTGCAGATGCCAATACTGCAGTATCATAAAACTAGTAAAAAATGTGCTGAATGACCAGCTTTCATGATATGGGGCACATTTACTTTAGACCAGTGTTTTTCAACCTTGGGGTCAGGACCCCACGTGGGGTCGCCTGGAATTAAAATGGGGTCGCCTGGAATTTCTAGTAATAAAAAAAACAAAAAACATACTAATAAAAATATATGGTGAGTTGACAATCACAATACATATAAGACATGACAAACTGTGAAGCTGAAACTGAAGCACTGTGGAACTGTTTATCTTTCAAATGTTCATTGTGGTCAGTTTCAGATGCAGCTCTTTCATAATTCATAGTTTGAGTTATTTTTTGTTCAGTATTAATTGTCAGCCTTGTAAATCCAAGCTGGACTGACTGTACATATCCTGACCTAGGAAAATAAAATTCTCACTTTGTGCAGTATCTACACCTGGCTTTTCTGCCTCTGTATAATAATGATGTTGTCTAAAATTAACATTTATTTGCAACATAGTAAAGCAAAGTATTACTTGATCAAAAACAAATTAATTTTAGCCACAAAAAAAAAAAAAAAAGTCTCTGTTTTGAATGTCTGGGGTCACCAGAAATTTGTGACATTAAATGGGGTCTGTTGAGCTGCATTATGTAATAAATTCCCATTATGTAATAAAAGTTCAAAATGGAATAAGAATGTCACGTCATCTTGTAAAAAAGCTGCATTATGTAATAAACTGATGCATTTTGTAATAAACTACGTCAACGGATTTTGACACATTTTTATTTAAAAAAAAAAAATGTAATAACATGATTCATTATGTAATAACAATCCAAATTAATATAATTTCAGAGCAGTTTAGAAGAAATTAGTCACAGGAGCTACAGGTAATGTAATCAGAACTTTAACCACACAGTTTAAAGATGAAAATAAAAATGTGTCAAGTGTATTTTGTAATAAATTTCTCAAATTGTAATAACTTAATACATAATGTGAAAAAATTGAATACATAATGTGTTGACGTAGTTTATTACAAAATGCGTCAGTTTATTGCATAATGCGGCTTTATTACAAGATAACGTGACATTCTTATTACATTTTGAACTTTTATAACTTAATGGGAATTTATTACATAATGCAGCTCAACAGGGTCATGAGCCAAAAAAGGTTGGAAACCACTGCTTTAGACTGTGTTTGTATGAACAGAAATAGTCATTGTCAGATGATCTAAAATACTGACTGTAACTTGAATGCATTCCTTCATTTACTCCACATTTAGTATTCACCTCCTACAATGTCAGATTTTAAGAATTTGAAAATCAAGAACCAAATTTGCCAAGATTTTTTATGGATCTGCAGGGACCCTGATGATGGATTGATGTTGGATCTAAAAATCAAAGAAACTGAAACATTATGTTTTTGTTTTTTATTGCTCCTTTACATGGTTTAGTGTGCTCAAGATGACTTGGGTGTTTACCAGATGGTCATTTGTCACTAAACTGGGTTCATGTCAATTAAAAGAAAGAATTCTTAATCTTCATCTCTAAATCCCCTGGTATAACCAAATTGAGTGCCTGTGGCAAGCCTTAACAGCCTCAAATGCCTATGTTCCACCTCAACTAATTACACATTCATCTGAGTTTATTGGATTTAAATGACTCCCATTAGAGTCTGTCGAGAGTTCAGAGTTCTTGCACGTTTCTAGAGCCACATAACTATGAGTATCCAACCTCTGTGTGCTTGTTTATACCCACGCTCTTGTCTGAGGACAGTAACATTGGCACTTAGCCTTAATGCATGCACATATCAGAATCTAAACTTGGAAAAGCAAATTTATTTGTGCCAAAAAAAAGTCAAAATCAGTGTCCTCGCTGAAATTGCCTCGAGCTACAAGACACAGAGGAACAGAAGGACTTCAGAGGCTGAACACTTTTAAAGTCTGCTGGGTTCCATCAAATATTCGACTCCGACTCACAGAAAAAAAAAAAAAAAAACTCATCTAAACCAGGCCTTAACATACTTTCTCTACTCTTTTTTTACTCTGTATTCCATCAGGAAAGGCTGTGTTGAAATAGTGGTTGGGATGTCCTGTCATATTTTGCACCCCTACCCATCCATCCACCCCAGCTGCTATTTTCTGTAATCTACAGGCCCAGCAGGGATTGAACAGGTCCCTCCTTCTGTGAAAACCTGCCCGGCACCATCTACTTTCTACTATCTATCTGTGCACCGGCAGCAGCGGCAGCATCCTCTACCCTTTCCTTTCTTTTTGTAGTTGTAAGCTGTGATCCGCTGTCAGCTCCCATCAGGCGGGTCATGTAGAAGAATAGAAGACAAGAGGAATAGAAGGAACGCCGCCGCTGACCTCTACCTCGTCGTCTCCCTTTCAGAACAAACAGAAATTCAAAGACAGAAGGAGAAAACTTTAGCTGTGTCAGTTATTTCTTCTGTAGATTACAGTTTGAAGCGCCATTATCAAATGCATAATGCAGTTATATTATGAATTTTGTGTTTTATACAGGCAACATAAAAGTAAAGAACCTACAGCATACGTATACTCATCGAAGCGTACATTCTGAAATGTTTTTGTTTTTTGCAACTCACAACTGTAACTGTTCTGATACATTTTAATCAAGACTGTTTTAGCTTTTGTTTGAACTGTCTCTTATTCTTGGTTTAATTTCTTTTCTTTTTTCTTTTTTTTTTATCCTTGCTGCACTTTCCTGTTGATTAATGCAGTGTTTTTCAACCTTGGGGTTGGGACCCCATGTGGGGTCACCTGGAATTCAAATGGGGTCGCCTGAAATTTCTAATAGCTAATTGATTAAAAAAAAAAAAAAAAAAAAGCTTACTAATAAAAAATATATGGTGAGTTGAGAGAGACAATCCCAATACATTAAAATCATGACAAACTCTGAAGCTGAAACTGAAGCACTGTGGTACTGTTTATCTTTCAAATGTTCATTGTGGTCGGTTTCAGATGCTGCAGCTCTTTCATAATTCATAGTTTGAGTTATTGTTTTTTCAGTATTAACTGTCAGCCTTGTAAATCCAGGCTGGACTGACTGTACATATCCTGACCAAGGAAAATAAAATTCTCCCTTTGTGCAATAATCTACACCTGGCTTTTCTGCCTCCGTCCAGAATATTATACATTATATAGACTAAATGTCATCTAAAACTAACGTTTATTTGCAACACAGTATAGCAAACTATTACATGATCAAAAACAAATTAATTTTAGCAAAAAATGTCTATGTTTTGAATGTCTGGGGTCACCAGAAATTAATGATGTTAAAATGGGGTCATGAGCCAAAAAAGGTTGGGAACCACTGGATTAAAGTTTTATTCTCTATGATTTTAATGTAATTTTATGTGTTTCGTAAAGCAATTTGAATTGCCTTTTCTATGACTGGTGCTATACAAATAAAATTGCTTTGAAAAATAACAATACCGATTTAGGAGACTTAAAATGACTGGTGTATGATAGTGAATACAACTCAACTAGAGTTGTCGTAGGACTATTGATTGTTTTCATATCCAACTAATTCTGTAACGCCCTGTAAGGCAACCTTGTTGTGATATAGGGCTCTACAAATAAAACTGAACTGAAGTGGATTGGTTAACAGGTTACACTAACAAGAAAATAAAAATACTACTAAATAAGTTAGCATTTAACCCATAAAGACCCAGTGCTACTATTGTAGTAATGAGTTTTTCTCTCTCTTTAACCTTTCTTAAGTAATTTATCACCATTTATCATACTATTATACTCTGTATTTTGCATTTTTCAGGGCAAATTGTATATTTTCCAATATTTAATTCACAGAGTGAATAATAACTGAATGCAAAAACAAGTGTCTGAAATCATGGTCACTTATCAAACTCCATAGATTTTACTGGTGCATCAATGTTTCAGAAGATATCAGTGTTTCCGCATTCACTACAGAGCCTCTGAACGTCCAAATGGGTCATATCTGATAATAATAATACTGGATTAGATTTCTATAGCACTTTTCAAGGCACCCAAAGCACTTTACATTATTGATCCATTATTCATTCGCTCACACATTCATACTCTGGTGGTGGTAAACTACATTTGTATCCACAGCTGCCCTGGGGCAGGCTGACAGAAGCATGGCTGACAATTTAGCACCAAACAGCCCCTCCAACCACCACCAAACATTCATACACATTCATGCACCAGTGTGAGTCGCACTGGAGATAAGGTGGTGAGGTGTCTTGTCCAAGGACACAACGGCACATGACTAGGACAGAGCAGGATTCAAACTGCCAACCCTTCGGTTATTGGACGACCCACTCTACAGTGGTGTTGTGGTCCCTGGATATGTTGGTATACTCTCAATTTTTGCTTTTTTTTTTTTTTTTTTTTTAAGTAGTCCAGAAAAAAACACCCTGTTTTAGAAACAGTGACATATAAGACTGCTCTGTTTAGTTTACCCAAAAATCTGTCAGCTGTATTTGCTCACTATTATAAAATTATCATGACTTGATCTGGAGCAGTTTGTAGGTATTACTGGTCACACAAGCAGCTGCATGAATGGAAATGTATTCAACATGAGGTAAACATCGGATAACGTTAGCCTTTCATAACGTTAGCCTACTCACACAGTTTAACTTAGGTGACAACATCTCTTCTCCAAATGTGCAGTCACATGACCAGTAGTTTAACCCTTTCATGCATAGTGGTCACTACAGTGGACAGCTATTCAAAGCTGTTCTCGTGTATATTCATGGTTTGTATTGTTTTAGTTCCATATCGGCCAACAAGGTGGATCATCCCATACACTGACATGCAGACCATTACTATAACTTTGCTGTTCTTGGTAAACCTGATCTGCTCCAACATGTTTGAGTGTAAATCAATTGCTTGTTATTGTTATTAGACTGTAATTAACAGTTTTTTCTTAAACAAAACGTTTTTTGTTTTTGTTTTTTGCATATTTTCTCCAGTATGTTAAAATGTGACATAACATCAGATTAGCAGCATTTAAAAAAAAAAAAAAAAAAAATCATAGTTTTTACATGGTACTTCAGTAACTACATGTTTTTTTTGCTTTAAAAATTAAACCCATGGTATCCAGCTGAGTGGACATTTTTACAACTCCATGAAAAATAGGTTCATAAAAATTTTTTCAACCACATTGTTTTTTTCATGCCTAAAGAGGAATAAAAATACTAAAAAAAAAAAAAAAAAAATAATAATAATAATAATAATAATAATAATGATAATAATAATTATATATATATATATATATATATATATATATATATATATATATATATATATATATATATGATTAAGGTTCTCATAGTTCATGCATGAAAGGGTTAACAGTGACTCATTTGGAAACCACCTTAAAACTTACCTCAGAATTATGAACGAAAGTAGGTTCTCTCAAATATGTGTCGCTCACTAGAGTGACCTGTCAGTCACTGGCAAGTGTCCAATCAGGTTCCAGAGGTGGCCAGCGCTAGTTAGCAATACTTTCCTTGGCATGACCCACCCTACTCTACTTCTGATTGGCTCATCAGTCCTCATGCCTAAAGTTAACCAATCTAATCAGTGAAGGCAGCGAGTACTAGCCAATTAGAGGCAGAGTAGGGCGGGTCATGGCTTCACCATTCTCTGAGAAAAAATGAGCAATTTGGCTCAGATACTACTGAATGGTGCACATCAAGGGGATTTAGAAGTGGATATACGCAATGATGACTGAAAATTAAGTAGGTATACGTTGCATACCGCCGTATACCCTGGACTACACCACTGCCGCTCTACAGGGTGGGGAAGCAAAATTTACAATATTTTGAGGCAGGGATTGAAAGACAGTGTATGACCAATTAGTTTATTGAAAGTCATGAGAATTTAAATCTTCAAATCATATTTTACTGCATTTCTAACGGTCTTGTTGTCTACCTCAAGTTCAATTGCCATTTTTCTCATGGATTTGGTTGGATCCTTTAGGATTTTGGATTTGAGAGCTTTAATAAAAGCTTTGGTACGTTTTTTGTTGCTTCCTCCACTTCCAGACTTTCTCGTAATAGTTTTGCTTATAGTCATTCTCTTCTTCACATTATAAACAGTCTTTATGGACACTCCAACTATTTTTGAAATCTCCTTTGGTGTGACGAGTGCATTCAGCAAATCACACACTCTTTGACGTTTGCTTTCCTGATTACTCATATGGGCAAAAGTTTCTGAAAAGGTATGGATAATAGTGTTAGGTATGATTATGACATCGATATATGTTTGGTTTCAAAACAATTGATGTAGTGCCTGCTGAGAAAAAACAACTAAATGTTCATTGTAAATTTTGCTTCCCCACCCTGTACCTCCTGTGCTGCGTAAATACTGGCCTAGTGATTAAACACAGCTGGGAGAGACAGGTGGAATGGGTTTGGCTGATTAGGTGTGGAATGGTGAGGGAGAGGACAACAGCAGGGAGTCCCAGGTGAAACCAATGTAGCTGATGAGTTGGCAGGGTCAGGAGGAGACAGCAGAGAAGGAAACTGTGACTGTGTTCATAGGATTAGTGAATCAACACTTATTAAACATTTTAGATCAGTAGATCAGGGCTCGTGACTGCAACTGAATTACGGTCGCATGCGCCTGAGAATTTCGGTAGTGCAACTGTTTTTGAGATTACGATCGTACGGTGCGCCAATAAAAAAATGAGCGAAAATTAATACGTGCGCCTAGAATAATGGCTGTAGAAGTAACTCGTCAGCTGAAAATAAACAAGCTCCACGCCCCGCTGACTGAAGCGGAAAATCTAGTCCCCGCCCCCTCGTGTGCGCAGACGGCATAAACAAAGGGATCAAATAACTCCACCGACGTTTGAAACAATCTCCCGCCAAACCCGGTTAGTAGCGCTGGCGTTGTTCCAAGTATTTTCGCATGACGTAATGTATCCTGCAAGTCAGATGATCATGTTGCGCGAATCAACTTGCTACATGATCAGCTGACCGTAACCAGCGAATCAAGGGGCTAATGAATAAACAACAAGCGGTATCCAGACGTGTACATGATTCGTCAAAAGTTTCTGTGAGCCTGTGGGCGTTGTTTGTGTAAACAGGGAAGATGAAGCGCTCTATTTCGGATTATTTTTTGATGGCTTCTGTTTCAAAAGATTCGTCTTTCTTCTCCAAGAACCAACTAAAGTATATACCACACATTGACAATTGTTTTGCACCTGTGTCAATGTAAGCTTTTTCTTTCATACTCTATTCAAATACTTTATTCTAGGTTGTTAACATTGCTTAAATACATATAGGAATATTACTTGGTATGGCCAAGAGTTTTGCTTGTTCTCCAAATTTTTTATATAATAGTGGTGCGCCTAGATTTTAGCCTGTGCTCCTAACTTTTTAGGGTTAGGAGCACAGTGCTCTTAGGTCAAAAAGTTAATTTTGAGCCCTGTAGATGCTTTTGTTCAGCGTTGGATGTTTGAGTCTTTAAAGGTTAACATTAGCTCACCTCTGACATCTCCCTCGGCTTCACCCCTTTTTTCCAAATACGGTCATTTATGTCCCCTAAAAAGCCAACATGTCAATGCCCAAATCTCAACCTATGGTTTTCAAGGCAGTAAATTAGAGCTAGAGTTGGATATCAGTATAGTTACTATTGAACACTGATTGGACGTCATATATGGATTTTGATTTGGGTCCATGACCTTTGACCTTGACCTTGAAGGGTCAAACTCAAAGTCACCAATTCCTACATTTCAGTCTTAACTAGAAGCACTCAGAGAGCGCAGACCTCCGCCAAGGCAGATCAGTGCCCCCCCCCCCCCCCCCCCCCCACCCCCCCCAGATGTTTGTCTGTCTGTCCGTGTGCAAGATAACTTAAAAAGTTATGGACGTATTTGGATGAAAATTTCAGGAAATGTTGATACTGGCACAAGGAACAAATGATTCAATTTTGGTGGTGATTGGGGGTAGGGGTGGGGGGGCCACTGATCTGCCTTGGCGGGTTTTCTAGTAAAGCACTCGTAGTGCACAGACCTCCGCCAAGGCAGATCAGGACCCCCCGATCACCACCAAAATTTAATCATTTGTTCCTTGTACCAGTATCAACATTTCCTGAAATTTTCATCCAAATACGTCCATAACTTTTTGAGTTGTCTTGCACATGGACGGACAGACAGACAAACAGACAAACAAACCAACGCCAGCAAAAACATAACCTCCTTGATGGAGGTAACAATCTTTTTCTCCGAAACAACTGATCTGATTCTTTTTTTTTTTTTTTTTTTTTTTCCTGTAGCCTGCTTAGGACAATGTCTACAAAGTTTGCTCATAGTTTTGAAAATGTTGGATTTTTTTAAATTTTTGCCAAATATGGCAAAATATGGCCCATTAAAAGTAATAGCAAATTTTTTATGCTTAAAAAAATTTGCAATTACTTATAATGGGCCATATTTTGATGGCTCATAACATGGAAATGGTTAGAGATATCAGTGTAGTTTCTATTGTGCACTAATAGGAAGTCATACATGTATTTAATGTATTTAGTTCTCCTCCAGTGGAAGTACCACCCACTTCTACTGGGAGATTGATTTCCTGCATCCATCAAGACCACAGGACTCTAACATAGCAGCAGAACCTGACAACCTCACAAAGGGAAGTTGTTATTGATTCTTGATAGAAAATACCAGTGAGATACAGGGACATTGCCCCTATTTTTTAGTTATTTGATATGATCCGTTGGTAAAGTAGTAAAGTACTTACTATGAGGATGGATATATTTTGTCGACATTGAGGAGAAATGGAGATATATAAATCACAGGCAGGAAATCTTCCCCCTTCCCCCTGACTAATATCCCCCAGGCTTTACTGTAAACTCTATGTCTGCTATGTCTGGAAAACAAGTCACTTCCATATTAAACAGTAAATAAGAGTACATATCTTTTGTGTGTACATATGCATAGAGGGAACCGGGAAAATGATAGGATGTTGTCAGATTATATTTGAGCCCTAATAAATTGTCTCACCGATGTGAAAAAATTGCTGATTATGTCATCTGAAAGGCTGCGCGTTATAATAGCTAAGACATTGTCACTAATTACCCCATCATTAGCTTCCACTTCACAACGTACTGCAAAACAGATACAATCTGAAAGGCACACACACACTCCGATAGAGCTCATTAGGCACAAGTTTCAGGGTCACACAAAGAAAGAAAGGGGACAGATGTGAGAAATAGGTGTAGAAAAAACCTTGATTAGATGATAACTAAGAAGGATAATAAGATAGAGCGAAGGATTAAGAGAGTGTGAAATAAATGAAAGAAGAAGACGGAGCGGTGATGAGAGGAAATAATCAAAGAAGGAGTAATAAAGTAACCGGTAATACAAACAAGACTTTTAAGAGATGGGATGTTTGAGGTTTCAAAACACCTTTAATTGACTTTGGGTGGGATGTGGCTGTTAAGCATTTTCAGGGTTTGTTATTTGATGCTTGAGTCTGATTCCTGAGTGTGAAATACACTTCTGAAGGTACAAACTACAACACAGGCCTGTGAAACCAAGGACAACAGCTCCACAGAAGATGTGTCCTTTATTTTTTCCCATGTTTAGTTTGCATTTTTCTTTTTCTCAGCTCTGCTTTTACCAAACAGGATAACCATTAGTGTATAAAATACAAACCCTATTTCCAGTAGGGATATTTACTAAATTTACTATTGACTTTATTATCTTTGTTTAACTGGTAAAAGTACAAATTAAAATTAAAGCTGCAAGCAGCATTGGTCGGGACCTCGCGCTCTGGCCGGGTTCCCCCTCCCATGCCACCACCCGTTACTGGTCACGCCTCCCTCCACCCATTCTTGTTGTTTGGCGTTTTTTGGCAGGCTAATGTTTTTTTTCCCCCATTTATAATAAGGCTTTTATTTTGAAAAACCCTACTCTGTGTGTGTGTGTGTGTGTGTGTGTGTAAGAGAGAGAGAGAGAGAAAGAGAGAGAGAGAAGCAGTTCTAATCATTTTTTTTTAAATTATGTAAGTTAGATCAGTAATACTAGTAGTAGTAATAGCAGTAGTAATAGAAGTATAACAGCAGTGGTTGTAGTAGTAGTAGTATTTGTAGTAATAGCAGTAGTAGTTTTAGTAATAGCAGTAGTAGTATTAGTATAAATAGCAGTAGTCGTAGTAATGTCAGACACATGGTTGCTATGGACTCTACAGTGTGTGTGTGTGTGTGTGTGTGTGTGTGTGTGAATGAGAGAGACAGAATCAGTTATAATCATTTTTTTTATATTAACTGGTTTGGATAAGTAATAGCAGGAGCAGTAGTCTCTCTCTCTCTCACTCACTCACTCACTCACTCACACAGTTGCTATGGACTCTCCATGGTTACTATGGGAGCATAAACATGGCAGGTGCACCTGATCAACACTAATGACTTAGAGGAGACACTGGAGTTTCAGAGAAATGAGCTAAAAACCACCTGTCAGACAAACTGACATCAATCCAGAACAGTAGCTCCTATCTGAAAAATTCTTGCATGTCAGACTTCTGGAAGGTTGGAGCAACATTTGAATCTCTAATGTGATGAAACAAAGTCAGAAGTGAATCAGCAGTGAGTGTATGAAGGTGGAGTTAGTCAAACATGTGAGTGAGACAAATGGAACACAGGAGGGAAGGAGGGAAAAAGCAGCAGTTGTTGTGTTTGGAGGCCCACAGATCAAAAACTAAACACTTTAACATTCAAATGTCAACAGTCTGGGAAAGAAAAGACATTTTCCTACATTTTGATGTATAATTTGTTCCTGTAACCCCAGAAATATGAGAGTTATGATGAGTTGTATCTAGACTTTCAAACCAAAACAGCCTCTGCACTGTTTGAGCAGCAAGATTTCAGCCAATCAGCTGTCAGCATGTGTGTGCATGCGCACGTTCATCTCACATGGCTCCTATAGATGACACATGTGACTCAATAGAGTTAATACTGTAATACACTCAGACACCATTTTTCACATAAATTGCTGTAATTCGAAAACCGTACGTCGTATCTCAAAAATTTTTTTCACAGGAGTGTTCTGCTGTGTTTTGTGATCGCTACAATATATAATATGTGGGGGAAAAGTCCAAACTGAATTTTCAGTTTCAGACTTCGCAACTTTCAAGGCTTATAAAAAAAAAAAAAAAAAAAAAAAGATAGTTATAAAAAAAGTGCGAGATCACTTTTTTGAGAAGGGTTCACTCTATCTTCTGGCGCTATTTAGAAGACGATACAACAAACGGTGTGATAGGAGTTAGTTTTAGAAATTATATTTTGAAAGGCATATTGTGAACTTCCCGTTGGAGCTAGCTCATAGGTGTCAGTGCGTGATTTGTTGGGCTCTATTAAACAAAAGTTTTGGCATTGGTTTCGTGTGTCTACGACATTCGTAGTGGAAGTTTGCAATTTGCGCATTTTAGTTTGAACGGCATTTTGCAAACTTCCTGTTGGAGTTAGGTCATGAGTGTCAGCACATGATTTGTCGGGCTTGATGAGACGAAAATTTTGGCGTTTGTTTCATGTTTCTACGACATTCCTACTGGCTGCTAGGGCCGTTTTTGTGTTTCTACGGGGCGCTATAGAGCTCATTTTGGTTCCTATTGGGTTAATTTTTACATTTTATAAAATTTTTTACCAGACCTGACATGTGTGCCAAATTTGGTGAGTTTTCGAGCATGTTAAGGGGGTCAAATTCCAGTTTATTGCGTCTCGGTATAATAATAAAAAACGAATGAAATACAATATAATATAATACAATATACATACAATAATACAATATCTCACTGTGTGAGAGAGAGGGCCTCTCCCCATAAGGGCTCGGTCCCTAAAAAAAACAATGGCCACTGCCACAGTAGTGGCACGAAATATTGGTTTGTCTATTGCCAGAGCCAATCAAATGTTAGCATTTTGCACTGTGACAATCAGCAGTAACAACATGTTGTTGCCACAGAGCCAGTCATTGATACCGTTACGTGAACTAATTAGCCTCTTGTTGCCACAGTACTGTGGTGATATATGGTGTCATGTACACATGACAACGAGAATATGTCAATCTGCAAAAGGTTAACATCGTTTTGGCCTTTTGTCCACATGACACCAGCGTTGTCAGTACCCTGAAATGGTATTTTTGGAGAACGGGTTCCAGAGCAGAAAAATCTCACAATGCCACCCTCATGTTGCCGTATGGCTAGGCAAAACACCACCTTTTGGAAATGATGACTCCATAGTACCATGTGACCAGAAGAAGAAAACCCCAGATGTAACACCATGCACATGGTCACTGCATTCCTCTGTGATTTTAATGTATACTGCAGCTCTGTCTATGTTTGTGTACAGTGTCACATGTGCAATGCTTATTTCCACAGTACTGTGGCAGCAGGGTTACAGGTTACCAGTCTACACATGATATAACGAGGATGCTGATTGGCTCTGTGGTAATAGACAAATGAGTAAGTGAGACCCACAGTACTGTGGCAATAGTCACTTCGGAAAACATATATCACTAACTAAATTGTAGTTTGTAGATTCCGGTAAAAATAGAAATAAAAATGGGACAAAGCCAAATTATGTTGAACACGTTATTAAATGAACAAGTTATGCTGTTATGTCAGATTCGATAAGTAGGTTAATCAATAACAGGTAAAGGAGTAGGATCTATGGGTGGTGGTATATAAATGGGTTGTGTAAAGACCAGCTGTCGGAACTGCTGCTGAATGTTTGTGATTTTTGACCCTCAGGTGACATAGCATGAAAAACCTCCGTGGTTCTGCGATCAATGTAGCCACATGGGATCAGGAGGACTGAGGGAAACTGTTGTCACATAACACAGACTCCCGCTACATCTAGAAATAGAAAGAGGGAAGCCCTATATGAGTTCTTTGTAAAAACACCACAGAGCAGAGGTCCCTGGGTTCTGTCTGATCTCAGATGGATTGAAAGACAGTGGATGCATCTGCCATGGTCAGATCAATCACTGTTTCATCTTGTTTTCAGGTAAACCACATGTTGAGCTGTTCGCGTCAAAGATGAAAAAGACCATTCAGTCTGTTATGAGAAAAAAAAAGTAAGAAACAGCATTGATGATCGGGGGATTTCAATGAGAATGCAAGGTATGTCTTGAATGCAGCAAGAATTGTGCAAAAGGTTCTGTTTAAAAACCATTAAAAAATGTTATGAAAAGAATACTGAAGAAGATGTATTGTTGGCATTGAAATCTTTTCAACATATAATCAAGTTAAATTGTTCTCTTTTCTTTTGTCATTAACTATTAATAAAAATGTATGAATAAAGTAGACAGCTTATTGTTAATTATTATTATATAAAGCATTATTATTATACAACACATTAACTTCAAGATCCTCCTCATCACCTACAAAGCCCTGCACAACCTTGCCCCCCCCTTACCTGACTGATTTACTTCACCGCCACTCCCCTACTCGCCGCCTCCACTCTGCAGATGCTAATCTTCTCGCCCCCATCACCAAGACTAAGTTCTGCACCTTGGGTGACAGGGCTTTTGCCATCGCCGCCCCCACCCTCTGGAACTCTCTACCCATTCACATCCGGAACTCCGACACAATCACCTCATTCAAAAGCCAACTCAAATCCCACCTCTTCAGATCATCATTCGAAAACTGACCGCCCGCTCAACCTCCTCCACTCTCACCTACCTTCTTTTGTGTGTTTTTCTTTTGTTAGTATTTGTCTCTGTATTTGTTCTTCGATTACCATTTAGCATTAACTTTGTATCTGCTTACCCGTTGGATGTATGTTTGTCCCTTGGTTGTTTATTGTAAAGCATCATTGAGTACTTAGAAAAGCGCTATATAAAACTGATGTATTATTATTATAAGTTTTCTCCATCAAAAATTCAACCAGTCAAATAATGGTGTCTTATAAACTTCACATGCTGTTTCAGCTGATAGTTTACATTATAGCTCTGTTAGCTTAGCTCTGTTTTTTCTAAATTCAGTTTATAAGATCTATTTTGAACTGTACAAACAATGGCAGAAGTGGCGCAGTTTATCCAACTTAACAAACAAAAATGTATACCACGCTAAAGGCGGCCTTACACTGTGCGAGTTTAGAAACGATTTCTCACTTGTGCGACTATTTCTGGGATCGGGCCCGATGTGCCTCTAATCGTGTGTCGTGCTTCGTGCAGTGTACATTGGGTAAAGAGAAGCGACTAGCACCTCACGACCACCTCACGACCAGCAATCGTGTGTTCCCAAGGAAAACAGAGCTGTTTGAAATCCTGCTCGCTCCTCGTGAGTGTATCGTACTGTCAAAGCAGTGCCACAAACCGATGTGCCTCAAATTCTCACACTGTGCATGTGCAAATACAATATTATCCAGCTACTGTAAGCTAATTCTAAGCTAACAGTAGCTGGCTATTGGCCTAGTGCAGTTTAGCTTTTGCAGCTTACCTCTAGTTCCCTTTGCTGTAGGACTGACAGCCCATACTGTCCACGTCTGGCCAACCAATTCTTGCACCAAACACTTTTCTTCTTTTTTGATTCCTCAGATAATGGCACATATTGCCAAAGCAGCTCGTTGGTTTTTGTTTAGCACTACCATTTCGTGGCTCACGCCAATACACAATCATCTATGCACTTTCGGATTCCTTGGTATTTTAACGTTGTATTTCAGGATACAACACTCAAACGTGTCGTGCGTCCTCTGGTGTATGGTCCTACAGTGTGAGCAGTCAGGTCGTATACGAGCATCGGTCCGTACAATGTGAGAACATGAATTGTGAGTCTGACCTTACGATTGATTCGCACAGTTTCAGATGAAGCTGCGTGCAACGATCGAAATAATCGCACAGTGTATGGCCGCCTTAACTGTATACCTGCGATTTCAGCTTCACAGTGACCCAGAATAGATCTGATAACATTTTGGGGAAAGTAGGTCAAAGTTTCAATTTTTTATTTTTATTTTTTTCTCATTTACTTATAACGGATGAAATTTCACGTCTGTAGAAACAAAACTATTGGTTGAATTCATACCAAATTGGGTTTATAATTTGGCAGTGAGCCACAATAGATGTAGTTACATTTTGGGAAAAGTAGGTCAAAGTTCACATTTCTTATGAATTTTTAAAATCTTTTTTTTTTCCCCATTACTTACAATGGGTGAAATTTCAAATGTCTATAAAAACATCATTTTTTGAAAAATGAACATCACACTTAAATAGAGGCAATTGATATGCTGACATCACCACACACAGACATGATGACATCAGCTGGATTGATGCCAAAATAAGCTCCAATACATGTGAGGGGCAGGGTTTGTTGTGCTTTCACCACTTTTTTCTTTCTTTTTTTTTTTTTTAATCACTTTGTGCGGGTTCTGAAAGTTGTACTTCCCCAGTTCTCATCCCAAACTCAGCCTTGGTGTAAGTTTTCCTCACCATGGGGAACTGCAGACTGATCTCATGAAATCACATTGTATGCCATGCCAGTTGGCATGCTATACATATGCATTTCGGCTAAAATTTTCTTAGAGGTCTTATTTATGTCTTTGTGCATAACAAATCAATATAAGTGAATCCCCAAAGGAGCTTTGTGTTGGTAAATGCAAGTTATGCAAATTTACAGGATTTCAGTTTCTGTGGCAACATGTTGATGATCATATGAACTATGTTTTCAGGTCAAATATGTCCAATTTCATCACAACTAATGCTATATTTTCATGTCACAAATGGCCAAGTTATATTTTAACTGAATGTACCTGAAAAACAAATATTCTATTCTTTTACATTCCCCAATTTTGCTTACAAGATTATACACTACATATCACATGTTTTATTTTTACAGGTTGCAATATGGAGTATGGTGCTGATCCATCCTGCTTATGTTATGCCAATACATACATTAAGAATGTCACACATCACTTTTTAAATCAACAGTTTTCTAATAATAAGCATTTTTTTTAATAAAGAAATAACAATTCTATATTGTTATTTGCTCTTTAGTATGATGATAAACTATACAATAAATAATTCTGAGCCAAGTTTTTGTCGCTTTGGAAAAGCGTTTGCCAAATGCGTAAACATAAACATAAGTTTTTGCACAGGGATCATTTGTGGAAATGGTGACATGGCTGCCGAGCATCAGTATGATGGGATCTGTAACAACCATGTCACATCCGTCCACTGCCACATTTTGTGTTTTTGTGTCAGCTGTTATTGTTTTAGATCCACAATACTAACATTTATGAATAAGAGGAGTATTAGCAATACTAAGTATATAAGTTTATTACTAATAAAGTACTGGTACTGACCAGATCATCATGGGTAATGTCACGTCCGTCCATCAGCAAAAGTTTTCACATGCACGTGATATTCAAAATCCAATATTTCTGAAAATATAGCTTCCACTGTCAAATAATATCAGCAGACTGTGCACAAATGTATTAGCATTATTTCAACACAGTTCTATGCATTTCTTACAACTTTTTTTTGACAAAAATGGCCACTCATTTCACCCCCTAAGTAAATTTTAGCTGATTTTCATCCTTTCGTAAGCTATTCAACGGCATTTGATCGTGTGTCATTGTACGTCAAGATCTCCAGTTTACATCTTTGTAACCCTAACCCTAAACCTAACCTCTAACCGTTAATCATGTGGTATTTTTTGTGGCTTGAACGTACATGCAGAAATCTTATAATGCGCACAGACAACACGCCAATTAAAAAGTGGCGTGTTATCTGTTTGCAATTCACGATATCATGTTGGGAACCGAAACAGTGACTCCCTACTCCCTCTAGTGGTCACTTGCATTGGTTGACGTGTCACTGTGACAACAAATACAATGCTGAATCCATTTCTCTCTCAGCACATATGCTGAGGCTGATGCTAAACAGAATAGATATAATGACTAAATGTAGTTAAACATATAAGAAAAGGCTGAGGTCTATCCCTCCGCCATGCTACTCACCCTCGAGGACTTGGTGTTATAATTCATGTCTCCACTGCTTGTCACTGTGTTTTTTCGGGGAGTTTAAAATTGTGCATTTTTTAGGCAATTCATCTTAGTAGTGAGACAGCAGCTGACCTGCCACCAGGCAGCGGTGCAGGTTAAAGTGGATCCTGCATGAGGTTATCTGCCCCCTATTTAGGTCTGTATCTTTAAATACGTCAAGGCCGGTGCCAAATCATTCTAGTGCAGTTAAAAACACACGTAACATCGCCCTTCTTTTTTTAAAAATAACCATAGGTAAATAAAAGAAGGAGCAAAAACAGGGAAGAATAATCAAGATTAGTGTGGTTTCCTCTGTTGTGAGCTGCTTTTAGTGTGGCTGTCATAAAAGGTGGGGGCAAAATCCCTTTTTTAGTGTTCACTAATAGGAGCACACATAGACAGTAAATGAACTGTGGCTGTATTACAAGTACCATGGGAACTGGACAATTAAACGACTGTTAGCACACAAGTATTCCAACACACACACACTCACACAGACCTTTTTTATTCTGTAGAGGTGTAAGAAACAGGCCGACTGTACTCATACACACCTGCACATACAAAGTAGTGGTCAGCTAAAAAGAAGGGACAGTTAAAAAAAACAAAAAACACGATAAATAATACATGTTCTACACTTATAGGGAAGATCCATATTAATTATAAGTGCTTACACACACATACAGTATACAGGCAAACCCAAAACCTGTTATTAGAGATACAGCAGGGGCTTATTTATATGATGTTCTGGACAGCGGAGGGTTGTTAACTGGCCTTAATGAAATGTAGCGTCAGATGCCCACAAGGCAGGTGATGTCAACCTGCACTGACTCTCCAAACAACCTGTCAAACCTCCAGCAATGAAATTTGTCATCTCTCCTGTAGAATCATTCCTACTTTATGCCAAATGTGGTGTATGTAACATATTTTATGTATTCTACTTTTGGAAGATTTCCATTTTCCTGAAGCAAAGAGCTCCATTTGTTAGACTGTGTGTGTGGTGTGTGTGTGTGTTTATCATGTTTACTGCCTTTGTTAAGTGCCTTTTTCTCACCATAATAATAGAAATATACTACTTCCTGTAGTGCAATATTGTCCAAGTAATGCCTCATAAGGTGCAGTAACACTATTCTAACCCCTCTTTTATATTAAAGGGGTCGTATTTTGCTAAACCCACTTTTATTAGTCTTTGGTACATTTGTGTATTTGGACCCTAATAGTTCATAAAGTTTGAGTTTGAACCCTCCAGGTGCTGCAAAGCTGTCTTTATATTCATTTTGGCAAAACTCAAGTGGATTTCTACAACCTGTTTTAATTCCTGCTTAATTTGTTACATCTATAAAAAGTTACGTCACGACATTTGCACATATAAGGTCAAAACTTCAGATGAACATTTCTCCAAGTAATTGTTTGTCAGCAGCGGCGGTTAGAGTCCATACTGAAAATATGTCCAAACTTGGAGCCGATTATCTAAAATATTTAGTTGTTGGTTGAAGGGGACAGAGCAGCACAGCCAAGAATGTGGAGGGAGTGGGGCCTGAAGTGGCTCATGCATTTAAAGGGCCAGCGCTCAAAAAACTTTTCTTGTGTTATTACTCAGAAATACAGGTTATGCATGTGACGTCACCGCTAGCGGAAGTCACCGCGGTTACGCCCACTGAGTGGCAGAAAGAGGGCGATGAAGAGCAGCGTTGGCTTCAATACTGTCTAAACTTGAGAACAGTATTTAATAAAAAAATGGGGAAGAGCTGTTGTGCAATTCATTGTATGAACAGGTTTAAAAAGCAGTCGGAGCTATCGTTTTACAGACACCGAAAGACAAAGAAAAGAGAAGAAGATGGATCCACAAATCCAGAAAACCAAACCTAGATCCGTGGATCCCGTTTCTTGTCAGATAACATTAATTCATGCTGTATTTTTGGGTCAAATCGTACCTTAAATTACGTATTGTTTTGGCTAACATTACATCTCAGTAAAGGTCTCGGTTTCATGATCAGATCTTTCATGGTTTTTGTCTTCATTTTGTGATTCTGAACCTTGTGCTCTTACATGATTAGTAAACTAGCTTAAACTGAGGCTAACCTAGTTTTTCAAATACAGGGAACTGGAGAATAAAGCTATGATGGAGTATTATGGCCACATGAGAAAATAAAAACACTTGTCACTACGAGTATAAAGTCATAAAATATCGATAAAAAACCCGTAATTTTATGATAATAAAGTCGAATACAAAAATAATCACAATGTTATGAGAATAAAGCCGTAGTTTAAAAAACAAACAAACTCATAATTTAACAAAAACGTCATTCGTTTATGAGATCAAAGTTGTCATATTCCAACAATAAAGCCATAATATTACAAGAATAATGTTGTAATTTAAAAACAGGTGGGAAAAATATCATCATTTACCAGACTAAAGTCATACCCTGCTGGTCCACAGCAGTAGTATCTGTGTTGTATAAAGTACTTGATCTGAACTAGACTCAGTAAAGCTCCTCAGTACCAGTAGATCCTGCATATATTCACTGGGCTCAGAACACGGTCTACTGTAAATGCACTTTGGATCAGCTGGTTCTCTGCCTAGTTTTAGCCCCTGGTTGTCAGTAATGATGAAACCATGTATATTTGTTTCAGGTAAAAATAGCGATGATCCCCTACACAATGGATGTCAGGATACTCCATTTGTGTCCACATGTCAGTGTTCGTGGACCACTTGTTCTTTGGTGGCTCGTACAGATCCATGTCCAGTCCAACTGTCTTTAATTTATTTTCATATTTCACATTTTCCCGGTCTCGCAGTGTTTACTGCTATACTCCGTCATGTTGAGCAGGATGGTTTTTGCCACTCAGTCTGACTTAGAGGGGCGTGGGTCAAGGGGGAAGTGACGTATGTGCATACCCTCTATAGCAGGGGTGTCAAACTCATTTTAATTCAGGGGCCACATTCAGTTAAATTTGATCTGAAGCGGGCCGAACCGATATAATAACATAGAAATAATGTCAACTCCAAACCTTTCTCTATGTTTTACAGTGAAAAAAGTAAAATTACATTATGATTTTTGTATCTACAAACTATCCTGTCAAACAATGTGAATAACATGAACAAACTGAAAAATATGTGTCATTTTAACAATGTTCTGCCTCAGTTTATCATTTACACATGTACATTATAACTTACAGATCACAGTGGATCTACAAACACACAAAACATTTAGTAACAGGCAGAATATTGTTAAAATTGCACTTATTTCTCTTAAGACTTTTCAAGTTGTTCATATTTGTTCAGGTTATTCTGATATTTTTGCAATATTATACTTTGTTTTAGTGTAAAAACATGAAAATATTTACATTTAGAAAGAGAAAAATTTGGAGATGTGAGTATTTATAGGTTATTATGACCCACTTGAGATTGAATTGGTCTGAATGTGGAACCTGAACTAAAATGATTGTGAATATCTTTTTGTGATTTTTGCATTTCATAAATTCATCCCAAGGGCCAGACTGGACCCTTTGGTGGGCCGAATTTGGCCCCTGGGCCGCATGTTTGACACCTGTGCTGTATAGGGTTGAAGATGGACCTGTGGAATTAAATTAAAGAAGAATTCAGACCCAAGCATGGCATTTACAATTAATATAGACCACAGGGAAATATTTTAAAATGCATAATAACACCTTTTTTTTTTTAATTAATAATCCTGCATTTTGTAATAAACAGTTTTATAAAGTGGTTGTTACAAAACATAGGTTAAACCATAATAGACAAGTTCTAACTCAGCTCTGCAAGAAATAGTGTGAATGACTTTTCCAGTTAATTTTTAGACATGAGCTCTCTCTGTTTATGTTTTTTTATGAGAAAAATCTGAAAAAGGACGCTCTTGTTACTCCTTCTATGTAACGATAAGGACAATGCTCAAAGTGAACAGGTTTTATAATATTTTCATCACTGAAAAAAATATCTAAGTCCCATATATTGTACAAGCCTTTGCATTGTTTATTACATATTATGCTCAAGCTGTGAATGACAAAATTGATCAGCTTATTCCAAATTCCTGGAGTTATTACATAATGTAGCTAAAAGGTGTTACATTTTGTCAAGTTCTTACATAAAGAGGTGTTTGATAGTTTTTTTTTTTGTTTTTTCAACCTTTGATGGTTTTAGAATAAAGATGAACAATATATCATCAACATTTTTGCATTGGGAATTTTCTGAAAAGGAATGACCCCAGGAACCCCTGACATTTAATGAAAAATTCAATGTGTCAAAGCAACACTTCCACACATTGAACAAAACAGGTTTTTTAGATGAACCTTCCTCTTGTGTTAGGGTCAGCATCGACCCATTTTAGATTTTAAATGCATAAATGAACCATATAAAATGTGTGTATTGCATCAAGGTGTTTTTTACTTTTACATTTTTTACCTCTATTTCAATAAAATAACACCAAAAAAATTATTTTCACTAAATTATGAAATGCTCTGGTTGAAGTTATGACTTTTGTGTTGTTAGGGTTGCTTTCAACCTAGTTATAAAAATATGATTATAAAGCAAAAATCAGAGCCAAAACTGAAATCATAAATGCACTGACACCCAGCTCCTCTCCCAACCATGTGAGATTTTGGGATTCTCATTTTGCCTTCTTATCCAGTTTACCTGCACAACAACAAAACAAGCCAAGATGAGCCTGCACAGCAAAAATTGGAGTTGAAATTTCAGGGTTAAACATTTGAGAGTCAATTTTCACTCTCAAAGTGTAGTTTTAACTCACTGAGTTAAATGTCACTCAGAGTTGGGGTTAATAAAAAGAGTTAGTCAAGCCTGTGGAAACTAACTCAGGAGAAGTGTAGTTTTGCGTCTCTCCATAGTTAATTTTCCTGGCCCCTGCATTTCAAACCAGGTGAACCTGTGCGATTTCTATCAGACTGTCACTGTCAGAGAGAAAAAAGAGGAAAACTAAATTAAAAAAAAAAAAAATGCATTAGCTATCTTTGAATCATCCTGTTCACATTGAATTTTAAGTCATTTTTAATGGATTCACTTTTTTATGATTAAAATTAAAACTACTTTCAAAGTGAAAATTAAGTCAAATGAGTGTTATTTTTGTTACTTTCATGGTGTTAATTTAACTCTGTTTGAGTTAAAGGAGAAACTCTGACAGTGTAAATAATAAATCCATATGGGCTAATTTAACCCAGGTCAGTGAGACTATGAAGGGGGACTGTGGCTCAGTTGGTAGAGCAAAGGGTCGGTGGTTTGAATCCTGGCTTTGACTAGCCATGTGTCAAAGTGCCCTTGGGCAAGACACTGATGTCACTGTATGAGTGTGTGTGAATGTGAGAAATTGTAAAGCGCTTTGGGCACCATGAAGATGTAGAAAATGTGTTATATAAGTTCAGTCCATTTACCATTTATGAACTCTTGTTAGTGTTGGTAGTTAAATCAGTCAGTGTTAAGTTAACTCAGGTTTCTGAGTTAAAAAGGCAACTCTGGAATAGTGTTAAATAATTAACTCCAATGAAAATGTTAATTTAACTCTGTAAAGTGTGGATGTATATAAACTCTGAAAAAGACATAAAATCAACTCAGTGGGAGTCGATTCAACTCTCCAATTTTTGCTGTGTGTCTGGACATGTGAGGTCAATTCAGTGTAGAGTTGGTGAGTGCACATTGAGGGGTATACTGACAAAACAAAAAGGCTCATACCAAAAATATTAAAACCACCATAAAAAAAAGAGGATAAGGAAGCTTAACAAGGAAACCAAGAGATGAGATACAAATTGGATGGCAGATAATTGTTTTTAGTGTATTTTACAGTTGATTTAAGACATGAGTCAAAACTGATTAACCTGTTAACATAAGAGATGGAAACAGAAAGCTGACACAAGAAGAAGGATAAACTACTAACAGTATATAAAGTTGATCAAATGAGCTGAGCCTTATTGTACGTAAAAATGCTATATACGCACCATTACAACAGAAAAACAAAAAACAAAAAACATATCATTAGCCTCATAGCATTGTTGTCTATGTCATATTTTTGACTAAATTGTGTGGAACTTTCACCCTCCTAACACCGCTGCTTCATTTGTATCATTGACTAAAACCTGAAAAAAATAAGACTTAGACAGTTGACCATGAGAGCACTTTACTGCGCAGCCTCCAGCTTTAGGCTACTGTTCATACAAACAGGCTGCATCCGTCCAATTAAACTTAAAGTAAAGTATCTACTTACTCTATCTACTGCTGTATTTTCATTATAAGTACTCGAAGCCATTCTTTTCCTGCAGATGCTTCCTGACCACAGAATCATCAGGTCTGTGGATAAGGAGAGCATACATACTGTGTTTTTTTCAATCGCATCTACTTTTTTTTCTTTTTTTTTTTTTCTTTTATCCTTTTTCAGTTTTTTCATCTTTTGATGTGTTATGATGTGTTCTGTGGTCCATATCTAAGGCTGCCTTAAAAGGCAGATTTGAACATTTCACTTCCAGATCAGATCAGATCTTGTATGATAATCAATTTTTAGCAGTGGTTCCCAACCTTTTTTGGCTTGTGACCCCATTTTAACATCACACATTTCTGGCGACCCCAGACATTCAAAACAGAGACATTTTTTTTTTGCTAAAATTTATTTATTTTTGATCATGTAATAATTTGCTGTACTATGTTGCAAATAAGTGTCAATTTTAGGCGACTCTTAGTCTATATAATGAATATTAATATGGACGGAGGCAGAAAAGCCAGGCGTAGATTACTACACAAAGTGAGAATTTTATTTTCCTTGGTCAGGATATGTACAGTCAGTCCAGCTTGGACTTACAAGGCTGACAATTAATACTGAACAAACAAGAACTCAAACTATGAATTATGAAAGAGCTGCAGCATCTGAAACTGACCACAATGAACATTTGATAGATAAACAGTACCACAGTTTGTCATGTCTTTTATGTATGTGATTGTCTCTCTCAGCTCACCATATATATTTTGATTAGTAAGTTTTTATTTATTTTTTTAATTTTTTTTTTTATCAATTACTAGAAATTTCAGGTGACCCCATTTAAATCTCAGGCAACCCCAAGGTTGAAAAACACTGGTTTATAGACTCCATAAAGTCTGAACTTCACCATCGGTTCATTTCTTTGCTCCATTTTAACCTTTTAACAGGCAAGTGACTATTTTTAGTCATTTTCACAAACATTAAATATGGGGCCAATCCTGTACCTCAGTGAGGTCAAGAAGCATGTTGGTTTTTATAACAGTATACAGTGATTCAGAGAGATTTTAGAGACATTTTGACGCTACAAATAGTGAATATGTGGGATTTTTGTTAGTTTATGACCTTATAACAGTTGTTTTATTGCATGTCTTTACCTTTTAGCAAGTCCTGCTTGGATGTTTTATGGCAAGAGGAGAGAGATGATGATGTCCAATAACATATAAAGGTATTTCAATGAGTGCGCTGTAAAGGGTTAAAGCTAATTTATGATTTATGTTTTTAAGGCTGTTGGTTACTATGGGCCTGTTGTGTACATCACTGTTTTACTATATGGTTAAAGGTATTTAAACACTGCAGTTTTCAGTGCCGGAATAAACCAATGCTCACATTTGTACCAAACAAAATGTACCATGTCACTGTTAATTTCCCTTGTGCAGTGAAAGTACCTACCCTTTAAAGGGAGCTAAAAAAAAAAACAAAAAAACAAAAAAAAAAACCTTAAAATGTTGTTTAAAGAACTAAAATAATCCCGTTACAGCAGTCTGACCACAAAAACAGTTCTCCACTTTTTCCAATAATTCTAAGTATTTTAAGAATTCTAACTTTGAAAAGGTTTATATAGATATCTGGTAAAGTTCCAGATTCATTTCAGTTTTATCGATGTAATAAAAACTTGTTGCATCAGTGTAACATTTTAAGTGCCTAAGAAATATGAATTATGAAAAAAGAATGAACATAAACATTGTCTCAGATTATTGCTTAAATCATTAAAACGAACACAATGAAGACAACTGTAGAAAAAAAAAAAAAGAAAATAATTTCTGACAATATAATAGTGTCACATTTCCTGCTGCTGTCTCTCTTTTAAATAAGCCTTGATGCACTTCACTTTATTTTAATTCTTGGGATCTGGCTTATTTTTTATTTGTTTATTATTTTTTTCAATTCTCTTTTTATTGGTATTTTCCATTGTTCACATATTTATTCACATAGCAATTCACCATTCTCATCCATTCATCTGATAATTACAATTGACTCTCATAGCGATGCATCCGTGACTCCTCAGACAATACAAATAAGGATCATTTGTCCTCCAGCAATACCAAAGATCTAATTTTTACAATACACAATTAAGAACTAAACTCCCTAGAACAGGCATGGTGGGGTGCACATTTGTCATTTCAAATAAATAAATAAATAAATGCAAAAAAAAAACAAAAACAAACATCAATATAAAAGGGTTTAAAAGGAAAAAAGGATTGAAATGGACATAAGACATGGTTTTGGTTTGGTTCCAGCGTGGGCAACAAATGTCCTGCCCCCTCAAATAAAAGTTTCCAAAGGTAGGGGAAAGGAAATGAGGCGCACAACAACGGGAGACACAGTAATTAGTAAAACGTCTCAAGTTTCATCATTTGTGCATACTGTATATGTTATATTTTCTGTGCAGAGATGGAAAGATAAAAGACAGTTAATGCAAACACACCCGTTTGTACTCTTTTATTCCCTCATCCAATGAGAATCAATACGAGGATCGATAAGCAAAATCGATAATGGAATCAGAATCATTAAATTCTTATCGATTCCCATCCCTAGTCCTGTGGTTTTAATGGTTTTTGTGTTTGAAATGCCCTCTCCACACTGCAGAACAAATCTACCTACGGGTATTAATAAAGTCACCTTGAACCTTGATGGGGTCTATATGAAGGGAACTATCAAAAGCAGTAGGAGTAGGAGCCAAATATTCTGCCCGAATGTCTGCATCAATGAAACAAATGGAGAAATGGTGAGCAGCTGCATATGTGAGATACTGTTAGATCATCACCAAAGGACAATAAAGGCTCAAAGTTGTCAAATCTGTTATAGAACCAGTTTCCAGACCACTTGTACTGGGGTTTGGACAGTCCCCCTCGCTGTTCCTCCGTACCTTTAACAACCTGCCTAACATTCGGTATTTCTCTGCACCGCCCGACCCTTCTTCCTTCATTTCCCTGCATTTCCCCCCTCAGTGTCTCTGCCAATCCGTCTCTCAGTGGGCGGTCTCCATGAAAAGGTGGTCCACTTTTGAATGTGCTGCTGCTTTGAAGTGCAGCCGTGTATTCTCCTCTCTTCTGCAGTCTGCCTCTCCTCTATCTGCACCTCTCATCTGCTCATCTCTTATCTCTACGTCTGTCTTCATAACCCTTAACCTTGTTTTTCTCCAGCGTTATGTTTTTGTTCTGTTGTGCTAACTTTTGGTCCTGGTGTGACATGGATTCTCTGTCTTTGTCTGCTTTTTTCCCCCCTCCATTGTCTCCTGTTTCCCTTTGATCCAACAAGTTCCAGCTATTTCTTCATTGGCTAGGAGGTACATTTCATTGACCTAACTTGACATTTGAGAACTTTTGTGCATTACTATGCAGAGGTCTTGCATTGGAAATTCAAGGCTACACGAATGTGGATTTATTTCATCATATTTTAACACTAAACTGATTTTTTCTCAGGGGGGACACAGCGGTGCAGTGGTTAGCACTCGTGCCTCACATCAAGAAGGTCCTGGGTTGGATTCCAACACCAGTCGATGGGGGTTGGACCTTTCTGTGTAGAGTTTGCATGTTCTCCCCATGTCTGTGTGGTTCTGTCCGGGTACTCTGGCTTTCTCCCACCATCCAAAGACATGCACTGATAGGTTAACTCAGGGGTGTCAAACATGCGGCCTGGGGGCCAAAACCGGCCCGCCAATGGGTCCGGTCCGGCCCGTGGGATGAATTAGTGAAACACAAAAATTACACTGAAGATATTAACAATCAAGGATGTCAAAATAATTTTAGGTCAGTTCCATCTAAAGTGGGTCAGACCAGTAAAATACCATCATAACTAGAAGCACTCGGAGAGCGCAGACCTCCGCCAAGGCTGATCAGTGGCCCCCCCCGTGGGCCCCCCCACCCCCGATCACCACCAAAATTTAATCATTTCTTCCTTATCCCACTTCCAACAAACCCTGAAAATTTCATCCAAATCTGTCCATAACTTTTTGAGTTATGTTGCACACTAACGATCAGTGCCCCCCCCCCCCCCCCCGATCACCACCAAAATTTAATCATTTCTTCCTTATCCCATTTCCAACAAACCCTGAAAATTGCATCCAAATCTGTCCATAACTTTTTGAGTTATGTTGCACACTAACGGACAGACAAACAAACAAACAAACAAACAAACAAACAGACAGACAGACAAACAAACAAACCCTGGCAAAAACATAACCTCCTTGGCGGAGGTAATCTATAAATAATGAAAACTGCAATTTTTTCTCTTTGTTTAGTGTTAAAAAAAGGAAAATTACACAAAAATGTTAACATTTACAAACTTGCCTTTCACAAAAAATGTGACAAACCTGAACAAATATGAACAACTTGAAATGTCTTAAGAGAATTAAGGGTAATTGTACCAATATTCTGTCTGTTATTGAATGTTTTGTGTATTTGTAGAGCCACTGTGATCTGTAAGTTGTAATGAACATGTGAAAATGAGAAGCTGAGGCCAAATAATGGCATAAATTGTTAAAATTGCACTTTTTTTCTTAATAAATTTCATTTTGGTCATGGTTGTTCATGTTTTTCCACATTTTTTTAAAGGATGTAAAAAAAAATTGATAATCTAATTTTGCTTTTTTCATTCTAAAACATAGAAATTAGACATACAAATTTTGGAATTGATATTATTTTTGTATTACTGTGTTATTATTTTAGTCATCCGGCCCACTGCAGGTCATATTGGGTTGTATGTGGCCCCTGAACTAACATAAGTTTGACCCCCCTGGGTTAACCAGTTAATCTAAATTGCCCATAGGTGTGAATGTCAGAGTGACTGTTAGTCTCTATATGTCAGCCCTGTGATGAACTGGTGACATGTCCAGGGTGTACTCCGCCTTCGCCCATAAGTAGCGGGGATAGGCTCCAGTGACCCCTGTGACCCTAGTGAGGATAAAGCAGGTTCAGAAAATGACTGATTTTTTTTTTTCCTTTAATATTTCCCTGTGTATAACAAACTAAGGTACTACTTTATATCACACAGTTTGATAAGAAATGTGTTAATGCTAATAATTAAGGGATAATTATTCAATAATGCTATGTAATTACCAAAATAATCAGCAGGTAATTGTATTAAGAATGGGTTTATCCGAGTAATAAACTGTATCATCCAGTTCTTCAGCTCCAGCTGAGAGAACAGCTGGTCCTGATGTGTCCCTTCAAAGCTGTTTAAGGGCTCTTTAGCACAATCTAAAATACAATTAGCCTGCTTTGTGGACTGCTGATAAGATAACAACTAACATGCTGAGTTCTGAAAGTTTCCAAGCAACAAGTCAAAGCATTAAATGTATAACATCAGTACACAATAGTATTATATTTACACAAAAGGGAATGGAATCACTTTGCCTCAGTCTATCTTTAACTGTATTTCTCCATTATTACCCCGTTACATACACTTTAGTCTAATATCACCCTTTAAGACAGGGCTATCACATACTTATTGGTGATAATGACAGACTTTATTTTGAACATGAGAAAGAACTAAATGATTAAAGTAAATGAAAGGAAAAGACAAAAACAGAATACTGCAGAATACAGAAACCCACCAGCCAAGACCAAAAATATGAAACAATGTACAACCATTTCAGCGTAGCACATTAATAGCACTATGTGATGAATAATAAAGGACGAAGCCAAGCTTATCTTGTCCTACCCCAAGTTGTGTTACTTGACAGATCAATGTGTGTGTGATGGTTGACCATGTGGAGGAGGAAACACACCAGGAGGCTGGAATAATCTTCACCGCAGTATGATTTATTTACAGTGTTTGCCCAGGTGACATCGCCGATTGAGCTATGTTAGTGAAAAAAAAAACAAAAAAAAACTAAAAACAGAAAAAAACTCAACTAATTGATGAAAAACAGCGTAACAAAACATAAGAAAAATCAGTCTTAAACCACAGAAAATAAAGCTCAGCCCATGGCTAAGGGCAGCCAGCTTCAGTGACCTGCTTCACTCAAGCAGAGTCACACTTCTCCTCGAGGAGCTTCTACTCCAGGCTTTTTATACCCGTTGCCCCTCCCACATGAACAAACCAATCCCCAATGTTCAGTTTACCTTTCAATTAACATTTACCAGAATATTACTGATATCTTGACCTATACCTCATTTCACTACTTATATTTAATACTTCCCCAAAAAGTCTCTAACAGTTTAAACCTGGTTTAGAGCATTTTTAAGGTTAACTACTGGCCAACTCACAAAACTCCCCTCTGATGGCTGCCACCCTTGGTAAGTTCCTGATGCCCTCTACTATAAAAGGTTTGGGAACCTCCCTCTTCCTGTTTGTCTGTCAGGCCTGGGATCTGGTGATGGGATGGAGAGAGCATGGAGTGAGCATCAAACAGTTAGGTAACAAAAGGAACAAAAGAACCAGACTTAAGCTATGCAAAATGTGTTTTGATCTGTGGGCCCATTATGAAGCTATTTCTAAGGATGCAAAAATAATAAATATGAAATGAAAATATGATTAATAGAAACAAACAAAACTAGACCAGCTAAGCTAGCAGGCCCAAACCCATGCTCCCCCTGTCACTCCAACCCAGAACCAGGCCCAGAGCCTGAGAACAAAGGACACAGGTTCAACCCACTCACAGGGCATGGGCTGCCACCATGACAGTGTGAATACAATAAACAAAATTAGGTCAATTTTCAGTTCCTAAAAGAAAGAAAACAAAACAAAGTTGGCTATAAGCCCATCTCTATCTAACTATACTAACTGCTACCACTCTTTTTTTCATTACTATACCTCTGAAAATTTTTTTTTATACATGTTGTAAAATTGAACAATATTACTCTGATATTTTCTTCAATATCATTTCACAAAACCACTCCACACTATGAAATGCACATCTTTTTAAGGTTTGTTCTTACAAAATGTTGTTTCATATATAATGTTTCTCCATAGTTATTTACAACTCCTTTCTCTGTCTGTGAATATCTTCTGTATATTACCAAGAAGTAAATTATTTCTCTCTTCCCTAAACTTGTGTGTATGTATGTGTAAGTATAGTTTATTGGTATGCTCCAGATATCCTGTATTGTTTATCTGTATTATTATCTTTTTTGTTTGTTTTTTTGATATGTGCATAATGGTTGGAGGTTGGTTTTGCACATGTTGCACCGTACTTCCACAATAATTCTAGATCTTATGATCTAAGGTAGCGCGCAGTAATTTTGTTATTTAATTTAAAGCAGTGTAGGACTTTCATCACATATTTTCCTTTCAAATTTGTAAAACCCCAGTGATATCCTAATTATCATTAATCCATTAGTCTTTCCGTGCTTACACACCTGAATCACTTCCCTCGTGATGAACAGCTTCAAAGATGACTCCATCATAAACACAGTTCACTTGTTTACATAACAAACCGAAACGTCACTTGGGCTTTATCGGAAATTTTGTCGTGAAGTGCACTTTGGGAATGGGAATTCCATGTAGCAGTAATTCCGCTGTCTCTTCATGAGTGCTGAACCCAAATGTCGCCTTTACCTCCATCTACCGAATATACTCATTCTTTAAAACAACCCTGGTGGACTGGAGAATTTTTTGTTCTACCGATCTGGCTCGTTTTCTAGCCAAATCTGTGAGAAACTGCTTTTGCTTCCCACAATGCACTTTGTGACAAAATTTCCAAAAAGGCCAGAGTGACATTTCAGTTTGTCATGTAAACAAGTGGACTGTGTTTATGATGGAGTCATCTTCAAAGTTGTTCACCATGAAGTGATTCAGGTCCGTAAGCACGGAAAGAGTAATGGATTAGTGATAATTAGGATATCACTGGGGTTTTACAAATAAAAAAAAAAAAAAAATTGTGATGAAAGTCATGCGCAGCTTTAAGTAATTATGACATATTACTTAATAATGACCACTTCATTATTAAACTATTACCATATTATTATTATTATCAAGCTGTGTAAGTGCTGACAAAATGAAGACTGATGGAACTGAAGGTCAAACTATCAACCCACAAAAACCTGTGAACAGTTTTGAGTGCAGACTGAACCGACTGCTCAAATGTCAATCATGGAAGTGTTATGTTTAGTTACATTTATTTTTTAAATAACACGACCAAACCTACATCAAATAGAAACATAAAATGTGAAATTGTGTGACTTAGGGTTCAGAGGAGTAAGACATGGATGTGGGTCCTGTGGGTCCTGTAGCATTTCTGTAGAGGGCGTCCTCTTGGTTCAGACAGGACGGGAAAAGAAACCCTGAGGAGATGTTACATCTGCGATCGCAACACTTTTAATACAGCATCTTTTGCATTTAGCTTCATATTCTTGCAGGACATTCGCATCAAGTACAGGGTGTCCACAAAGCAATTTCAAAAGCAATTGATTTGTTCTTTGTACTCAGTGGTTATCAAAGTTTTTAATCATATTGTGGGATCATGTGCAATCGAATCATTGGTCCATTTTACTTCAACTAGAGATCAATTACTGCAAATGTTTACCTTGACCTTTTGACTGAATACGTGGCATGATTTTCCAGGTAGATTGTGCACCACCACATTGGGGCTGCATGTTGATGGGTTCGTAAGGGTGTTTTCACACAGTGTACTGGAGTCTGTACCGTACTTGGATATGTTCACACCTTTTACGCAGATGTCGCGTTCACACGTGTGTCCCGTGCTTGAGTATGAATGGGTGTTAAAGGGCCGAAACAGTAGGTGGCGGTGGAATTCTGTTGCTATCCTACTAATGTGGAAGTCAGAAGAAGACAAACCCTTACCTATCTGTTAGCCTGTTTGAGGCAAAGAGAAGAAGAGCGACCTTCGTTGTCCCCGATATATCACAGAGTGGTTCAGTTGATAAGGCGAGCCCGGGCCACGTGGATCCAAGGCTTTTTCAGGAGACAACAGAAGCGTCGTCTATGTGTGAGAGCTGGAATGTCATCACACACACACACACACACACACACACACACACTCACTCACTCACTCACTCACTCACTCACTCTAAACTACTGTTCAGGGTGAGGCCTGGTATCTGGGTCGGTTACCGCCCTTTGTAGGCAGGGCTAGAAAGCTCCTCTCCTTTATAAAGACAGCTGTCAGCAATTAGGGCCTCTTCGTTTGAGGCCTGGTAGATGTGTGGTGGGACTGCTTTGTCTGTGCAGAACTGTGGTGCAGTTGTTTCCTCTGTCAACTCTGTTGAGTGTTCTGTAGGCCCATGCTGAAGAGGACATGAGTTGGCCTTCACCCTTTTCTCCTTGAACTGCAGTATTAGCCAGTCAGTTCTTCCATTGCCAGTGTCTTAAAGACATATTGTCAGACTGCTGCTTTGCCTGGACCGATGTGCCATGCGGTCCAGTTGAAGTCTCAAGATACATTCTTTTTAGTGTGGACTTAGCCTAGTTGGTAATGAACTGTCTTGGGGTGGCCATGGCTCAGTTGGTAGAGCGGGTCCGAAGGGTTGGCGGTTCAAATCCCGCTCTGTCCTAGTCAGTCCATTGTGTCCCTGGGCAAGACACTTCACCCTCCTTGCCTCCAGTGCCACCCACACTGGTGTATGAATGTTTGGTGGTGGTCAGAGGGGCCGTAGGCGCAAAATGGCAGCCACACTTCTGTCAGTCTGCCCCAGGGCAGCTGTGGCTACAGATGTAGTTTACCACCACCAGAGGGAGAATGTGAGAGCGAATGAATAATGGGTCAATAATGTAAAGTGCTTTGGGTGTCTAGAAAGGCTCTATGTAAATCCAATCCATTATTATTATTATTATTATTATTATTATTATTATTACTGTCAGTCATTGTTGCTCTGCTGTTTGGTTTTATTGTGTGATCCAATTGCTATTATCTATGAACCAACCGACTGTGAATATTGCATTTTCTTTTGTTTGTTTGTCAGGCAGCGGGAGGAGCTGCGGGGAGTATCCGTGGTATCTGCACCCCGTTTTTTGCATGCAGTGTGGTAGGTCTGAAGTGTGGTGAGCACCCTTAGTAGTTTGTAGGTCTGCCTCAATTGTTGCAGTGTCATTTTACAGTGAGTTGCAGTGATCACGGTGTGCACGTGGTGGTTGCTATTGGGTTTTGCGATCGCGTCTCCCCGCGGTGAGTACCCTGCCTATTTCTTTTTTTTTTTTTTTTTAATTTTATTGGTGATAGTTAACAAGACAATGTGGACAGAAAAACAACAACACATAAACAAAAGGAAACTCAAACAAATAAACAAACAAAAAACAACAACAATGACAGAGTATTGACAAACAACGTCATATTACAATGAAAAAGATCAGAAATGTAAATAGCAATATGATAATAATAATGATAACATGATGATAATGATAACAATAAAAATATTACTTTCTAATCCAAAAAAAAAGAAAAGGAAAAAAAAAAAAGCAAGGGGGGGGCTTGGTTGAAGAGAGAAAGAGGGGAGGGGAGAGAAAGGGGGAGAAAGAAGTGTAGGTGGGAATGAAGGGAGCAGGGATCCTGGTTTGTCTGTATGTGGAAGTAGAGAGAAAGAATGAAGTTAATGTGGATGATGTAAATTAAAAAATGTTTGTTATGGGTTGGATGTGGTCTGATATGTGATCGTGTACATGGCTGTGGTTTTGGTTACTGCTTTGGTACGAGTTCTGGGTGGACTTTAGATAGTTTGTGAAAGGGTTCCATATTTCCTCAAAGGCTGATATATTGTTTGTTTTGTAAGCTGTTATTTTTTCTATTGATATGTGTTCTGAGAGTAAATTTGTCCAGTGGGTGATATGGCAGGAGTGTTTGGATTTCCAGTTTTGAAAAATGATTTTGAAAAATGATTTTCTTGGCGATGGTCAGAGAAATTAGTAATGGGTTATTGTGTTTAGTTGGAATTGTAACCCTAACCCTGCCTGATTTCTTTTCCACCAGCAGATAGTGTTCTACACATCTTGCTGGTCCTAATCTATTGTAATTTGTTCTAGCAGTTACTTTGTAGTTTTTAAATACTTATAAATCATGTGGTATTAAAAGTACTGTTTTTAAAACTAATTCTGGTTCTTCCCTTCTTCATCAGGCCATCATCATGCTTTGGCATCATTTTTATATAATAAATATTTTTTGAACTTGAATGCACGTCTCCGGCTCTCCTTGTACCTGGGTTAAATTTGTTTGTCGGGCTTGTGCAGAGACCCTCATACTGGGGAACATCACATATTCTCTCATGGTGCTTAACCCACTTCTGTTGTTGGATTGGTGATGAGGCCACTTCTGGACTGGCACGAACTGCATTTACACGGCAACGTACCGTGCTGGAGTACGGGCAGTCTGGACCCTGGACTACCTTCTCAACTGGACTCAGGCACGGTACTTGAGCACGGAACAGCTGCATTCACATGGATAAAATTTAGCAGACTTTGGGGTCCCGCGTACTCGGATACAGAGTCGAGTACACTGTGTGAAAACACCCTAAATCAAACATTTTCAGACCAGATATCACTCCTTTGGGTTTCTTTCCATGGGGTTATGCTAAATATAAAGATACGGGAAATCGATGACCTGAAGCAAAAGATCACTGACGCCAGTGACACGAATGATGAGGCTATGCTACAGTACTGTCTTAATGTGCTTCATGCAACAAAGGGTGCCCGTATAGAGGTGTATTAAATGAGGCCAAAAAAAAAACAAAACAACTTCAGTATCTACTTTTCATTTTGTAATAATTAAACACAGATTTGTCTTTTCATTTGCTTTGTAATACATTTGTTAAATTGTAAAGTGACTTTATGGACCCCCTGTTTATCCATTTATTAGAACAAATCTTACACTCTTGACTGTTCATCAAAATTGACATGATTGATACAGAGTCAAAAACTTGAAATTAGTGCAGTTAAACTTAATGTATTCATTTCTGTGAATTTTTTCAAGTATTTAAAAGGCAGCTGTGCCCTATTTACCTCCTGTTATGCGTTGCAGAGCGGTAGCAGCTTTACAAGTAGTAGTGTTTCTATTAAATGTGTCCTTGTAGTTTGGTGGTAACCTGATGTTTTCTGAGTTACATAACTTCTATTGTAGCAACTGTAAAATCTCAATGCAAACGGAAACAAAGCCAAATTATTTCCTATAGAGTCAAAAGATTCCTCTCAGTTGAATCATATTTGTGTGAACGACACGATGGTCCTTTACGTTAGTACATGTAAGAAATTCTTGCCATCTAAGCTGATATCTGACTTGGATGGCTTTGATAGTTGTGAAATTCCTATGGCATTTTAACACATGGTCTTGAATTTTTACTTTTATTTCTGTTTTGTTTTGATATTGATTTTGATGAACTCATTGTATATCTCCTAAGGTGAGAACCTGTGCTCCATGTTTAAAAAACAAACAAACAAAAAAACAAAAAAACACTTGGTCTTAAAAGCACTTTTTTTGTGTTGATATTCTAATAATTTTTGTGATTTTACATTTTAATATCCATCATTTCAACCTTCAGTATTAAGAAGAAAATTGTGATTGACTGCAATGAGTTGCATCAAATTGGGAAATTAGTCCGAGCTTAAATATCTTCTGCAGAGTAGTTTCAAAGATCTGTAGTAGTAGCTCTGGCATTTACCCTTTTAGTATCTGACTCCATCTACCTACCATCTGATCCAAAAATGGACTATTTGTACTAGCTGAGGTTACTTGGGATGACACCCTTTCTTAACCTTTAAGCTTTTTTTTTTTTTTTTTTTTACAATTTACTCAGGATTTTATAGAACTGCATGTTTTTCTCACTCTCACATTGGCTTTTTTTTTTTTTTTTTTTTTTTTTTTTGCCCTACAGGTTTCAACGTGAGCAAAACTAGTCTGACTCACAGGCAGTGGTTTGTTGCAATAAGCCTGCCATCGGCTGACTTGAACTTGGCATTCTCCTGCTATTTGTTCTTATTTTAGCCCTGTGCGAATGCTGGAGAGTCTTATCTGCATGTTTAAAGCCCCCAGTGAACACTGAAGTAAGCAGCCTCCGTGTTACACATCTTAAATATGACATAGTCAGCATTTAATTCATGTATTTTTTTTATTTTTATGGGGCTTTACTCATTCCTTAATGCCATAGTTTGGGTCTTACAGAGTAAAAGTTCCACCAAGACAACTGGGATTAATTTGAACAAGTTTACTTAAATGTGAAATGCTACTGCAAAATGGACAATCTATCCTTTTTTTGTTTTTTTGTTTTTTTTTTTGTTTGTTTTGTTTTGTTTTTTTGGACAATCTATCCTTGACATGTATCACAATTTTGTGTTTTGTGTAGGAATTAAGGGTAGGCTGAAGGATGGGGTAAGGGGGCAGGAGATTATCAATTAAACTCCATCCCACTCCTTTTCAAATCTTGGATTTTCTTTTATATAATCCTTTTGTTGTTTGGTTTTAATGCAAATTTGAAATACTACTATTGCTTTCTACTAGGGCTGTCAAAATTAACACATTAACACAGATTAATCCATCATCATAATCAATCTGATTAAAAATGTTAACACAATTAACCCATCTGCAGTACAGAATGATTCTGAACGTCTCTGCCAACACATTTAGGACAGTTCGTCCAAATAGAGTTAGCACCGCACATGTGCAAAAGGGCAGTTGATCTGGTAGTGACAGGCAGCAGAACCAACCCATAAAGATGGAAGACACTAAAGGGTGCGTTGGACCTCTGGCTGGAAATATGAGGACAAAAAAAACTAAGACTGCTGTTTTGTTTTAAGTTGTTTCATTGAAACTGCTGAAGGTGTTTAATAAACACATTAAGTGCATATATATTCCCTTCTTTCTTGAGTCTGTTTGCTCAGGCAAAATAAAATGCAAATATAGATTAAAATTGAATTCTATTTAATCATGAGTAACCCCATAATGCCAAACGTATCATATCTGATACATGAGTTTTGAAGCTCTCTACATGATCAGTGTGATATTTTCTTTCTCGAAAAACCTGATGTATACAATTAGATACATGCTATACACAAATAATCCACCGGGGGGAGGAATTTGTTCACCAGAGGCCTTTCCAGTGACACTACAAGATTGTCATTAATGAGAAAGGAGGCAGAACTTTGCCAATTTTGAAAAGGAATTACCAATTTGTTAGACATGTTTGTGTTATATTATGTTTTTGTTCAACAATAATATTATTTGAGCATTGAGACCCAATGTATCAAATATGATACAAAACTGAAACTCATGTATAGAAATTGATATTTGGAAAAAAAAAAAAAAAAAAAAAAAAAGTTTGGCTGTTCAGAAAAACCAATTAAGGCTCCAGTTTCAAAGAACTGGAATTTTCTGTCAATGATTTAATGGTTCAAGCTTTACAGGGTTAATGGAAATTAATCCACATCAATACTGTGATTAATTTGATAAAACATTTTTTATCGTTTAACAGCACTACTTTCAACTATTTCTATTATCATTTACTATCACTTGTATATTATTACTACAGTCTACTCTCGTTATACCGCCAACTTCCGTTCACGGCCAAATTGGCGGTATAGCGAAAATGGCGTTACAACGGGTTGCGTCCATAATGTGCATGTCTTTACTATATGATGTCTATGCTGCCTCCATTAACCCGTTCTAATTGCGTTTCTAAATAAATCTTGATTCTGTTATGTTGTAAGGCAGGGATCAGCAACCTTTAACACTCAAAGAGCCATTTCGACCCGGTTTCCACGCCGGTTTCCGCACCTCGGAGGTGCCGCGCCGCGGCACTGGTGGTATAACGGTCGGGAAATCAATGATATAAGTGTTGTTTGTGCATGGAACTGGGCTGGCGGATGGGGATAGGCGGAAATGGCGGTAGCTAATGGAATAATGCATTGGGGATTTTTGTGCAATGGTTTTGGTTGGCGGTGAGCGAAAATGGCGGTATAACGGCGGGCGGTTTAACGAGAGTAGACTGTATAATTATTTACAATTATGTTTTTATTATTTATTACTATTATTTACTATTGCTTTCTATTTCGATTAGATTCTCCAGTGCTTGCATAGTGGTAAAAGAAAGTGTGGAGGCAGATCTAGTTATGTGAGACTTTAACAAAAAAAAGTATTTCCAATAATATTTAAGCCACATATTTAAGTCAAGCGAAAAACCCATAGTCATAAAATTTAGACGACAGAGGGTGTTTAGCATTCAGCAGTCTGTGAACCGTTCACGTCTTTAATCAAAAATAGATGGGAAAACAAGGCATTGATGCTGAAGCAAGTATCATGGGAGCAGATCTCGATGCCTTTAGGTAGCTTCATGTATAGGTGTTCAACACGTGCAGCTTCTTGCGGTGGTAAATATGCAGCCTTTGCATACCATATATCTTATGCTGTAAGCCGACAATTCTAATTTTAATTCATTAGACTCAGCTCATTTGGCTCTCAGCAACAACACGCATTAGTCAGATAGCTCTGTGTTAGAGACAGTAACGTATACGAATGCTGCCTCAGCATCCACAGCATCATTGCTCTGCTTGTTAGGCTTCATGCAAAAAAAAAAAAAAAAAAAATGTGCAGCTGGTGGACGGCCTCAGGCTCTGTGTGGAGATCCGTGCAACATATGTGCATATGTACACGGATATATGAATCATATACACAGGTGGATTATTTTTTTAATTACGAGACCTATAAATAAACTGTTTATGGAAAAACTCTAATATAATATGTTTCCGTTCACTGGTCGGCCTTTAGTTTTGTTGTGTAGAAAGGAGATGATTTATTACTTAATCTCACATGTTCATTGCTATATTTCACCCTTTTTTTCCCCTGAACTCCATTGCTCTTGGATGTTTGCTGAGGTAAACACAATATAAAAAGAAAAGAACTCCAAGAGAATGAATGTTATCATCCTTAACCCACATTATTTACACCAAAATTTACCCTCAAGGTACATTGTCTCATACTGCACTGCAAAAATCTAAATCTTACCAAGTGTGTTTTTCTCATTTCTAGTCAAAATATCTCATCACACTTAAAATAAGACATAATCACCTAAAGAGGAACTTATAAATGAGATATAAGAATTTACTTTTAGACAATAAATTCTGAAAATGTTACTTCTAGAAATCTTACCAAGATAATTTTCAATTGCTCCATTGGCAGATTTTTTTTTTTTTTTTTTGCTTAATTCAAGATTTTTTGCTTAATTCAAGCAAAAAAAAAAAAAAAAAAAAAAAATCTGCCAATTGAACAAGTGAAAAGGATCTTGGTAAGATTTCTTGAAAAAGGATTTTCAAGATCATTTGTCTAAAAATAAGTTCTTATATCTCACTGACAAGTTACTCTTTAGGTGATTGTCTTATTTTAAGTGTGATGAGATATTTTGATTAGAAATGAGAAAAATACAGTTGGTAGCACTTTGATTTTTGCAGTGTGACGTGATCAGATCATTTTGATGCATAGAGCACCTCTCAATAACTATTTTTTGCATGTAATGTAGGTATAATTGTTAAACACATTAGACATACAGACAACAGCATTAGGGTTAGAAAAAAAAAAGAGTTGGGGGAACAGCTAAATTGGGAAAGACAGAAAGAACCCTGGTATCCTCTGTGACATTTTGATGTTCCACCATTACTGTCCCAACCACATCCTCCTAATGGTTTTGCTCCTTCACAATGTCAGCTGTACTTAACAAGTACTTAACATTGACTTCTATAAGGTAAATGGACAAATATAGGGGTATCCTGGGAGTTGCAATCAGACACCAGGAGCTAATGACCAAGCAGCAGAATGTGACGACTTTGGATTGGAAACGGGCACTCTGTCCTAATATTAAAATAATACCCTACATGCTGAATTTGGAGAGAATACTAAAGTTCAAGAAGAATACAGTCATGTTTCCATCCACATGCATTGCAAATTATTACCAAATTTGCAACACGTCAGTAGAAACCTAACTGTTTGCTCTTCTGTTTGTTTTTTTGGATCTGTTCAACCTATTAGGGGCACTTTCACACAACGTACCCGAGTCCGTTTGACTCCAAAGTCCGCTTAATTTTACAGTGTGAATGCAAACGTTCCATGCTCGAGTACTGTACCCAAGTCCAGCTGAGAAGGTAGGACTGTGTGGACTCCAGTACGGTACGTTGCCCTGTGAAATCCATCCATGCCCAATAGGGTGGTCCAACAATCATGGCAAAAAATAAAGTTTCAGATAACCTCAATTAGAACCCTGCATTAGGTTTGGCATTCAAAAGATGATTTAGGAAAAAATTTGGTAGAAAAAGGAGATGTTTTAGAGGTTGCACAAAGCCTCTACATCAGAGCATGGTTTGAAGCCCCATCACCAGCAAAAGCCCCTGCAAATGATTTGGCATTCCTTAAAAAGCTGTCACAGTATGAAAATTCAGTTGTCAAGAAAGCAGCCTTAACAGCTTTCGGCCGACATCTTTGTTACTTGAGTGAAGTACTGGTTGGCCTGGCATTCTTCGACTCCAGTGTGACACAAGAGCAGAAGCAGCTGATGGTTGACAACATGATGGAAAATGAAGGTTCAGAGGTTCCACTAAAGTGTTGTGATGCCCTTAATCAAGCAGATTATGAAGGGAAGAAGATCAGTGATTTTGTCACCACCAGCACACTTTGAAACTTTGGATCTGCCACAAACATTCTTAAGAATTCCTCCAGAAGACTGGGCTGATGATGAAGACTTTCAGAAGATTGCTAAAATTGTGCATTCCAGAAAAGTTGGCAATGATGCTGCTGAAAGAGGGGTGGAGCTTATTCAAGACTTCAACTGTAGCTGTACAAAACATGAAGATCAGAAACAGTACTTGCTCCAAGTTGTCAAAGAACACAGGAACATTTTTTGTAATTTCAATAAAGCAACAGTGGTTGCTGGACTTTCTAAGTAACATTTTTATGTGAGTTGCAGTTTGATTTTGAGAATAAAATTACAAATTATTCTAATATGCCTTATTCATTTGGCTAGTTATGTTATAGTATATAGCGCAATCTTCATGTGTTTTGTGCAACCTCTAAATATTTATTAATTTGCATAAATTTAGACCGAAGTAATTTGGACCAGATATGGAACCAAATACAGGGTTCTAATCCAGAGAATCTTAAAAAAATTTTTTTGGACCACCCTAGTGCCCAAGACCGAAAGTGACCTGATCACCACGAGACTATAGACGGCGCTCCTGTTGTCTCCTGAAAAAGCCTCAGATCGTGCGGCACGGGCCCGCCTTATCGACCGAACCACTCGGTGATATATCAGGGACAACGACAGTTGCTCTTCTTCACTTTGCCTCAAACATGCTAACAGATACAAGTAATGTCACGATTGTAGACAAATACACAGAACAGTCGCTCAGTTGATGACGTAGGGGTTTGTCGTCTTCTGACTTCCGTGTTTGTTGGACAGCGACAGAATTCCTTCCACATCACCACCTACTGTTTCGGCCCTGTCACACCCACCTGTGCTCGGGCACGGGCCATGGTACATGCCTTTGAACGAAACATCTCCAGGAAAGGTGTGAACGTACCCAAGTACGGTGCAGACACGGGTACACTGTGTGAAAATGCCCTTCGTTTAGTGAAGTAGAAGCTGTAGTAACTGGATTGGGTTTGGGCTCAGTGTGCTTTTGTTTTTGCACACATCCACACTAGGGATGGACAGATTCACTGACTTGAATCAGTGGTCCGAGACAGAGGTTTGTCAGTTTTCTCTGGTTCTGATATAATATTCCTCAAGTTTAATCAGAATTTTTATGAACATCTACATGATCAGAAAATTAAATACAGGAAAATATTAGATTTTTACTGGAAAAAATCTAAATACAGTGGAGAATATTGTAATAAATGACAAAAAAAAAATCAATTAAGAAAGGCCCCATCTTACCTCACTGAACTCTTCCCACCCAACACCACCTCCAGAACCCGGTCAGGCCAATCACACTGTCTGAGCCCCCCACCCCCCCCACCAAGGACAAAGCTCAAGACCATGGGGGACAGGGCTTTCGCGGCCGCTGCTCCCCGTCTGTGGAACGCCCTGCCTGACCACCTACGGGCCCCACAGACTGAGGAGATGTCTAAAAAAGGTCTGAAGACCTTTTTATTCAGGAAAGCAGATCCATAATCTGCCCACATCTGGGCATGCTTCACCTGTTTTAACTGTCTTTTGTAACTGTTTTTATCTGTCTTACTTGCTTTCTATTTTTATTGTCCAACTTCCCTTTTAATCGTATTGTACCCTGCCTGCAGCAATTCGAGGTTTTGAGATAAAAATGAAAGTGCATTACAAATAAAATGTGATATTATTATTATTATTATTATTAGTAGTAGTAGTAGTAGTAGTAGTAAAGGTTAAATAGAGAGAAAAATTCATTTGGGAAGTGACATGAAAGTAGCACGGGGTCTTTATGAGTTAAATCCATATTTTATATATCAAAGTAGACATATTACTGTAACCCTGAAATATTGCTTGTCTCACCGGGCTGCTTGCACACCATCACGGACATAACTCTTGTGTCACGCCAAAACAGGTCATACCACAAACAATAGGCAGGAACCAAAATATTAAGAAAGGCAAGAAGAAACATAATAAAAGAATATATAATAAAAATTGACTAAATAATTAATGAACTAATATGTAAATTACAACATAAACAAATGTCAAAATAATAAACAAAAATGAATTATTTGGAAATAAAATAACATTCAAATTAAATGATACATTTCATATAGCCCCTTTAAAATAAACAAAAACAAGAAAGTAAAAGTTGTGGCCTTTTTAAAAAAAAACCCAAAAAAACCCCAAAAAAACCCAACATTAAATAATGCATAGAAAAGGAGATTCACAGTAAATAATGTGAACATGCTTTGCAGTGGACTTTTTTTTTTTCTCCGTCCCCTACAGAGGACAAAAATACACTGCTGGGTCTCAGGAGGATATGACACAAAAGGTCGTGCCCCTTGCCCTGTCATGTCAGATATTCATATTTAAAGTAAGAGTCTATTACTCTCAATTGTTTTCCATACTGTCCTTCCTCCTATCCTTTAATGTGTTCTTTAGTGTATTCACAGATGTACAGCTTCAAAGTGAATTTATATACAGTCTTCCTCAGTAGGGTTTGCATTTGATGCCATGTACCTGTACATCACATTTTTACAAAGCACAGTATCTGGTCACTTCCAGCTGTTAAGGGGGATGGAACTTGTTTTTCCATTACTCTCTCTGCATCGTCCTCCTTTTTTCTCAACACAGCCATCCACTCACAGGTGAGGTCTCCGAGGAATAGTTTAACAGCGGGTGCAGGCGGTGTGGTCACGGTGATGCATGGGTACACAGTATAGCCACTCGCTGGGCGGCTGCACCGGTGGGGGGAGGAGAGGAAACAAGAGGAGAGGAGGAATGGAAAGGGAGGTGTGAGGAGGCAGTTTGAGAGGTGATAAGAGCAGAGGAGACGAAGAAAGGGAAGACGGGGAGGATGAGAGAAAATGGGGAGTGGAGGAAATAGGGTGGGGAGAAAAAGCAAAGAGGGGAACAGAGGAGAAAGTTGGGCTGACTTCAAAGAAAAGCAGAGGATTAAACATCGGACCACCCAGCATGTGGAGCATCCCGCAGGAGAGGGAGACAGTCACACAGACAGTAGAGGAAAAAAAAAGAAAGAATCCAAGACAGAAAGGAAAAGGTAGGGAGATTACACATGTATGCAACCGCAGACATGCTGATATTTCTGTTCTTATTCTAACACTGATAAACAACACAAACCTCCAGACTTATATAAGCGTGTCTTTACTCTTACTCTGAGCGATAACCTCTTCTATGTTCAGATCATGTCCATCAGTTCAGACCTACTTTTACACATCTGGTGGATGGACATGCAATACCGGTGCAATATGTGAATGTCTCACTAGGACATCTCTTGGATGTCTGTAGACGTGCAAAACAGGTTCATCGACTCATCGTGACCCATTTTAGAAAGTCTGTGGACAGGACCTGACCCGCAAACTCTGAAATATAGTGAAATAACTGGAAATAACTGGTTCTATATGATGTTCAGACAAGAATACAAGGAAACAATACTTTTTGCATCATAATTTGGGTTTTCTCGCAATATACGCTGCTTGGCCAAAACAACTCACACACATTATTTTGTTGGCCTGCCACTTTAATAATGAGACACATTTGGGCGTTTGGTTTTGTAATGTCACCATAAATGCTAGGGCTGTAATGGTACACGTACCGAATCGAACTGTTTTGGTACGCACCTGTTCGGTTAGGTACACAGCTGTACCGAAACAGCACAGTATGTTGAGAAAAAGAAAAAGGAACTAAAGATGTCGTTCGATGCGGAACTTTAAAGGTGCCATATTATGTTATTTTTCAGTCACGTCATATAGGTCTCAGAAGCCCAAAAACATAGTATTTAAGTTTGTTCGCCCCAAAATCATCCTTTGTTCGGAGTTTGAGCGGTCGAAAAAGTCACTCTCACCAGCCCTCCTCAGAACAGGCTGTTTCTGGGCCTGCTTCCGGGTGTGCAAATGAACGCATCTGTCCACGCCCACTCCCCCTCCCCTCTCTGGGAGAGGACGCGGCTTACGCTAGCGGTACTACGCGCTAATGTTGACTGTGAAGCCATGGCTCATCGAGACGCAGTAGATCAGCCAGCTTGATGTTAACTATACTAACTATACTGATGCCAACCACAAAAGGCCTGTGTTCAAAGTAGTTATGTTGAATGTCTGTTGATATTATCAGCTCTTGCATGTTAACGGGGATGCAAATGTTAGCAGCGGTAACCGAGCTATGTTAGCTGCCATGCTAACGTTAGACGTACACATCAACAACCACCAGCTTGTCCGTAATGTAGGGTTATGCAGTAAAGATCCAAAAAAATGATAAGAACTTACATCTCCCACACTTGTACTTGGGTCACGAAGCGTTGGTACTGCGTCCTTCTTGATTCGGAGTCTTTGTGCTAAGCCGGAGCTGTATGGGCCCATGTTCGAAAAACACTCGTCCATGAAATGCCGTGCACACACATACAAGCGTTTTGGAATGTTGTTTGGTACATGACCATCAAAGATATAATCCAGCCACTTTTTACGGAGAGGCTCGGAAGTGGGGAGCAAAAATAAACTTTCGTGTTGGTGTGTGCAGCCAACAACACCACAACTTGCGTGTCTCGCCTTCGCCATGTTTGTTGTCCAAGAGGTACTTTGCCAGGGTGGGGCTAACCTTTTCATGCAGGGTGGGGGCACACTCAGGGGGAGGAGTTAAATCCGCTTATGTCGTCATAAGCGGACCCAACTCAAACTCTGCCGTTTGAGCAGGTATTTTCACTAAATGTGGTGTAGCAAGGCAGGGAGGAAACAGACAGTTTTCAAATTCGAACCTCATAATGAGGCTACTGCAACACACACTACTATAAGAAAACTTTCACAAAGTGAAATTTGCATAATATGGGACCTTTAAATCCATGCAAGTTTCATACGGACATATTGAAGGAGCGTACATTGACCTGAAATATGAAATAGCAGCTGATATAAGGTAAAAAAAACCCACAACAAATATGATATGAACCTGGAAGGAAGAGACTGAAAACCGTCCACTATCAGTCCAGTCCTGTTTGGGATCATTACAGGTTCAAGTGAAAGACAACAATGGGGAAAGAGATGCTGATAAGACAAATGTTGTTTGCCGCCTATGTCCGGTAGTTCTCAAACACTGACACTAACTCTGTCTCTCTCTCTCTCTCTCACACACACACACACACACACACAAACACACAAAGTGGCCTAAACAGTTTGTTCACTGTCCTAAAATAAATTATTTGGTTAATTTTCTTGTTAATGTTGCTCCTCAGTTTGTTAAAACAGAATACTAGTTTGCCCTCTTGTTAATGTTGCACGTCATGTGGAGTTTTGCTGTTATTTTAATGCAGAATGTGAACTGACAGAACTGGGATTAGATTTTTGTTCTTTGTTTAAAATTACCTTCAGGGAAAAGTGCAGTACTAATGTTTAAAGTATTTTTAGTAATATTTGACTTATTTTATTTTCTATATGATTTATATCAACAGAATTGTATTACTCTTGGTTTTCTATACTCTGTTGTCTCCAAAAATTGAGGGAAAAATGTTTAATAATTCATAATAAATACTTTAAAGACATTTTGAGGGGTTTTCTTTCTTCCCGTACGGAACCGAAAAAAAAAAAAAAAAAACGAACCGTGGCTTTCAAAACCGAAAACGTACTGAACTGAAAATTTATGTACCGTTACAGGCCTAATAAATGCGCTATATGTCTGTTAATGTTTGGCCAAGATCTTATTTTAATTACGGTTGCACTAATCTGATATTAGGATCGAATATTGGCTCCGATATCAACATTGTAGCTAGACTGGGGATCTGTAAAAGCAACCGATTCATAAGACCGATCCTTCCCCTTTAAATTTTTGCGACACGGGCTATGTCATGCATGCCGAATGTAATAAAAAAAGTAACATGATGGACCTGTATGTGGAGGACGTGGTGGGTTATATACTGTAGTACTGTAGCTGTGTAGATAAAGGTGTGAGAAAGTGAAAATGAGCTCCCCTCACCTTATCAGTGAGTACTACTGAACAAATTTGCGATGTGGGGCGATGTGCCGAATGATATGCCCCCCCGGAGGACCTCAATCCATGAGCTGGGGGGGGGGGGGGTAATATATGCTGCGTGACATATACTGGTATGAAGTACAACAGTACTTGCTAACCCAACCGCACGCATGCACAACGATGTCACTCATGCCCCCCCCCCCCCCCCCCCCCCCCGCCCATTTGAGAACCTCTGCTCTAAATCAACAATGATATTGAATCGGTATCGGGTAGCAACCGATACGCAAGGCCCCAGCTTCAGTATCAGCATCAAAACTGAAAAAGTCAGATTGGTGCATCCCTAATATTGATCCTCGTCACATCCACCATGTCTCAAAGACATTCAATGGGGTTCAGGTCTGGACTCTGTGGAGGCCAGTCCATGTGTGAAAATGATGTCTCATGCTCCTGAACCACTCTTTCACAATGTGATCCTGATGAATCCTGATATTATCATCTTAGAACATGTTTGTGTTTTCAGAGAAGAAAAAAATCCACTGATGTTCAGACCTGGTCATTTAGTTTATTCAAGTTCATCTGACCTCATTTTATGGACATAATGTTACTGAACCTAGACCTGACCAACTGAACCAACCCCAGATCATAACACTGACCCCACAGGCTTGTACTGTAGGCACTAGGCATGATGGGTAATCACTTCATCCACCTCTCTTCTCATCTTGATGCATCCGTCAGTCTGGAACAGGATCGGTCTGGACTCATCAGACCACATGACCTTTTACTGTTGAAACAGTCCAACCTCTATGCTCTCTATCAAACTGATGTTTAGGGACTACATCAGTAGGGATGGGAATCGATAAGAATTTAACGATTCTGATTCCATTATCGATTTTGCTTATCAATCTGATTCCTTATCGATTCTATTATTGATTCTCATTGGGTGAGGGAATAAAAGAGTACAAACGGGTGTGTTTGCATTAACTGTCTTTTATATTTCCATCTCTGCACAGAAACCAGTTCGACTTGACTCGGCCCATTTCCTGTTGTTGTGCACCTCATTTCCTTTCCCCTTCCTTTGGAAACTTGTATTTGAGGGGGTACGATGTTTGTTGCCCACACTGGAACCAGAAGTGGGCCTGGATGACAGGTAGGTGTTCACTCTGCCGCTAGATTAACAAGTGCTGTTAAGTAGTGTATCAAATATGTGACATTCCTGTAAATGAATCACATGCTATGTGGACAAATGTTTGAGCTTAGTGGAGGGATTCCACCCTTTTGAAGAAATGGAAGCTTTGACAGTGTTACAAATGGACCTGGTGTCGTCTTTTTTACACCATTTCTTCCTCAACACCATGTTGGCAACGTTTTGACCAAAACAATGCAGCATACGCGTGACGTCATCATGCATGCGCAACGAAGGCGGAATTGATAAGCAGAATCGTTAAGTAGGCAGGCAAACAATTCCAAGGAATTGAGCTACTGGGATCCAGTTCTCTAAAAGAACCGGTTCTTGATTCCCATCCCCATACATCAGTTTGATTTCCAGCTGAAATATAGTCATTAATTACATTAATAGAACATTTCACTGATTTTGTACAATAACTTACTCTTTTAGCATTAATATGTTGGAGTCTTTTCCCCTTTAATTTCGTCATTGTTTTTCTTTTCCATCAGAACAGACTTTTTATATCCTCGATTTTTATTCAGTCCATTTCATATTCCTATTGTAAATTATTCTTGCAAATGTGTCTTAGCTGGAAATAAACCTGATGATAATTTCTTCAAGGTATTTTTTATCACTACTTTACAGGCAGTGAATAAACCCTGCATGATGTCTGACCTCTTCTAGGATTAAAATAAAATAAATAAATAAATAAACATGGCCTGTGGTTCTTCAACAAATGGATGGTCTTGGTCATATAACAATAGAAAATCTGTTTTGCCCATTAAACATGTACATTGATTCATACATGCACGATGTTAGTGTCTGGGCAGGACAGATGAGGGAGTTTAGAGTCACACACAAAGTCCTGCATGCATACCACATGCAAAACCACACACACACACACACGCACACACACACCGTACGGATCTTAACCTCATTACTGTCATACACCCACTCACTCAGGACCATAATCATGTTTCGGTTTGCGTCTCACGGCTGGTGACATCCATCACGGCAGCCACTTTGAGCAAGTGTGTGATGAAGAAGCACAAATCTGATAGCTGCATTGATTCATGCCATTATAAGATTACTGGCAGGCTTCAGTCCAGTAATGTAGCGTTCATATGCTGTCAGCGGTGACTGGTGTTATAGAATCCGGCTGTTCGCCCTCGTATAGGCCTTTATTAAATCAATAGCTGGAAACATAGTCTGAATTTTTATTGAGCCTCAGTTCTCTTCGATAATTGCTAAGAAGAATGTAAACTCAGGGACAATCAATACAGAGTTGTTTAATGGGATAAATAAGTACTGTATAGTAGGCTTGTGTTTAATTAAAATTTTATATATACAGGAAACTTCGTCAATAAAGTCAACTGAAAGGTTCTTTGGGAATTTAAGGACTTTGTATTCTTGGTTTTAGACTGTAGATCAGTGATTAGTATGAAAATACTTTCCTTAGAAACACAAACCTGACATCTTATGATTTTTTCTCATTTATTAATGCAACAGTGTACATGACACAACTAGTTAAAGGGGTCATATTTTGCCAAACCCACTTTTATTAGTCTTTGGTACATTTATTTGTGTATTTAGACCCTAATAGTTCAAAAAGTTTGCATTTGAACCCTCCAGGTGCTGCAAAGCTATCCTTATATTTATTCTTGAAAAAATCGAGTGGATTTCCACAACCTGTTTCAATTCCTTTTTAATTTATTATGTTTTCTAACTAGTTACATCATGACATTTGCACATATAAGCATATAAGGTCAAGAGTTCTGATGAACATTTCTCCCAGTACGCCATAATCGTTTGTCATCAGCAGCGGTTCTAGTCCATACTGAAAATATGTCCGATCTTCGAGCCGATTACCTAAAATGTTCAGCTGTTGGTTGTATTATTGAACACAAGTGGCTGAACAGGACAGAAAGCAGTCAACGACCTGGAGGGGGTGGGGTCATTTGCATTTAAAGTGCCAGTGCTCAAAATGACCTTTCTGGTGACATTACTCAAAAATAGGGTTGAAGATGGACCTGTGGAGTTGAATTAATGAAGAATTTAGACCCAAGCATAGCATTTACAGTTTATGTAGACCACAGGGAAATGTTTTAAAATGCATAATTCCATTTAAAAAAGCTAAATATCACTCCTTTAAAGATTCCGTATGAATGATTTGCAAATGCTCACTTGCCTACATCCATGACAGTAGTCATGATACACTGGTTTCTTTGTAGAAGACGGTGCTTATTGCATCACTTCTACTCTTTTGCAGTTATAACATCATGCATCACTAGCTACCAGAGAAATAGAGTTGGTCAATGTTAAACGACAACCAGTTCGTAGAGCTACAACGCAAGATAGACACACAGGTCTGTATGACCATATATAGACGTGTGTGACTGTAGTTCAAGAGTGTCTTGTGATTCTATGAAGCTAACGCTATGCAGTCTCTGAAAGTTACCCCCCAGCCCCACCCCGCCCCCAAAGGAGAAAAACTATTGGTTGAATTCATACCAAATTGGGTTTATAGCTTGCCAGTGACCCAGAATAGATCTTATTACATTTTGGGAACAGTAGGTTAAAATTCTAATTTTTTAAGAATTAAAAAAAAAAAAATTTTTCCCCCATTGACGTATAATGGGTGATATTTCACATGTCTGTAGCAGTAAAACTACTGGTTGAATTTATACCAAATTGGGTTTATAGATTGCCAGTAACTCAGAATAGATGTGGTTACATTTTGGGAAAAGTAGGTCAAACTTCCATTTATTTGTTATGAATCTTTAAAATCTTTTTTCTTCTCCCATTTTCTATTAATGGGTGAAATTTCAAGCGTCTAATAAAAACATAAGTTTTGTTTCAGTTTACTTCAAACTTGGCACATATGAGATGGTTGATATGCTGATATCAGCACATGCATACACATGACCTCAGCTGGATTGATGCAAAAATGAGCTACAATACGTGCAAGGAGCGGGGTTTGTTGTGCCTGGCACCACTTGTTGAATTTACATAGTTTCATCACCTATGAAAAAGACCCACCTACAAACTGATCACTTAAATTATACATTATATTCAGAATATTTGTGCCCCTTCCTTGCAATCATACTGTCCTTCCCCCTATGGAAATGAACTTTTCTTCAAGCTAAACTCACCTGACAATAATGAAAATTCTTTGACTGCTTCAATCATCCAAACCTGCATGTGTTACTTTGTGATTTTACACTTTTGATACCCGCTTTCAATCCCAGATTTACTATAAAGCAGTCAATTGAAGTAGCATTAAAAGATTATCGAGTATTTTCAAACTAATCCAGTGATAATATGATGAAAGGAGTCAAATTGTACTTGAACAACGTTTGACAGACTCCACTGAAGGTCACACATACTGGATTAAAGGACTTAAAGATTGATTTTTATTCAAATCACATGATGTAGAGTAGTACAAAATGTAGGACTCCTCATCAGCTTGATCATCAACTTGGGAAGGCTCAAAATGATTTTAAAACAGGTATCACAGTAACAGGTAAAGTGCTAATAGCAGGTTTTACCAATAAAATTACTATCTGTATATGCTGCTGACTTTCATGTGTATTATTGATCACGGTTAAATCATATAACTCAGCTCAAAAACATGATTTAGCATTCACTTTCACTGTAATTTTCCCACAGCCAGACCTATCTCCACACTCCATTAGTGCTGTGCTTTTTCCCACTGCTGTAGATTGATCTGGTACCATCAAATATCATTCTGGAATTGCAGTAACATTTCTAAAGGTTGATCAGCTGATTATTTAAACAAATCACACTCATCTTGGACGGCACTGAGCACAGGATGCAACAACAGCGGCTTTGCAAAACAGTGTCAGGAGAGAAGTTGTTTTGTTGGAACGTGCACATGAGTAAATGTGTAATGCTATTAAAGGTAGGGTGGGAGATTCCTTAAAAAATGGTTCGAGCAAGCTACATTTTGAAAATACACAATTCAAAAGTTCAAACCCCTTTCCTCAGATTTCCCCCTGAAGCCACGTCTCCAGAGTGCCGGAATGCGCAATGCTTGTTCCCAAGGGTTCACGAGTGCTGCACAGCATCAAATGCCCTGGTGAAATTTCCATCCTAACATAGCTAATACAGCTAGCCAAGCTCTGGCTTTGTTTCCTGTACAAGTGCTCCAAGCCTGTGAGAGTGCACAAAGAGGGGTTCATGCAGGGGGGGGGGGGACAAATGACAGTTGAGTTTGATAGACATATCACCATCCAATCATTTCAATGGGCCGGTTAAAATAATTGGATGGTGTTTTTTCAGTCCTGTCAGTTCCACGGGTGACTAAGTTTTTTTTATTTTGTGTTAGAGCATTAAATTAATTGGTTGTAATCGGGGTGCAAAGGGGATTTTTTGCAATACAGTAAAAAATGCTCCAGGAAAACATCTCCTACCCCACCTCTAATAATGAATCCTTACAAAAGAAAGAACATAAAAAGGTGTGTCTTTGATGGTTGTAGCTATAGCTCGGAGGTTGTTGTTCTGTCACGCAGAAGTGTCCACTCATAGTCTTGCAGAATGTACCCAGTGAGCCATTCTGGTCCAAAACCACAAGGTGTTCATTTTTCAATTCCAACACCTACATTTCAAAATGCAAAACAAAAATTCTCTACCTAGTCTAACAAAACACAGCAAACCGGACTCAATATCCAGTCATTATTTCATAAGTCTACACATGCTGTCTATCCAAGAAGAGCGTAAGATGGATGGAGTGACAGCTCCTCAGAGTGAAGCCAAAACATCTCAGTCTCTTCCTGGTGGCTGGCAGCAGTAGAAGTCATAAATCTCACCACTTCAATGTTAGGCAGTAGGACTTTCAAAACACATGTCTATTTTTTTACCTCAGGATTTCTGTTCTTTCATGGAGAAAGAATCACAGCTCATGAGGCTGACTGTTCCAGTCATCTTTTGTTTGTTTTTTTTTAAACTTTTTCAATAGTACAAAAGTAGGTGATTGACAGCTGTAATGGCCAATCATTGTCTAGGATTCATCAGATGATGGGGAAGAAACAAATCTGGAAGCCAGACACTGGGTAGACGCCATATCCCAACATCTCTGCTGCTCAGATTGTGGCTCCAGATTACAACACAGATGCAACATGGCATATCCTTTACTTGTGGATTTTGGCGTCACAGCAAGAGGAAACAGCATTACATGATCCATCTTTGTAAATGGACTGTGAGTGTCTTGGACTGTCTTTGTTACGAGTCTCATAAGAAAATAAAGATTGAGTCAATATACTGTGATTCATTGTAGCAATGTAAAAAAGGTGACGTGAATATTTGACAGTTTAGGAAACTTTGAAATCAGTTGTCACAGTATAAAGAAAATAGCAATTATTTAATTTTATTATTTTAATTAATTTTATATGCACTAAAGGCTACCTAAATTTCCTTTTAGAGAATGAATAGTGGGGTGACATGGTGGAGCAGTGGCTAGCACAGTTACCTCACAGCAAGAAGGTCCTGGGTTCGATTCCGACTAGAGAATGTTCTCCCTGTGTTTACATCGGTTCCCTCCGGGTACTCCAGCTTCCCCCCCTCATCCAAAGACATACGCCGAGAAGAAGATATGCATGCAGTGGTTCGGCTAGGGCATGGGTTGGCAACCTTTACAAACTAAAGAGCCATTTTGTCTTGGAAAAAAAAAAGAAAGAAATCTGACAAGAGCCATGAAAAAAATATTTAAATCCATCTACATTTTACCATAAGGTGGCTGCTCTGCTGTAGCCTATTTGTGATTAGTTTGCTATTTAACTTTGTATTTACATTATAATAATGCAATGTCTGGTGCATGTATGAAATTATACAACTACAAGAAAGAAAACATTCAAGATTTGTACAATTATTTTAATGATGGACACTATATCCAAAACATATTTTTGTTGTGTAATGGAAAAAAAGCGCAACTTTCATGTATAGTAGCTTACTTACGAACTACGAACAAAAGCAAATTGAGCATCTTGTATTGAATTTGCCAAGAAAATAATCCATTTTGGTTTTTATGCTGTCAAAAAATTATTTTATTCCATGTAAAGCCTGCGCATTTTTGCAGACGGACAAAATAAGAATAGATTTGAGCCTATAACAATGTTCAGTTCATTTCAAAATGTTCCTTATATTTTTTGACCAGAGGAGCCATAGAGAGATGCTAAAGAGCCACATTTGGCCCTGGAGCCACAGGTTGCCTAACCCCTGGGCTAGGGTTAAAGTTACGGTTAGGGGTTAATTGGTCAACCTATAATAGTCCATAGGTGTGAATCAGTGGCGACTGCTCGTCTTTCAGAGAGAGGAAGCTCATTGTCAGCTTACATTAAAAAAAAAAAAAAGTCAAGTTATTTAAACATAAATTTGGCCCTCCGTTCCTTTTGAAGGAAATGGTCAGTGACCTTATCGTACCAACTAAACAAGAAAACGTTGAAATTATGAGTGTTTTTTATTTACAGTGCAAGAAATGAACAAGTAATTTCGTAGTGGTTTCTCTCTCGATTTCATAGCAGAATGTGCAACAGTATTAAACTGAATTCTGTCAAGTGAAGGAGTAGATCTCAAAATAGTTGTCAATCAAACAGGATTCAGCCTTTCAACTGATCCTCCAATCAGCATGTGGAAGCCCAGCGTCCAGCCCAGCCGAGGTCCACCCACAGCTCCATTCACCCCCAGAGACGCCGAGCATCCGGGGGTGGGACAACATCATGGCATTTATCCAATTACCGTCCAGTATTGAGGCAATGAAAAAAACTGTTCTATGAAGTCCCATTGAAGTGCATGGACGCCGGGCGCCTACAGGCAAATGCACTGAGCATAGATCATGTGAGAAAACAGCGCAACGGGAATGTATGAGAAGTGAACAACATCGTTGATTTGTGATAAAGCTGATTCTGAACGAACTTGTCTTTGAGATGAACGTGTTCTAACACATTTGTAGTCAATGAAATGTCAACACAACCGTACATATTTGACCATTTAATTTTCATAATTTTAGGGTAAGTGGAGCTTCCCTTGCAGTCTATGAGAAATCGCCTCAGGTGTGAATGTGGGGGTGACTGGTTTTTCATCTCTATATGTCGGCCCAGTGAACTGTTAACATGTCCAGGGTGTACTCCGCCTTCACCCATAGGTAGCTGGGATAGGCTCCAGCACTCCCCGTGACCCTAGTGAGGATAAAGCAGGTTCAGAAAATGAATGAATGAATGAATGACTGAATGAATGAACAAATTTCCTTTCAATTAGAAGAAAGGGATCTGCATTTGCACTAGTAATGCCAAACCATCCAACGTCTTATCAATAGCACAAATTCTGAACATTTTCAAGAATTGGGCCATTGTCACAAAGCATAAAATTATCATACTAAACAGTCGCAGCACAGTTACTTATAAAAAAACAAAACATAAATACATAAAATAATAAAATAAAAATACAGTAAATTAATACTAAAGGGTTTTAGGTTCCAAATAAGTATAAATAAAATACACATAAAGTAAAGCTCATACAGGGGAAAAACTGGTCATCTTCAACATGACATCTCAACACTAACATAGAGTCATCCAGCTCCTCTTTTCTTGGCTTTAGACATGTTTCTGTCTCTTTTTTCCTCTATGTTGTTGTGTATCGACACTGAACAAAATCAATACAAAACAGCCTGTGTAATTGAAAGAACAACACCTGGCTCTATGTGTGATTATGACTGGATTCAGCTGTGATTGAACTTAAATTGCCTATTGTGCAGCATTTCTGTGATCTGTTGATCCAAGCCCTACTGCAACTGCTTCATGATCATGTCAAATATGCAGGTTTTTGAACGTGTAGTTTTACCTCTATTTCTTTTTGCAAATATAATCGACACTTTTGGTCATTTGGGTAAGCATAATGAATGTTAATTAACTGCGTATCTGGTGAAAATATCAACAATGTGGTCCACAACAGACGGTTAATTACCCTCACAGTTGTGTGAAATGTAACTGCAGACTGGACAAAAGGCTGTTAGCTATAAGTCAACTCTAATTTGCCTTTGTTATGATTGTCTTGCTTAAGGGCCAGTGCCTGCGCTCTTGGAAGACACTGCACAATCACTGCAAGTCATTTCTAGGAAAATACTGCTGATGTCCTGCTACAACTCCACCTATTATTCCATAATGTGTGTGTGAAAACAGCCTATTAGAAGGTGATGTGGTACTCTGTAAGGCTGATGTGCTCCTAATGGTCCCCCTGGGTGCACTGGAGAGTCCCAATACATCAGTCTGCCTCCTTCCCCACCCGTCTGTCTCGTTTTCAGACTTTTTTTTTTTTCCCTTTTCTGCAGCAAGGACAGTGGAATGACACAGTCCCAGCTGTAAAGATCACCAGGTTAGAGAAAAGGTGCCCTCAATTTACTAGGATATTGCTGAATGTCAGAGTGTGTGGAGTATTTGAAAACTTTTCCTCCCCAACTAATAATTTCTGATGTTATATTGCAGCCATATTATATTATAGCCATAGAGCCAGTGCAGGTGACACGAAGCCAAAAACATGTTTGGATGGCAAACAATGTTAAACTTATGTGACTTTTAGACTGGTGAGTCACATTTTAGGACAGATAGCAAGTGCTGCAACCATGTGTAAACCAATCAATTTTTTTTCTGTTTATTATAGCACATCTCTTAGGCACATGTTTTATTGTTTAAAGTGGTTATATGTACAGCAGGCACACTAGAATGCACCCATAGCTACCAAAACTACCAATGAATTAAAGGGGTCATATTTTGCTAAACCCATTTTTATTAGTCTTTGGTGCATTTATTTGTGTATTTGGACCATAACAGTTCTCATAGTTTGAATTTGTACCATCCAGGTGCTGCAAAGCTGTCTTTATATTCATTCCAGCAAAAAAATCAAGTGGATTTCTACAATGTGTTTTAATTCCTTCTTAATTTGTTACGTCTTTTAACTAGTTACATCACAACATTTGCACATATAAGGTCAAGACTTCCGACAAACGTTTCTCTGAATACGCTATAAACTGTTTGTCAGCAGCAGCAGTTGTAGTCCATACTGAAAATAGAAAAGCACTCGGAGAACGCAGACCTCCTCCAAGGCAGATCAGTGCCCCCCCACCCCACCCCACCCCCGATCACCACCAAAATTTAATCATTTGTTCCTTGTGCCAGTATCAACATTTCCTGAAATATTCATCCAAATCCATCCATAAATTTTTGAGTTATCTTGCACACAGACAGACAGACAAACAGACCAATGCCGGGAAAAACATAACCTCCTTGGCAGAGGTAAATATGTCCAACCTTTGAGCAGATTACTGAAAATGTTCAGTTGTTGGTTGTATTCACAAACACAAATGGCTGAATGGGACAGAGCACACAGTCAACAAACTGGAGGGGGTGGGGCATGAAGTGGCTCATTTGCATTTAAAGTGCCAATGCTCAAAATGACCTTTCTTGTGTCATTACTCAGAAATAGGGTTGAAGATGGACCTGTGGAGTTGAATTAATGAAGAATTCAGACCCAAGCATAGCATTTACAGTTTATGTAGACCACAGGGAAATGTTTTAAAATGCATAATTCAATTTTAAAAAGCAAAATATCACTCTTTTAATACTATACCTCTGTAGATTGCATCATTCACTAAATAAAGTAAAAAGCTCATTGTTTACACCAGGGGTCTCAAACTCATTTTCTTTCAGGGGCCACATTCAGCCTGATTTGCTCTAAAGTGGGCCAGACCAGTAAAATAATAGCATCATAACCTATGAATAATGACAACTCCAAATTTTTGTCTTTGTTTTAGTGCAAAAAAAAAAAAAAAACAATTAAATTATGAAAATACTTACTTTTATAAACTTATCAAACAAAAAGATGTGAGTAACCTGAAATAACTGAAATTTCTTAAGAAAAATAAGTGCAGTTTTAACAATATTATGCCTCAACTTATCATTTCTGCATGTGCATTACGGATTGGATCTACAAAGACACTAAACACATAGTAACAGGCAGGAAATTGTTAAAATTGTGCCTAATTTTCTTTAGACATTTCAGGTTGTTCATATTTGTTCAGGTTATTCACATTTTATTGTTACAGTTTGTAAATATAAATATTTTCAGAATTTAATGTTATTTTTTGCTCTAAAACAAAGACAAAAATTTGAAGTTGTCATTGTTTATAGACATAATGTAATGTTTTTTTTTTTACATCAAACCGAGAAGAAAATATGGAGTCACTATTTTTGTAGGTTATTATGCAGTTATTTGACTGTAGATCATATTAGTCTGTATGTGGAACCTGAAATAAAATGAATTTGACAGCCTTGACCGTTGAATTTTTACACTTTGCAAATTCATCTCAGGGGCCGGATTGGAACCTTTGGTGGGCCACATTTGGCCCCCGGGCCGCATGTTTGAGACCCCTGGTTTACACCCATCTGTATGGTATCTTTGAGTTTGTGCCTCCAAACTGTCAATCAAAAGAACACTATGTCTTCTAATATTCATACACTACCAGTCAAAAGTTTGGACTCACCTTTTAATTTAAATGGTATGAGATGGACCAAAGACGTCCAACAAGTCCTCAGCATCACTGGGAAGTCCTTCAAAACTTTTGGAAAACATGTCAGGTGACTACCTCATGAAGCTCATCAAGAAAATGCCAAGAATGTACAAAAGCAGTAATAAAAGCAAAATGTGGCTATTTTGAAGAATCTAAAATATGAAACATGCTTTGAGTTATGTCACACTTTTTTTAACTACATAATTCCATATGTGTTCATTCATAGTTCTGATGCCTTCAGTGAGATTCTACAATGTAAATAGACATGAAAATAAAGAAAAATAAAGTGAGTCCAAACTTTTGACTGGTAGTGTATGTTCAGCTGATAGTTTACATTATAGCTCTGTTAGCTTAGCTGTGATTTTAGATGGAAAACAGCCACAGTAAAACCGCAAATCACCTTCATTACATTTTGTGTTGTCAATTGTTGTCAGTTGTTTGTTAAAGATCTGTTTGGAATCATCTAAACAAGGTCTGAAATGTGAATCAATAAACTGCCAACCTAAAAATGTACTATATTCATAATGTCGTAAGTTTTATAATCAAACACACAAGTGTCGCTGAAATTTCAGCATCAAAATGATTTCTTTTACTTTGGTGTCCAATGGTGAAAACAGTAGCGATACTTCGACTGTGACTCTAAAAGTTGTTTCATCAGTTCAATTCAATTTTATTTGGAGAGCCCAATATCACAACAAGGTCACCTCACACGGCTTTACAGAATTCATTGAATATAAAAATAAATAACAGTCAAATAAACAGTCGATGAAAGAAATGGATTAATGCCCCGGGTATCCCCTGTCCTTAGACCTCCTTCTCAGCAAGGAAAAACTCCAGAAACCCAGTAGGAAAACAGAAAGCTTGGGGAGAACCACAGTGAAGGAGAGATCCACTCCCATGGACGGACAGGCTGTAGATGTAACCAGGACTGATGGACGTCCATTTGTGGATGGAGTTCCAGTCTGTAAGGATGCAGGAGGGTGGGGGCACATGAGGGGGTCCATCTAATCGGATGAGGGTGAGGAGGTCCAACCAGACGGGTGAGGGAGGAGGTCCGGGGTCACAGGTCAGGACAAGGTACAGATGAGTCACCTCAGGTCCTGTCATCATTGGGCCCCAGGTGGCTACATCTGAAACACTTTTTCCCACTCCCCCAGAGGGGAGTGGGGAATAGGGATGAAATTTCTTATTTTATCTTCGTTCTCATCCACAACTCACCATAGTGTTGGTATTCAACTCCATAGAAGACCTGCAGAGTGACTCACTACCCCTTTATGTCTGTGGCATTTACATATTATCTTACATTTATTTATAAGTATTTTAAGTGTTTTCCAAGAACAAAGTCAGGTGGTCTACAGTGCAGTGTAGTCAAGGTAACTGGTCCATGTGAGTGGTGCTTAACCTGAGCTGAGTTTACCTTGGTTACGTACTTTCACAAGACAGTCAGTCAGATATTCATAAAGAAGTACATAGAAACACAAGGCAGTTTGGTTCATGTATAGACGTGTACAGCTATGTATGAAAAGGACATATGCATTCACATAGTCTGGTATGATCATTCTTAGAAGAAATATATTGCTTTTTAAATTTGGAAAAAAAGAAAATTAGAATTCCATGTGTGAGCGTATGTGTTTTCAGCCGCCTTTCCAAACTACTTATGCATCTAAAAAGGCAAACAAGCACTTTCTAAACATACAGGTTTATTGATTGGGCCTTTCAAGAGATTCTCCAAAGAAACAAGTCCAAAAGTAAACAACTCAGACCTGAAGCTTCAGTCGTGTCTGAGAATCTCAATTCCATAGCATTTGGAGATTTAACGTTCTTAATCAACAAGTCATTCACTTTTTATGCCCTTTAAGCTTAAAGCCTTTAGAAAACTTTCATAATGACCTTCTTAAAGCTTAATTCAGTTCAATTCAATTCACAAAATAACATATTCTGGTGGGTGTTGTACCAGATCTGAATACAAACAGAATGAAAATAAAGAAAAACACTTGACTGAATGGGTCCTGTTGAGTTGAACCTTTCAGAGTATTTTGATCAAAAAATAAATTGTTTTGTAACCCAGAAAGTTGGTTCCCAGCTGTAACCGAAAAAAATAGTAGCTTTTTCTTGACCTGAAGTGTGAGTACTGACACCATCAGTTGGGATGTCATATCCTACAGTTTGGAATGAAAGGATGGAGAAAAACAAGATAAAATGTGCAGCAGTATGAAAAAAAAAAAAAAAAAAAAAAAACAGTGTTTGAGAGCAATTTAGTCATCTCCTGAGCTTTGAGGAGCACGACAAAATATAGTTCCACAATGTGCAAATATATAAGCTGAGACTGTAGGAGTTGTAAAACCCACACCAGTGTTGAAATCACATTGCATCACACACATAAGGACATTCTTTACAGATGTTCTTCTCACTAATCTCAAAGCTACATACACAAGACTTGAAAATAATCACACATTAGAGCAGGGGTGTCAAACTCATTTTCATTCAGGGGCCACATTAAGCTAAATTTGATCTGCAGTGGGCTGGACCAGTGAAATAATAACATAATATATAAATAATGTCAACTCCAAACTTTCTTCTATGTTTTAGAGCAAAAAAAGTAAAATTATGTGATGAAAATGTTTACATCTACAAACTATCCTTTAAAACACTGTGAATAACATGAACAAATTTAAATTTATTAAGAAAAATAGTGCAATTTTAACAATATTATGTCTCAGTTTATTATTTAAACATGTAAATTACAATTTACAGATCACAGCAGATCAACAAATACACAAAACATTTAATAACAGGCAGAATATTGGTAAAATTACACTTCAGACATTTCAAAATGTTTTTATTTGTTGAGGTTATTCCTGTTGTTGTGAAATGTTTTAGTGTAAATCCAGTAAAATGACATGAAAATTTTTACATTTACAAAGAGAAAAAATTGGAGTTGTGACTATTTATGGGTTATTATGATCGAATTTTACTGATCTGACCCACTTGAGATTAAATTGGTCTGTATGTGGAACCTGAACTAAAATGATTAATATCTTCAGTGTAATTTTTGCATTTCACAAATTCATCCCAGGGGCCAGACTGGACCCTTTAGCAGGCTGGATTTGGCCCCCGAGCCACATGTTTGACACCTGTGCATTAGAGGATATTCTAAAGATTATCAGGGAAGACCTTTGCAACATAATCTTGTGGGAAAGCAGTGACGCTTTGCAGTAAAACAACAAAAGAAAACTTGATGAAGAAATGGTTGACGAGACTTGGTTAAAGGTTCAATTTGTGATATTTAATGGGACTTAAATGCAGCAATACAATATATTATTCATAGTTTTTATATTCATAGTTATTGTCATTAGTGTATGATCACCTCAAGTGACCTCATTGTGTTCTTATTATCTTAGAATAAACCAATGGAGGGAGTGGGTCACCTTCAGTCTGCCATGTTACGTCACCAAGTTTCCACAGTAGTTCAGAACAGGTTTCTTTTGTATTGTTTTGTAGTGAGTGGCATCCATTAACCCTTTGCAGGGTGTGACGGACTGAGTACAAAGCCTGAACCCAAAGAAAGACCAGCAAAAAGATGAAAAGTTGAGTGTTTATTAAACACAATCACAGGGGAAAAACAAAAACAAAAAAAAAACAAACAAACAAACAAAAAAAAAACACAATAGTTAACACGTCTGAAGGCGTGGGTATCTGGACTCGACGTCCGGGCTGTGAGCGGGGTCAGTGGGCGGTCAGCATGGCCGAGCCAGAGTAATCCCGACAGCAACCCGACTAGGGCAAAACAGAGAGATGTCAAAAAACAGGCCAGGTCACACACGGGAGAGCAAAACAGAGGGCAACGGGACATGAGGGACAGGCTTACTCACAGTCAAAATCCAGGCGAGGGTAAAAACACACAGGTAATCGTTGGAGGCTGAGGTAACCAGGGGAAAAGGCAGAATCGGAAGTCGGATGAACAAACCTGATCACAAACAGACGAGCAGGCAGAATCGGTGGTCGGTAGATAAAACGGGTCACAACGGACTGACAGGATCCAAGAAACGCTGATGAGTAAGCACAACAAGTGTAGCAAAGAAACAGGGGAAGACACAGGGTTTAAATACACAAGAGGGTGGGAAGACAATTAGACACAGGTGGAACACATCAGGGTGGAGTCAGGTAATCAGGAGCAGGTGAAACAATCAAAGAGGGGAAGTAAAGACACTAGACAAGACACATGAGGGAAACTTAACAAAATAAAACAGGAAATGACAGACAACATCAAAGACAGACAAAAATCCAGACACTGTCTGGGAGCCGACATGACACAGGGCAGTCATAGAAATACTCTGAAATTCAAAATTTAAATGTTAGCATGTTATTGGAGGACGACACTATTACTTCAGTGAATTTTTTCAAAATGTTCTTATTGTCATGTAGAAAATCAAGGTCAATGAAGTTACCATATTTGGTTACTTGCCTAGGGAAAAAAAATAAATAAATAAATAAATAAATATATATATATATATATATATATATATATATATATATATATATATATATGAGAAGTATATGTTAAAAAAAAAATAGTGCATGTAAGATGAAAGGAACATGTATGTTACAGCATTACAACACATCCTGAGTGCTGATCCAGACCCCTGTCAACATCCACATGATCCCTTTGAACATCATTCCTTACATTAGCATCATTACGTCATGGGCTTTAACAAAGCAGGTACACTCACTGTTCATGCAGAGGTGGACCTTACAGACCCTGTAGACCACATTGGAACTGAGATTGTTGACTCACTGTCCTCACTCCAACTGTTGCCGGCACTGTCTTGTGATGTGTGCGGAAATTACCAGGACAAGACTTTATTACTTTTGTGAATTTTTTCAAAAATTTATTAATGTCATGTAGAAAATCAAAGTCAATGAAATTACCATGTTTGGTTCCTTGCCTGGGAGAAAAAAAAAATATATATCTGAGAAGTTTATATAAAAATACAAGAAAAGCGCATGTAAGATGAAAGGAACATGTATTTTAGAGCATTAGAACACATCCTGAGTGCTGATCCAGACACCTGTCAACAGCCACATTATCCCTTTGAACATCATTCCTTACATTAGTACCATTACTTCATGGTCCTTAACAAAGCAGGTGCACTCACTGTTCATGCAGAGGTGGACCTTATAGACCCTGTAGACCACATTGGACCTGAGATTGTTGACTCACTGTCCTCACTCCAACTGTTGTTGTCACTGTCTTGTAATGAGTGCGGTAATTACCAAAAACAGTCACTTGACCAATAAAGGGTTAATACACATTACTGGAACCCATTATAGCTCACTGTAGTCCAGAGTTAATATTCCCTTAACAAAAAAGGAGAATTGACAAACCAGTGACTTGTAATGGTCAGAATTAAACACAAAGACAAGGCACAAAACTAGCTTATCCCAGGCCACTGTAACTTGTCCATCCATCTCCCTCTCCCCCAGTCTCTCTCTCTCTCTCTCTTTTTCTCTTCCTTTACCCTCTTTCTTTAACCCCAACTGGTCATGGCAGATGACATCCTCTAGGAGTCAGGGTCTGCTCCAGGTTTCTGCTGTTAAAGGGGAGTTTTCCCTCACCACTGTCACCAGTCACAAGTGTTTGCTCCTGGAGGATTCTGTCGGGTTTCTGTAAATTGGCTTAGAGTCTTGTTTCAAATGGCTCTATATGTAAAGTGTCATGAGATAACTTTTGTTATGATTTGGTGCTATATAAATAAAATATGATTGACTGATTGACCAACATATTCAGTCTGTTATTTATTAGCATTCATTCACATAATCTGTCCACCTCAACACATGCATTTCCCATCTTCACCGAATACTTCCCACACTTCATCCATTGGCCTGGCAGTCATCCTGAAAACAAACCTCACAATCACATACTGGAAATTCCCCTGCAGAAGCCAGAACACTACTTTGACTGTTCTACACCAGAAAAAGAGACTCTGAAAAAACTGACTTAGACTGAGACAGTGACTTGGAGTCTCATATCAAGCAAAATTTGTTATTTCATTGAACTGTTGTTTTGCTGCATTGAACACTGATTTTGGTACTGATGTGTAAGTTGCACATACTTTGTAGAAATACACTGTGGGTACCCACTTGGCTGGGATCTTCAACTTAGCCACCAGTTTTCATACATATTATACGGCTTTAGTGAACATTTATTACCTGTTATAGGAAATATGCTAGCTAACATTAGCCTCACCAGGTTCAAAACCTATTTAGGATCTTTATTGTTCATTGGTATTAATGCTGCTGCGTTTGTCATTGGCTGGTGACATCCTATTGGGAAAGTACAGATTCCTAAACATCAGATGTGTTTGAGTTTAATGGGACATTTGGGAGTCTTAAATCTAATCTGTAATTCCTTGATATTGCCCAACACCCTGGACAAGACATCACAAAGGGTAGGCTAGACAGGATAAAATGTTACCACACTATGATCTGTTGTGAATTTTCCAAGGTCCTCCTCAGTGGCAGAAGAAGGCCCCATGGTCCGAAGCTTGGTCTGGGGGACGGGGTGAGGGTGGTTTGGTTGGTGCGGTGGGGCCAGAGGTTTTGCGGAGATGTATGAGAGGTGAGGAAGTCCTTGAGGTAGTCGAGGGCATTGCCATGGATGCTCTGGTAGGTGAAGAGAGCCGTCTTATAGTCGATGCCAGTGGAGGTTATGGAGAATTGGTGTGATACGTTCCTGTTTATGGACTAAAATGTCTGTGTAGGGTCTCATTTGCCCAGGTCATCATTCTTCTTGGTAGTTCTTCTTGGTTCAACTGGACTGGTTTAGCTAAAGAGATTTATGGACTCACATCAAGATTCTGGCAGCACTGTTTCAAATAAAATTCAGTTTCTGGATGTGCTTTCTAGGAATCCCATAGAGTAGGACACTGAAGTACACTCACAATCAGTGAAAACTTTGAGACCATATTTTTCGACATAATTTTTATTTTGAAACCCTAAACTGGAATTTTTTCATATGAATCATTTGTTTAGGATATTGGCATACAGAAACAAAAATCTAAAGTTTCAAGAATATTTTCAAAACAAACAACTTAAGAAAAGAAAATGGCACCTGCCAAACACAAAGTCACACCAGTAGCGGTCCTGATCGGGAGCTGTCACTCCCTCTCGCCCTGGACACAGTCTATCGTCAACAGAGCCTGTGGTGTTGCGGCATTCAACCAGGCGTTCAACCAGGTTTCTGATTGTGGGTTGGGAACAGCCCATACATAGGCCTGGCTATATCACTGTAGCTCAAACCGGCCTCCACCATACCCAGTTCCTGGAGATGTTGTTCACATGATAGACGTGGCATGATGCTGGACTAACAATGGTGGCCTTTTTTGGGCCTTTATATAGGCCTTCAAAACCAATCCTCAAATTGTGCAGATACCCACTGAGTATTGCTCAATGTGTATTTGGTCCACTTTTGCAAAGAGACCAACCCATGTGCAATGAACCGTGACAACATGACAGCTCATCAGTATCTCAACTACCTGAGCACTAAGTCATCAATAAATCCACAATGAACTAGAAGCACTCGGAGAGCGCAGACCTCCGCCAAGGCTGATCAGCGCCCCCCGCCCCCCCCCCCCACGCCAAGGAGGTTATGTTTTTGCCAGGGTTTGTTTGTTTGTCTGTCTGTTTGTCTGTCTGTTTGTCTGTCCGTTAGTGTGCAACATAACTCAAAAAGTTATGGACAGATTTTGATGAAATTTTCAGGGTTTGTTGGAAATGGGCCCCCCCCGTGGGCCCCCCCACCCCCGATCACCACCAAAATTTAATAATTTCTTCCTTATCCCATTTCCAACAAACCCTGAAAATTTCATCAAAATCTGTCCATAACTTTTTGAGTTATGTTGCACACTAACGGATAGACAAACAGACAGACAGACAAACAAACAAACCCTGGCAAAAACATAACCTCCTTGGCGGAGGTAATAATTACAACCCCCCTACAAGTAGAAATATGCATACATTCCTCTGACCATGGGAGACATTGGATTTGTGATCCTTTTCAATAAACCAAGACCAAGAATTCTGAACAAAACAAGTGAAGAATCAGGGCTAATGTGCTGGAATAGACCAGTGAAACGATCAACTGTATGAAACTCTTCTGCTAGAACCTGTCTTAGGTGCATGAATGTGTATGCATGTTTGGTGGTGGTCAGAGGGGCCGTTTGGCACGAATTGGCAGCCATGCTGGCTACAAACGTAGTTTCCCACCACCAGTGTGTGAATCTGAGAGTGAATGAATAATGGATCACTACTATAAAGCATAGAAATCTAATCCATTACTAGTATTATTGTTAGTTGGTCCACACACTTCACAACACTAAACCCAGCATGACCACCCCACGCTGTATTGTAACACTCCTGTTTAATGGCAACAGTGTGCGTTTTTGTGGCCCTCTGAAATACATTTGCAAACTGGAGTGGTCACTGTGTTAATTTCTAATTTCATACAAAAGCTAAAGCAGATGAGTGGCCACTTCTAAGCACACTACCTAAGTAGCCACTTGACAGACTGTTGAGTGGGTTAGTGGCGAGCCTGGTTTTATTCCAAACATTAGCCTATTGTGTTGGCACACAGAAACGCTCCAAAGACCCAGACGCACTCAGACTTCAGTGCATGACCGAACTCTGAAGTTTTCATTTACTCCTAAGTTACACAAGCTTCTCATTTGTGGTTTGTGATTTATTTAGTGAGATGTTTATGTAAATGAAGTTATGGTACATGCCTGCCAAATGACTCTCACGGGTATTAAAAGTGACTGTATTAACAAAGAAAAAAATAAGCCGAGCACCAATGCCAAGAGATGAATTGACTGGATATTTTGGCTGCAGCAACTTACATCTTGGCACATAATTAACCCAAAGACATCTCCACGTTGTTGTTCAACAGACAATGTCTCAGCTTTAGCTCAGCTCGTGAAGGCTGGAAAGGAAATACTGTCGGACAGAAATCCCTTAATTACCTGAAGTGTTGGCATGAACCGTTTCCAGAGCTTTTGTCTTCTGTTTTATGCTACGCAACAAGGAAAGTTACAGCAAGGATAAAAAAAAGAGAATCACATGTAACTTCCTTTGAATAATTAATTTAACCCCTCTGTTGGCCACAAAAGAGTATTGCCCTGTGCTCAAATTCATTAACAAGCTCTGAAAAAACTCATCATCCGGCACAATGTTTTATCTGCTAAGTAACTTATTATCCACCATGACTATATCAGGGATATAACTACTGTCGTATTCTATGTGCCTTAGTCTACATTTAACTAACAATGTACAAATCATTTTAGTTTAAAAGCCGATATTAGAAAGAATAGGCAGAGCAGTTTTATGGAAACACCAGAGGCAAAATTATTTGAAAATAACTTGTTTGGATTGTCATGAATGTCCATTCTCACATCTCATTCTATGGGACAACATAAAAGAGATAAAGCCCTTTAATTCCTTCTTCTTTTCTTTGTCTTTTTTCTTAGTCTTAAAATACTCATGTTATCAGCAACAGGTGCTGCTTCGGAAAGAGATGAGGTTAAGGCTGTGAACTTGACATAAGTGGACATGCTGTAATATCACCTAAAGGATTGTGAGCAACAGTTTTGAAGCCTTAAATACATATTGGGCACCACCATGTTTTTTGTTTTGTTTTTTTTAAAGCAGAAGTAGAACAACCATTTGATTTTATCTTCTTGGTAAATGTCAACACATTAAAGTTATTATGTGTGTGATTGAATGTCACCTTTGTATAATGTCTAAACATGGGAATTAGAAAATATCACATTACATGATTTGTTTGACTTTTTTGTTATACATGATGGTTTGGCAACATTTGCTATGTATTTATCTGCATAAACCACTTATAATTACTAGGAGGTCAAACATGACATCAGGTTCATTTTTTGAGAGAAATTTAAAACAAAACGTGATTGCAGACACTTAAAACATACTCACAGGGTTTGGATCAGCACCTCCAAATCCGAGGCCATGGTTCTCGTCCGGAAAAAGGTGGTCTGCCCTCTCCGGGTCGGTGGGGAGTCTTTGCCCCAAGTGGAGGAGTTTAAGTATCTTGGGGTCTTGTTCACGAGTGAGGGAAGGATGGAGCGTGAGATTGACAGACGGATCGGTGCAGCATCTGCAGTGATGCGGTCGTTGTATCGGTCAGTTGTGGTGAAGAAGGAGCTGAGCCGAGAGGCAAAGCTCTCGATTTACCGGTCAATCTACGTTCCTACCCTCACCTATGGTCATGAGCTTTGGGTCATGACCGAAAGGACAAGATCCCGGATACAAGCGGTCGAAATGAGTTTCCTCCGCAGGGTGGCTGGGCGCACCCTTAGGGATAGGGTGAGGAGCTCAATCACCAGGGAGGAGCTCGGAGTAGAGCCGCTGCTCCTCCGCATCAAGAGGGGCCAGCTGAGGTGGCTCGGGTATCTGTTTCAGATGCCTCCTGGACGCCTCCCTGGGGAGGTGTTCCAGGCATGTCCTGCCAGGAGGAGACCTCGGGGAAGACCCAGGACACGTTGGAGAGACTATGTCTCTCGGCTGGCCTGGGAACACCTCGGGGTCCCCCCAGAAGAGCTGGAGGAGGTGTCTGGGGAGAGGGAAGTCTGGGCATCCCTGCTTAGACTGTTACCCCCACGACCCGGCCCCGGAAGAAGCGGAAGATAATGGATGGATGGATGGATGGAAGGGTTTGGATTCATGATTCTGTCCTCAGTTGTTTCAGCATGTATTTAGCTAAAACTACACACATGCTGTATGTGTGAAACGGAGTGTAAGTAGCAAAACTTACTTTGTTCCAAAGTGAGGTTAGGCATTGCCAGGGGCGCTGCTACCAACTGTGGGAGGCATGAAAGGTAAACGTTGTGGACCCATGATAAAATTCACTATCTTGTTCATCTGTCGGACTGTAGGGGAGTGAATACATGTGGGTCCAGTCCATAACTAACATAACTTACACTAGTGCAACATGAAACTGAAACTTAACATGCTTTCAACATCTGACTCCTGACTTCCATGCCTCTATTATACAGTTGATCTTACACGAAATTTTCACAACTTCTAACCTGCATCCCATGGACCCCTCCACTTCTCAATGGGCCCCACACAAGTGCTGGGCCCATGAATTTGTCATGTTTACCCTCCCTTAACGGCACCCCAGGACATGGCTATGCAACAAGAATGGACGAGAACTGAAAATGCACTCAGTTCTGCATCATTTTCTGCATCATTAAAAAAATGATCATGTAAATAGACACTGTCATGCACTACATGTGATTTTTCAGTGTAATAGTTGTCTTCATAACAAAAATGTCCAAAAAAAAAAAGCCCATTTAAAAGATCCTCTAAAGAATCCAGATTTGGATCTGAACCATTTTCTAGGATGATTGAGATGTTGCACAGACCTTCACTGTGTAAAGTCTTCATTTTGAAAGGTGCTGTAGATCTTGAGTTACAGCTGCAGACACAGTTTGTGTATTTTACAAGCTATGAAGACCATTGAGATTCATTTATGATGTATTAAAGGAGTGATATTTAGTTTTTTAAAATGGAATTATACATTTTAAAACATTTCCCTGTGGTCTACATAAATTGTAAATGCTATGCTTGGGTCTGAATTCTTCATTAATTAAACTCCACAGGTCCATCTTCAATAATATTTCTGAGAGGAAAGGTCAAGAAAGGTCATTTTGAGCACTGGCCCTTTAAATGCAAACTTCATGCCCTGCCCCCTCCAGGTTGTTGACTGTGCTGCTGTGTCCCGTTCAGCTACTTGAGTTCGTTATTACAACCAACAACTGAACATTTTAGGTAATAGGCTCGAAGTTTGGACATATTTTAAGTATGGACTACAACCGCTGCTGCTGACAAACAACTATGGCGTAGTCTGAGAAATGTTTGTCGAAGTCTTGACCTTATATGTGCAAATGTTATGATGTAGCTAATTATAAAACGTAACAAATTAAGTAGGAATTGAAACAGGTTGTAGAAATCCACTTGATTTTTGCCAAAATTAATATAAAGATAGCTTTGCAGCACCTGGAGGGTTTAAATTCAAACTTTATGAAGTATTAGGGTCCAAATACACAAATAAATGTACCAACGACTAACAAAAGTGCGTTTAGCAACATATGACCCCTTTAAAAGAATGGTAGATATGCTGAGGATGTAATCAACGCTTTGTTTTTATCTGGCTAAATAGAAGTTATGTTGTCACTTCTAAAATTGAAAAAAAGTCTAATTTAACCACAACATAGTATCAGGATTATTAATACAAGTCCTATTAGTTTAAATTAGTTTGTGTATTTTGGCTCAAGAAGCAGCAACATTTGGTAAAATTAAGTGATTCAAAAAGAAGTCATCTGAAAATATAAAATCTGTTGCTGACAAATGCCAAATATATGATGATATATGACGCTATGCAAATGCAGATGGCTGATGGGGGATGTGATGTAATGATGTTCTCAAACCAGGTGTGTAGAGCTGTTGATAACAGCAGTCATGGGACATTGCTTTAAAGTACTTTGCCAGATGTGCACGTATCATTACTCGGCAATAATATCTGCTAAACATCCCTAACAAAGGCCAGGTGTGCAGAGGAGGGGAGGGAGGGCTTTGTTCATGCACCAAATGTTCTTTGGGTCCCTCTTAACAGTCTGGAGTAGCTCTTCTTCTTCCTGTGCAAATTTGAGAATATTAAACATTGTTTTTCTCGGTTTGTTCTCTTCTTCCCTCAGCCAATCCCCCCCTCGTGACACCATCAGGTTCTTACCTCTAAACCTATTGTGGGGTCACCCACTGCTGACTTTTGAGGCCACTTTGGATCAAAGAATCCATCAAATTGTACAAATTATTACTTATTTCATATTCATTAGATGCTCCTATTCTTCATCAGGTCACACACGTCTGTTTCTTGTGTCAAAGGCTGATTTTCAATGAGCATACCAATACCATTGAGCTTTGATGAAATATGCAGGGTATTACTCTACTTTCCCTTTGTGTCGCTTCTCATTTAGCTTTAAAATCCCTTTCTTTTCTAATTATTTTCTTGCTTTTTTGCATGTAATTATCTAGAGGAAGGTTTATGTAACTTTCATTGAGTTAGTAGCTTCATTTTTTGGTGTGTGTGTGTGTGTTAGGTGAAACCACTTGAGGAATAGGCTAGCTTTAGCAGGGTTAGGGTTTTAGTCCCCTTGCGTGGGGGATCATATCCAGTCAAGGCACAATGAGGTCCTTAGATCAAAACAACCATCCTTAATTTATATTCATTTGATGCTGTAATAGGTCCTTCAAGTGTGTTACTTCTGTGGGAGGCTGAATAAGTATGCTAGTGCCAGTACTTGTGATTATCACCCATGAGCAGCCACTGAATATGGATTATGAATGTTTCCTTTTTTTCCCCCTTCATCTTTTTGTTTGAGCAAGAAGCCCTAAAACCCGGCCAAGACTGCTGTGTAAAATGCAATCAGCCTGATTACCTCAAATGCAAACAATGACATATAAATAACAGGAAATATATGGATCACTATTGTATCACAGCATAATTTTAAACATGATAGACACCATCATTGGTAGGATTTTGGCCACTGAGGCCAATTTCCATTGATTTCAGCAGACATGTATGATGAAAGCTACTTGAAACATCTCAATCAGCACTTAAGAAAGTGTGTCACAGTAGTGTAAATCCAATTTCATCACTGAATCCACTGCAATCAACCCCATTAGGTTTGTTCAGCTCTTACATTTCCAAATTACATGATAACTTCAAATGACAGTACGAACCAAAGACGCATGACGATATAAGCCATTTTCAGACAGGTATGGTGCGGTTCATCCCAGCTGAAAGATGAGGAAAAAATACAATATCTTTGTCATGATCTTTTGTTAGGCAGTGAAATGTGACCTGGGACAAAATAATAAAATTAGCTGTGTTTTTATGAAATGTTGAGCAAAAAGGCACAAAGACAAAAATGCTAATTATGTGTTTCCATAAACATCCTCGATATGAATAACCTAACCTGTGTTGTGGTGCCAGCAGATAGCGCAAGTTATGTGACATGTAGCCAGGGTGCAATTTGTTGGGGGGGATGGGGGGAATCAACCCCCCCTCTTGTTTTTTACAAGGGGGGGGGGGGGGGGGGGGGGCAACCAACCAATTGAAATAACAGGCAGGTTGTGACTGAGTTTTCTTACACCTATATCCTACATCACTGTATCCTACATTTTAATCTTGCACTGTTGTATTTATGCATATTTATTCATTATTTATTATTAGGTTTTACTGTTATTATCAGATTTTATTGTTATTATTTTTAATATAGGACTCATTTTATAGGATTTTTATCATGTACATTGCTGGACCTGAGTACTGATTTCATTTCATGTGCACACTATATGTAATGACAATAAAAGTGAAACAGTGAACCTTGAACCTTGGCACTAACGTTCACCTGAACCAAACTGTCGAACTGATTGTTTTATATGTGTTTCCCCATACGTCCACATAATATGTTAAGTATGGAAGTATGAGGGTGCAGTGCAGTACGTAAAGTGAGTTTTTGTTCAGTGTGTACTTCATTTTATGTAGTATTGCAATTGTTTTTGAGACTTTTGTTTGTATATTATCTACATGTGGTTTCCAGCTGAGTTTACTGTCTATAATGATTCCCAAGAATTTACAGTATGTTCATAAACTTTCTTGATTTTCACACCATTTATCAATAGTTTGACTGATCTACAGGGTGGGGAAGCAAAATTTACAATGAACATTTAGTTGTTTTTTCTCAGCAGGCACCACATCAATTGTTTTGAAACCAAACACATATTGATGTCATAATCATACCTAACACTATTATCCATACCTTTTCAGAAACTTTTGCCCATATGAGTAATCAGGAAAACAAACGTCAAAGAGTGTGTGATTTGCTGAATGCACTCGTCACACCAAAGGAGATTTCAAAAATAGTTGGAGTGTCCATAAAGACTGTTTATAATGGAAAGAAGAGAATGACTATGAGCAAAACTATTACGAGAAAGTCTGGAAGATACTATTAAAGAAGAATGGGAGAAGTTGTCACCCGAATATTTGCGCAAGTTTCAGGAAGCGTGTGAAGGCAGTTATTGAGAAAGAAGGAGGACACACAGAATAAAAACATTTTCTATTATGTAAATTTTCTTATGGCAAATAAATTCTCATGACTTTCAATAAACTAATTGGTCATACACTGTCTTTCAATCCCTGCCTCAAAATATTGTAAATTTTGCTTCCCCACCCTGTATTTGTAACCGAGCATGAGGGAGGCACAAGCCCATGTAAACATTTTAAGTTAATAAAGCTGGATGTAGTGGTCAAAGAAAGCCTGAGACAAAAAAATGATCATTCATAAATTTATTTATAAATGTTTATATCATTAAACAAAATGACCTTTATTAAAAACTAAACCCTAAAAATGGTAAAAAGGATAAAACCACAAAAAAACACAACACAGTAAAAGGTTCCAGTAATGTAAAATGCTAGGGACTGGCTGGCCATGGGTGCACACGGCGAGAGGCAGAATTAAATCGGGGCAGAGTACTCACTACACGCTCCGTGCAACACACACACACACACAAAACAAGAAAACTACGAGGACAACAAAAGCATGTAAAGGTGAGTGAGGACGTGCAAAATACCGCACACGGGGAGTGATGGGGCACCAGTGAGGAACTCTATCACCGGACCCTCCACCGGCTTGGGCAACTGTGCTCAGACCAGAACCTGCAGCAAAAGGAACACAGGTTAAAACCATACAAAGGAAAAATGGATCAACACACACACAAAAAAGGGCACTGCACGGTGAACAACCAACCACATAAATCGCCAGAACATATATTTAAACGTAGCCCAAACAAACAAAAAAAACAAGAACCAACATGGAAACGCTAGACCCAAATCATAATAACAAGATCCAAATAAAAACAGCAATGGCTGGGCTCCAAAGAAAAACAAAGAAACAGGTACGCGTGGCCCACAGGCGTCCTTCCATCCACCGCAGTGACCCAGGCTGGTGTCTACAGGGTGTCCAGCTTAACGCAGCACCAGTCACATCAGCAGTAGGGTAAAATAAACAAAACGGCAGCTTACCGGTGCCCTGTCCGCCCACATCTATATACTCTGTCTAAATGACTGGAATGCGGAAGCTAGCGCAAACCAGGGCGGACCTGGTACAGGAGCTGCCGAGGGACAATCTACCTCCCACTACATATTCATTTTACTATTGCCAAATATAATGTTTTACATGGATTCAGTGATAATTTGTTAATATCAAACCACTTCTTGAGGGTCTCTAATTCCTTTTCCTCTGCATGCAAAAGATGCCCAAGATCTTTTCCGGTAACTCAGATTTTGATTTGCAACTCAAAACAAAAAAATGACCTTGTAATTCGGAAAACTCGTAAGTTGGTGTACTTGTAAGACAACGTACCAACGTACACTGCAATACTGAACTTAATTTCAGTCAAAGCTTAGTGACCCAAGTTGATATGTATATATATTTGCACCAAAAAAAAGTAGAAAAGAATGGAATATGGAGAAGAGAATAACTGGAGAGAAGCAGGCAGCAGGGACTGACTGTTCCACAAAGAGATGGAGGTAAATAAATAAGTTTGCCATGAATACAGGTACCTTCCTGCTCCTGCTGTGACTCAACAGGAACATGTTTGTGCTTTGTTGCTTTTTCAAGTAATTGAAAAGCTTGTGTGTGTCTATGTGTGAATTTATTCTGACTGAGACAATCATTATGCTCACCATACATTACACTGCTGAGGTGAGACTGTGTTCAGGGAGCTGATGTGGTTGAAACAGAGAAGCCTGCGTTCTCATTGGTCGGCTGTCTTTACTGCTGTTATTGCTGGGTCACCGATATTTGACATTACAGGTACTCGTAGATCAGAAGATATCAGGTCTCAGATATTTAACTGCCTGAGTGTGTTGTGTTTGTTTGTGCAGCCCTTGAACGTCTCACAGTATTCTGAATAATTCACACATATTGATCATTGCTCACAGGAGCTCTGATTTTCTCCTGATCTTAGGGTTTTGCTACAAATTACACCTAAACACAAAAAGATATAAAAGTGAACCATATACTGCACATAAAGGTGTAAATAGCGATGTTGTTTCCTCCTGTGTGACGTAAGGGACATAGGAGTGTCACATCCAACCTCCTTAATCGGTTTCCTGATGCAAACCTGACGGATCTGACACCACAACAGGTCAGTACAGATGTCACCAACTAATTTTTATAACATCACATAAATAATAGTAAAATATGCTATTAAGAAAGGTGATGATTTGGACACAAATCTACCTGATGAAATCTGTCCAAACACACCATGAGGAGAAAGTTATAGGAAGTACTCTTTTTAATTTGTCGTCTCTTTGACTAAACGAGTGTTGCAATGTACGATCTATACTGCACAAAGCCACAAGAGAGCGATTGAGACATGTTGGCTTACAGGGGAAGAACTTTATATGTAAAATGATGTCAATGTGCAAGTATCACAAAGTTTTAAAGGTGCCCTGCCACATGTATTTCATTACTTTTGTGGTCATGTCTGAAGTTCTACCATGGACAAAATGCCTTGGTTGCCAAATTTCAAGCCATTCTAACGTGGTATAGAAAGTGTGGTGTCCCCCAGGGGTCAGTGTTGGGCCCTAAACTGTTTCTAATGTATATTAACGATATATGTAAAGTGTCTGAACAAATGAAATTTCTACTATATGCTGACGACACAAATATTCTAGGAACCGGTGAGGATTTACAGCAACTTTTGGACATAATCACTTCTGAGCTAAATAAAACTAAATTATGGTTTGACAAAAATAAGTTTTTGATAAACCTGTGTAAAACAAAATTCATGATTTTTTGCAAATGTAAAACAAGTAATGAGATAAAGGTACAAATAGATGGTGTAGATATAGAAATGGGTGAATCAAAACAAGTTTCTTGGAGTGATAATTGATGATAAAATTTGCTGGAAACATCACATAAAATATCTACAAAACAAACTATCCAGAAGCATCTCAGTCCTGGCCAGAGCAAAGGGGATGTTAGATCAGAAATCACTTCAGATTCTGTATAATTCATTGATCTTACCTTACTTAAGTTACTGTTTAGAGGTATGGGGAGACACATATACAAGTTCATTACATAGAATTTTTATACTGCAAAAAAGAGCAATAAGAATTGTTCACAATGTTGGTCTTCGGGAGCACACAAATCCACTATTTTTACAGTCTAAAATTTTAAAACTCATTGACCTTGTGGAATTCAAAACTATTCAAATCGTACATAAAGCAAAGAACAATTTACTACCGGGCAATATTCAAGAAATGTTTTGTGAAAGAGGGGGAGGCTATGATTTTACAGGTAAAATTAAATTTAAAAATTCATAAAGTACACACTACATTAAAAAAGTTTCTGTATCACCATTTGTGGAGTAAAACTGTGGAACAAATTGTGTGTGGAGATAAAACAAATATCAAACATAATTCAGTTTAAAAAAAATATAAAGAATTGATTCTTGAGAGGTACAGTATTTAATAATGACAATGAGGCCTGTTTGTTTATGAATGATGTTGTACTGATAAATCTGCTGTAATTATTGAAGAGAATGTTTGATTTGTTGAGTCTTTGTTTGTACGACTATACTGACATGAACATACTGTTGTGGATAATTCAGTTACTCCATTATGGATTGTTGTGGTTCGATGCTAAAATTAGGGAAATAGTATAGGCTGATTGCTGTATAAAGTTAACGATAAAGGTGTAAAAGCCCTGAGGGGTAGGATTAAATAAGTTTATACTTCTTACTTCAACCATGCAAAATTCAGACTTGTATGTGCTTGAAGATAGATTCTGTCCATTTAAATGTTATTTTGTTTATGTCTTAATTTGCTTTGTTTTGTTTTATTTTCTTTGCATGTTCGAAATAAAATGAAAAAAATGAAATGAAAGCCTGCTGGAAGACTCAGCTCAGTTTGTTCCAGTTCTCATGAATATTCAACATGCTAATCAGCTTGACTCTGATTGGCTAACAGTTAACCAATGAGAGCCTGGCTTTTCAGCATCCTTTACCCTGCGCAACAGAGGAACTGGCAGAAACCCGAAGTGAAACTTAACATGCTTTGAACGTCCGACTCCCAGCTTCTATGCCGCTCTTGTACGGCAGAAATTAAACGGAATTTTCACAACTTCTACCCTTTATCCACTGGACCTCTTCCACTGCTCTACAGGCCCCCCGAATTTGTCATATTTACCCCCCCTTATGGCGCCCCAGCTTGCTTCATACGAAAACTGTCACTGAGCTAGATGAATTCTGTGGGTGTGGTCTCACACATGTGAGCTCATGAATAGTAATTAGCTCAGGCATTAACACGTCACACTGATCAGCTCTACTAATTGACCTGAATTCTCCAATAATTTCTTTTCAGTGGCAATAGCAGACAGAGGAGGTAGCTGTTCATTTTCAAATTCACTACATATCACAAACACCTATGGATATGGACCTGACATATTTCAAAAAATACAAGTAAAAACAGATTTGTGTGGCAGGGCACCTTTAATATCAATGACTTACCCTGAGGTTGGTGCCAAAAAAGCCTAAGCTCCCATATTTACACTGAACTTCGCTCTAGACATACTAAGTCTGAATTTTTTTTATGATTTTTTTTTTCCGAGGAAATCTGGAATAGAATAGAATAGAATAGAATAGAATAGAATAGGGGCGACACGGTGGTGCAGTGGTTAGCACTCGTGTTAGCACTCGTGCCTCACAGCAAGAAGGTCCTGGGTTCGATTCCAACACCAGTCGACTGGGGGTGGGACCTTTCTGTGTGGAGTTTGCATGTTCTCCCCGTGTCTGCGTGGGTTCTCTCCGGGTACTCCGGCTTCCTCCCACCATCCAAAGACATGCACTGATAGGTTAACTGGTTAATCTAAATTGCCCATAGGTGTGATGAACTGGCGACTTGTCCAGGGTGTACCCCGCCTTCGCCCCTATGTAGCTGGGATAGGCTCCAAGCGACCCCCGTGACCCTAGTGAGGATAAAGCGGGTTCAGAAAATGAATGAAAGAATAGAATAGAATAGAATGCCTTTATTGTCATTATATACATATATATATATATATATATATATATATATATATATATATATATATATATATATACACAACGAAATTATAAGAGACAACTCTCTGGTGGCGCGCAGTGCAAAAGTTTAAGAAGTGTAGACATATATATATACAGTATAAAACCAGGCACGTCATCAACCAAGAAAACAGTAGAGCTAAGTATATATTGCACTTTGACCCTGGCTGAACACTATGACATATGTTAAATATATGTCCTTTGTGAGGTATTGTCATTGCAGTGTGTTCAGTACCCGTATTCCACATGGATAAAATGTACTGCTAAATCTGGAGGTGCGGGCCTGGATGGACCTGTACCTGGACTCCTATGATGGACTCCTATAATGCTCTGGGCTGACTTCCTGACTCTTTCCAGAGCCTTCTTGTCAGCCCGAGAGCTACTCCTATACCACATTAAGATGTTGTGGGTAAGGATGCTCTCCACAGAACATCTATAGAAGGACAGCAGCAGTTCCTGGGACAGGTTCACCCTTCTCAGTGACCTTAAAAAGTACAGGCGCTGCCGTGCTTTTTTCACAAGGGCACTGGTGTTTCTGCCCCATGTGAGTGGACCGTCTTTAAAATTTTCCTCCTTTAATTAGATCAAATTTTCCCTGACAGACAGACTGTTGTTGCTGCGAATGACTTAAACGTCACTTTCTGAAGTTGAACATATTATAGAAGCAGTAAGATAGCGTTTAGCATTACCACAGATGGCTCTGACTCTTTGCCATCCCTACAGCTCCAACACTTTTTTCCACATACGGTCACTTCCGCCTCCAAAAAGTCAACATAGGAACAGCCAGCTACTGAAATTTGCAAACTACTGGAATCAAATGTTTGATGCCACTGTTCTTCTGTTCATTAATTACATATAATCCATGTATGGCTCTAAATTTTGGTTCTCACAACGTCCAAATCTACAGGGTGGGGAAGCAAAATTTCCAATGAACATTTAGTTGTTTTTTCTCAGCAGGCACTACGTCAATTGTTTTGAAACCAAACATATATTGATGTCATAATCATACCTAACACTATTATCCATACCTTTTCGGAAACTTTTGCCCATATGAGTAATCAGGAAAGCAAACGTCAAAGAGTGTGTGATTTGCTGAATGCACTCGTCACACCAAAGGAGATTTCAAAAATAGTTGGAGTGTCCATAAAGACTGTTTATAATGTAAAGAAGAGAATGACTATGAGCAAAACTATTACGAGAAAGTCTGGAAGTGGAGGAAGCAACAAAAAACGTACCAAAGCTTTTATTAAAGCTCTCAAATCCAAAATCCTAAAGGATCCAACCAAATCCATGAGAAAAATGGCAATTGAACTTGGGGTAGACAACAAGGCCATTAGAAATGCAGTAAAATATGATTTGAAGTTAAAATCTTACACAAGAACACCAAAACACTTGTTGACAACAGCAACAAATCCAACTTTAGCAATTTTTGGGAATCATGTTTATGGCCGCCTTCTAGCGCAGATCTAAACCCTCTGGATTCTGCTATTTGGGGCGTTTTAGAACATGCTACCAATAGAACATCACACAGTAATGTCGACTTTCTTAAAGATACTATTAAAGAAGAATAGGAGAAGTTGTCACCCAAATATTTGAAGAACACTTGCGCAAGTTTCAGAAAGCTTGTGAAGGCAGTTATTGAGAAAGAAGGAGGACACAGAATAAAAACATTTTCTATTATGTAAATGTTCTTGTGGCAAATAAATTCTCATGACTTTCAATAAACTAAATGGTCATACACTGTCTTTCAATCCCTGCCTCAAAATATTGTAAATTTTGCTTCCCCACCCTGTATACAGTCTATGGTTAGACCACAGAGTTGTTGCATCTTGTCAACTAGTGTCAACTCATCTAGACTGGAATGAAAATAATGTATATTTTCTGGTCATAAATAGGGGTGGCCATGGCTCAGGTGGTAGAGCGAGTCGTCCAATAACTGAAGTGTTGGCGGTTCGAATCCCACTCTATCCTAGTCAGTCTGTTGTGTCCTGGGGCAAGACACTTCACCCTCCTTGCCTCCAGTGTATGAATGTTTGGTGGTGGTCGGAGGGGCCGTAGGCGTGAATTGGCAGCCATGCTTCCATCAGCCCGCCCCAGGGCAACTGTGGCTACATATGTACAGGGTGTCCTATAAGTCTCCATACATAGGAGACATAATATATTCCATACATATATGGTTCTAACATGTATTTCGTTATATTTCTTCTTTATAGTTCTTCAGCAGTGGAGGACACGCATTGAAATGTGTTCCCGACAAAATGGCAGTCATATAGAGCATATTATATAAATAAAAATGTTTTATGTCAAGAAACGTTTATTTTTCCTATGTATGGAGACTTATGGGACACCCTGTAGTTTGTCACTACCAGAGGGAGAATGTGAGAGCGAATGAATAATGGATCAATAATGTAAAGCGCTTTGGGTGTCTAGAAAAGCGCTATATGAAATCCAATCCATTATTATTATTATGAAGTAGAAACTTCAGTTGTACATGAAAATGTTATGATGCATACCTGAGACGCCGTAAAGGGGGAGTAAACATGACAAATTTATGGGGCCCAGCATTTGTGGGGGGGCCCTTAAAATAGTGGAGGGGGTCCAGTGGATTCAGGTTAGAAGCTGTGAAAATTTTATGTAAGATCCGCTGTATAATAGAGGAAACAGAAGTCGGAAGTTGGACATTGAAAGTATCTTAAGTTTCAGTTTCATTTAACACCAGCGTAAGTGATGTTAGTTATGGAACGCACCCCCTCGTGTATACTAACACCCCCACTACCACCACTTCGACAGAATTTTATGAAGGGTCCACCACGTGCCCCTGATGTATACAAATAAATGTCATAACTTACCCTCATGTTGTTTTTGTTCATGACATTAAGGAACACTCTTGTGCCAAACTACAGCACACAACTGAAATTTAAAGTCTAATTACCTGCTCAAATAGAAAAGATTAAAAATTAAAATTAATTAAAAAGAACTCCTCTTGGTACGATACATAAAGGGAATAAGGAAACCTGTTTTTATTTGTCCAGTGCCAGCATTTCTAACATTCACAGCAGTAAAATGAAATGTAAAATTGTTCTAATAAACACATTGCAGTGTCATTTCCACTAAGAATATCTCCTGTTCTTCTGCTGGTGAAGATGTGCTAATTAACGATAATATCTAGTGAGTTAAGCAGCTGGTTTATGTTTTAGTTCTACTGAAGGGTCAGGCCTTACTGCTGTGCTGCCGGAACAATCTGCCATTTCAAGTATCTGTACTTATTTATGTCTCAGACTATTTTACTTTTGTGTATTTTAACATAAATATCTATACTTCCTACTCCTTATGTCTTCAAAATGGATGTCACCTGTGATTCAACACATTGTCAACACAGTAACTCACTTTAAAGGGCTTGATTTTTGGCTAAAACACACACATCAATACATCTCTAATATGTGCTGCTCAATGACGTCTGTGGGCGGACGTAAACAGAGGTGAAGCGCACTTCACAATAAAACAAACCGACTGTGGATCAACTACGGTCAAATTAGATGATCATCATCATTAAATGTCCTGAAAATTATTTTCATCCATGAATTTTCTTTTAATTTTTCATTTCCTTACCCCGCTACCTGCCCGCATTTTGTTTAATTTGACCCTTGCCCGTACCTGTGAAAATTCTTATCATTTTTTTCTTATCCGTCTCTGCATGTTTTGGTGCGTTACCTGTCGGGTACCAAGGTTCTAATAGTTTTGGATTTTTCATTCTAGTTTAGTTTTATTTAGTTTTGACTTTTTTTTTCTGTAATTCAGTTAGTTTTATTTAGTTTTTAGAGCAGGTTTAATAGTTTTTATTAGTTTTCTTTTTTTTTCTAAATGCTTAGTTTTAGTTTAGTTTTAGTATTAATTTCAGTTTTGTCATATCTTTTCTCTTCTTCTCCATCATATTCAAATAAATCCCAGACAGGACTCTGCTGCGTTCTCCCAACTTTAGTCTCCATGTTTCCAGCTAGAGTGGGAACGAGAAGACGACTGGAAACCACAAGTGACGGACGGTCAAGTGTCATATGGTGACAGCAGAGAAAATTACTTATGCGAAATAAATCAATTTCATATCAATCCGACATTGACAAAAATGAAAACGAGGGCAATTTTATCCATAACTTTGATCAGTTTTAGTTAGTTTTGTAAACACACAATACAGTTTGAGTTATGTTTTTTTTCTTTAATTATAGTTTTTATTTATTTCAGTTAACGAAAATGTTTTTACAATTCTAGTTTTTGTCATTTCGTTAGTTTTCGTTAACGATAATAACCTCGTCGGCTATCAGACCCGGTGCAGGACTCTGGTCAGTACCATTCATCCATCATGTGGAATTAAAAAACTAAAACTTTTATGATTTAGTCTGGTTGAATAAGTATTGTTTTATTCATGACAAAAAATGCAGTTTTACTTTTTACTTTTGTACTTTATTACAATTGAGAAGTTTTACTTTTTAACTTTTATTCAAGTAAAAGAGTTGAATCAGGACTTCTACTTTTACAAGAGTATTTTTTCAAAAAAGTAGCTGTACTTCTACTTAAGTCCAGAGTGTGAGTACTTTTACTACCTCTGATATTTAAACAGTATAGTTCAGAGTTTGTACTTTTTTCTACTTTTACTGCAGCAAAGAAGTTCAATCAGTTGTTTTGCATCTTTTTTTTTTTTTTTTTTTTTTTTTTTAAACCAGTGTCTGTTTTACTTATGTAAAGAATGTGTGTTCTTCCACCACTACTTTACATATTTGTTCCACATCAAATCAAACCATTAAAACTTCATCGCAGCTTAAATCCACAGCGAAGAGGCCACGGCCCGTTCAGATCTTACCTGACTATGTGAAATTCAAACAGAACCCTATGAACCACATTCCCTGAGTTAATGTGTTTTCTGACGGTCTCTGTGAAGAAAACATGTGGGTGGAATATCCTTACCCCAAAGCTTAACGCTGCTACAAGATTCACGATCACTTTCCTACTCATGTACAGCTTCGTAAACATATTTTCTCATATTGCCACGGGTTTGATGTCTCCTTCTTACTTCTGGAACTAAATTAACTGCCTGTTTGAGCGGCGGCAAATCGCTGCCTGACTCCTTGTGTCTCTCTCCTTCCTCTCCTCGTCTGCCCTCCTCGCTGATGTTCCTAAATGAGCGGGCCATTGCGGTAGCAGCAAATCATTAAGACAGAGCTGAGAAGGTCAAGTGCTTTATAAAGACGGGGGACAATTAAAAACCCGCGAGACAATGTAGCTCTGAAAAGGTTAGCGTACCCTTCTTGCATACGTGCATTCACACACAACTTACACACACACACACACGCGGGGGTGCATACACAGCATACAAAAACATGAGTAGGAGAGAAAACACACACAAAAAACCCACAGATTGAGTGGCAAAGCAGTTACAAGCTTTACAAACATGCACACAAAGGACTGGACTCAGACTAGTGACAACTACAGTCTCATTCATCGACCAAACACCCCAAAGAGCAGCTTATGAACATGCATGCGCTAATAACCAAACAGTTTATTTTCAACTGTAGAATAACCTCTCCCACTGTCTGAAACAGTATTAGGTTCTTTAAGCTCATCTGAAAAGACATAAAAATGACAAACATTTATTTTTATTTTTTTGCATCTGAGGCTCATTTTCTCAAAACCACCAACACAAAACTCTATGAATCAAAAGCAAACTTTGCATTTGAAATGTATCTTCACCCAAAATATTCAATTTTTCTGCAAAATGACACACACACTATCATGTGAAAAGATCTTGACAACAACAAACACCACAATGATGCATTCAACACAAAGCGCATCTACGAATATCTTGTCAGTAGTTTTAGCCTTTTGTATTTTCAGGCTGTTGTAAAAGATTGTGACAATAATGCATTTCCATTCAAATGCACATAAATTACACACAAATGCTAAGAAAAAAATATATTTTTCCTAAACTACAACATGTGCTTTGTATGCCATCGTGATGACCACAAAAGTACAGTACATTTGTGTTTTGAAATGTTTGATTTTAAATTATTGTCCTTTTTCAAATATGCATTGAAAAGTATTTTATTTTAGAGAAAAGGTTATCCTCCAGAGATCAAAAGATATTAGTGTGTTTTAGTATGATTAGTTTTAATTGGTATTAGGGATGCACCGATACTGATACAAGTATTGGCATCGGCTCTGATACTCAGTGTGTGTACTTGAACTCGTACTCGTAAAATATGTCCAATACAAATACACTGATACCACTTACGGCCATTTGACATTCACAGTTCAGTGCAGCAGGTACGTGGTGGTGGAATAATGTGTGTGGAGTTTGAAGAGTGTGGAGATTTTTAAAAATAAATGACGGTGATAAAAGTAACGCTGACTGCAAGTAACGTTAAAGACACAGAGATACGGAAGCAGCGTTCTGTCCGTCCTCTGCGGACATTCCATCTGTTTTCCAGGTGCTCACGGATGCGTACCCAGAATGAGAATACCAGCGGGAGTATGGAGCGGTGCGGCCCCCTGCCAGCGGAAGTGAAAACGAAACTTATCGCTCATTTCTCTTTTCTCTACCTGCTGAAGCTAAGCTGTTAAACCTTACCAGTGAAAATGCTGCAATATTAGTATCACATTAGTGTTGCCTCTGTCGTCTTCATGTTTGTTATTACTGACTTTCTTCCTCTTCTTCTCAAAAAACTTTACTCTTCTTCGTGGTATTCGTCCAGTATAGTAATTCAGAGTGGCGCCCCCTGGTGGATTAATTGAGAAATGCTCATTCCAACACATTAAATGTCAGTAGCACCACTTTTTTCAGTCAGACTAATGACAACGACAATAAAGCACATTTACAAAAGGAACTAAGAACTGGAATGGGATTATTAAGTACTCGTATCAGTACTGGGTATCTGCAAGTACTCAAATGTAAGTACTCATACTTGTACCAGGTCTGGAATAAAGTGGTATCGGTGCATCCCTAATTGGTATGAGTGGACAATACTCCTTGTAACCAGCAGGGGGTGCAGTCATGTAGCAAGTCTCGGAGAGAATTCCGAGAGATCGACACGGTGTTGCCCTGCCTCATCTTTATAATCCTGTTTTTTAGGTTAGTAAGGTGTACAGTATCACAAAACCTGGATAAAAAACACATAGAAACATCAATTAACAACGCTGGCCCGATAGTTTGTTGAGGAGGATGTGTTTTTGTCTATGTTTTGGTTTCAATGTTAAACTTGTGGTTAAGTTGGAAAGTAAAGTTCGCCGGCACACTGTTTTGTCACTAACATAAATCCGTAGAGAATGTAACGTTAGCCAGCTAAGTATGAATAGGACCTGTTCTACCGACAAACATAATAGTGAAATGCACAGATTACAGCGATCAAAGCAAACTGTAGTGGGCTGCTAGCCTGACATCAGTCTTACTGCAATCAGCTGTTCTTACTAGGCCAAGATTATTTACAACACATATTAAAGTAACATGTGAAAAGCTTAACTTATAATCTACTATAGTGACGAACAGGTGCGCCTGCAGACCTGAATTCAGAGATACACGGATCCGTGTGTGTGTGGGGGGTGAATGGTAAGAGCGGGGGTGTTGGAAGAGGCTGAATGAGGTAGTCATGGATCCACAGGCCGAAGCCGGAGTTGGGGGAATTGATTCTGTGCAGCGCTCGAGAACCCTCTGGAACAAGCATTGCACATGCCAGTACTCTGGAGGCGTGGCTTCGGGGGGATGTCTAAAGAAAGGGGTTTGGACTTTTGAATTTTGTATTTTCAACCTGTAGCTTGCTCAAATCGTTTATCCAAGATCTCCTACCCCACCTTTAATTTATGGTTTAGCTGTGTCTAGTTTATGTCCCATCATATTAGGTAAATGTACAGTGTTTTCTATTTTGAATTTAAAGCCGAAAGGTTTATTTTGTCAATCAGATATTTTAAGTTACACTTATTTGAGAATGGAAATAGAGTGCTCTGTGCAGTCTATTGTTTTACATTTACAGTGAATGAGCTTTGCTCACTGAAAATACATTCATTGTAGTGATTAAATAGGTGACTATACTATGGATTATGTATTTCATGTAGATTAATAGAGTAAATACAGTCAAGGAAGTATGTGAGATTTTAATTTATTTTATATATTGTTGGAATTATACAGTTGAAGGACATATAAAAAAAACCTAAGCATTATGTAATTAGAATGCAATATGTTATAATTATGATAACGGTTTTGTAATTGGAATGTAATACAGCAATTGTATAATAGTTGTGATTTCTGTATTTCGCTGGTTTGCTGTGAGTTGTGTTACAACATAAGCTTAAAAAGGTGGAATGGATTCATTGTTATTCTAAAATCCTGTTTAAATTTTTTTAATTAAATAAAAAAGAAAAAAAGAAAAAAATTAATTAATTGATTAAAAATTAAAAAAGGAAAAAAAAAGAAAAATCCTGTTTCAGGCCTGTTTTATGATCAAGGTAATAACCAGTGTAACGAACGCGGGGGATAGAGAATTTGTGTCAGATTTGTAAGTAGAATTCCAACAATATTGACAATTATTTTGTTATGGGTTTGGAATTGAAATGCAAAACTGAAGAGTAATGTTCAAAGATACTGAAAACAAATTGTACATTAAACATAAAGATGATTGTGAAGGTAAATGCACCTGCTTTATGGATGTTAATAAATAACTGCAGAGAACTCAGAGAGATCGACACGCTGTTGCCCTGCCTCATGTTTGTTATCCTGTTTTTTCAGGAATTTATCTGTTTACATGGTGCTGCTGCTGCTGTACCCATAACACAATTCAAAACACAAAAAGGTAAAACCTTGTGAATTCAAAAGAAAAAAAAAAAAAAAGCTAACCAAATCACAAGGGCAAGGATCCTCTGAAAAGACACCATATGTATCCTTCACTACCTGAAGAAATGACATATGCATGTATTGTGTTGCTGGTGATAAACCGTCCACATGCCAAAAATGGGGCTTAGTAGTGGGAATAATAGAAATATGGTGGGAGGGATTCAGCTATGAACTGTGGGTGATTGATGATCCAGAGCAGTCCGCTGGAAACTCCTGTTGTCCTGGGAGACGACATTACCCGGGCTGCTCCGGTCCACGTCTGCTCGGCTGGAACGAGGATGTCATTTAGTGTGTCCAGGAATGTGACGACCAAGGTTGGCATGATGGTAACTAATAACTGCACACATGGTGATTCGTGGGAATTTTGACGACCTCTAGGGATACTGGACATCGCTTTAAGTTTTTGCTGTTATTTATTTATTTGTTTTTTACATAAAATTCTACAGTAACCAGAAAAAGTAGCAGGGCTTTATGCTTGATTTGACTATCTGACACTGATAGGGAAAAAACAGAGGTGTCCCTGTCTATTGCAAAACTTTATTTGCTTGTGTATTTGCACAAAGTTTCTGCTGTATTTTGTTTTGTAGGAGCACACAGCCGTCTGAATCACCCACATCCATTAAAAACAACCACTAATACTGTTTTTTTTCTCCAAAAACCTGATGCACATAAATAAAAATGTGTTAATGTTTTCATACTGAACCTTTAAAAACATGCATACTTACACTAAGCAACTAGTAAAGCTGATCATTACTATGAATAGCTCACACAAGAGCAGAGACCATTTTTTATAGTCGCTGTTGCTTAAAGGAGTGATATTTTGCATTTTTAAATGGAATTACGCATTTTAAAACCTTTCCCTGTGGTCTACATAAACTGTAAATGCTCTGCTTGGGTCTGAATTCTTCATTAATTCAACTCCACAGGTCCATCTTCAACAATATTTCTGAGTAATGACATGAGAAAGGTCATTTTGAGTGCTGGCCCTTTAAATGCAAATGAACCACTTCACACCCTGCCCCCTCCGGGTTATTGACTGTGCTGCTCTGTCCTGTTCAGTTACTGGTGTTTGTTAATACAACCACTGAACATTTTAGGTTATTGTCTCGAAGTTTGGACATATTTTCAGTATGGACTACAACCGCCGCTGCTGACAAACAATTATGTCGTACTCTGAGAAATGTTCATCAGAAGTCTTGACCTAACATGTGCAAATGTCGTGACGTAACTAGTTATAAAACGAACAAATTAAGAAGGAATTAAAACAGGTTGTAGAAATCCACTCAATTTTTGCCTGAATCCTACTATATAATACATCTTCTGTGTTCCATCGATGTGGCAGCACAGGAGGACATTTGTACAGATTTTCCTCAGCCTTCATAGGCCCAATCGCCACCAAACTCGCCAAATGAATCGAAACATTACCTGGCTATCTACTAGGCACAATTTTATGTCTGTATTCAAATGTTGTGAAGTATGCTGGCCGATTTTACCCTCTCTCTACTTTGAATTCTTCTTCCCTGCTGCCATACTCCATTTTCGGAAGTGGTTATGCTGCTGTTAATGAAATTTCTACTACTAGCAGACGATGCTACAATGTGAAGGCTGCGGTTCACTACCGCTGTATGAATTTAATCATGCTTGACAGGCCAAACAAATACATGTTCTTCCCTTCATGCCTCACATGTTGGCTCAAATTATTACCTGCGCAATGCATGATTAAATGGTAGTTTACAAATGGATAGTGGTGGCAGACAAGTTTCACTTATCATGCTATCATACAATGACACCACGGGTACAATGCCGCTAGTGAATATAAAGATAGCTTCGCAGCACCTGGAGGGTTTAAAGTCAAACTTTATGAACTATTAGAGTCCAAATACACACATAAATGAACCAAAGACTTATAAAAGTGGGTTTAGCAAAAATATGACCCCTTTAAACTCCTTCTGTCTTGTCCAGAGTCGTTCATAGTCATGTTTTGGACAGTAATGTTCCATCCATAAACTATCCATGATGTGTAATCTTGGAAGGTAGAGCAGGTTGTCCAATAATAAGGGGTGGTGGTTCGAATTCCTAGTCATGTGCTGTTGTGTCCTTGGGCAAGACACTTTACCCTCCGTGCTACTCACTGGTGTCTGAATATGTATGTGGTGGTGGTGGCCGGAGTAGCTGCAGGTGTGAATTGGCAGCGACGCTTCCGTCAGTCTGCCCCAGGGCAGCTGTGGTTACATTTGTAGTTTACCACCACCAGAGGGCGAATGTGTGAGCGAATGAATAATGGATCCACTCTTCGCGCTTAGAGTATGCATTCATAGAAAAGCTAGTTATATAAATCTAATCCATTATTATTATTATCTGTATAAATACAACACTATACAACTTTAAGAGAAACAGTCAATTGACATCAGACCTTTAGAACTTCCATCAGAATTTAGTACAAACAGTTGACTATTCATGCAAATCGACTTAGGAATGCACATGGACATGCTAGCCAGTATTTTGTCATATGCTAAAATGCAACTTCTATTAAAATTAAAATAAACAGATAAAAATTAGTAGTTGGGTGAGAGAACTGCTGTGGTGATTTACTGTTTAATAATTGCTAATAACTGATTTGGTTTTCACTTAATATATGTTTAGTTTAGACCAGCTTTAAATGTAAAGAGTCATGAGATAACTTTTGTTATGATGTGGCACTTTATTTATTTATTTCGAACATGCAAAGAAACAAAATAAAACAAAAACAAAATAACATTTAACCCTCCGGTATCCCATCAAGCAAGACCCTTACTGAGCACTAAGTGTGCCTTTTTGGCACACTTGTGGAATAATGTCAAAAAAAAATTCATAGTTTGTTTTTAATTCTTTTACACTTTTTTTTTTTTTCATCAACTTGAGTCATATATAAAAATACCAAATACTCAATAATTGTCACATTTTTTAACCCTTTAAATGCCGTGTTTGTAATGTAAACAAACCATTTTTTGGATGGAAAAAACTCACAAAGTTTTTTTTTTCAAAATACTACATAAAAAGTGAATCACATATTGTTTGATTTTTACACCCTAGCATATGTCAATGATTAACTCCAACACTGGTTAATTTGCATTATTATTTTTGGCGCCAGGTCAAATGTTAAAAAATACTAGCATCTGTCGCCAAGTGTGCGTAAAATGCACACCTATAAATCAAACTATTAAATATTATATATTGATTTATTTTTCTGCTCTAATTTGATTTTATTTTTGTAAATCAAGCTCAGCCCTAATCATACATATCAAATGGAAGAAGTAGTGCGTTTTAGGCACACTTGGGAGACAGATGCTAGTCTTGTAATTTTCTTTTGTTTACAATGTGCAAATTTTAGTTGGTGGCCAGAATTTTAAAGCTCATGCACAAATGAACAACTTTTGAATTCTAACCTTATTTAAATTGTGAAAAATAATATCAAGTTCATTAATTCAACTCCACAGGTCCACCTTCAACAATATTTCTGAGTAATGACACCAGAAAGGTCGTTTTGAGCGCTGGCCCTTTAAATGCAAATGAACCACTTCATGCGCCACCCCCTCCAGGTTGTTGACCCTGCTGCTCTGTCCCATTCAACCACTTGTGTTCATTAATACAACCAACCACTGAACATTTTAGGTAATCGGCTCAAAGTTTGGACATATTTTCAGTATGGACTACAACCGCTGTTGACAAACAGTTATGTCGTACTCGGAGAAATGTTTGTCAGAAGTCTTGACCTTGTGTGTGCAAATGTCATGACGTAACTAGTTATACAACATACAAATTAAGAAAGAATCAAAACGGGTTGTAGAAATCCACTCGGCTTTTGCTGGAATGAATATAAATATAGCTTTGCAGCACCTGGAGGGTTCAAATTCAAACTTTATAATAATAATAATAATAATAATAATAATAATAATAATAATAATAATAATAATGGATTGGATTTACAGGGTGGGGAAGCAAAATTTACAATATTTTGATTGAAAGGGATTGAAAGAGTGTATGACCAATTAGTTTACTGAAAGTCATGAGAATTTATTTGCCACAAGAAAATTTACATAATAGAAAATGTTTTTATTCTATGTGTCCTCCTTCTTTCTCAATAACTGCCTTCACACGCTTCCTGAAACTTGCGCAAGTGTTCCTCAAATATTCGGTGACAACTTCTCCCATTCTTCTTTAATAGTATCTTCCAGACTTTCTCGTAATAGTTTTGCTCATAGTCATTCTCTTCTTTCCATTATAAACAGTCTTTATGGACACTCCAACTATTTTTGAAATCTCCTTTGGTGTGACGAGTGCATTCAGCAAATCACACACTCTTTGACGTTTGCTTTCCTGATTACTCATATGGGCAAGAGTTTCTGAAAAGGTATGGATAATAGTGTTAGGTATGATTATGACATCAATATATGTTTGGTTTCCAAACAATTGACGTAGTGCCTGCTGAGAAAAAACAACTAAATGTTCATCGTAAATTTTGCTTCCCCACCCTGTATATAGCGCTTTTCTAGACACCCAAAGCGCTTTACATTATTGACCCATTATTCATTCGCTCTCACATTCTCCCTCTGGTGGTGGTAAACTACATCTTTAGCCACAGCTGCTCTGGGGCAGACTGACAGAAACGTGGCTGCCATTTTGCGCCTACAGCCCCTCCGACCACCACCAAACATGCATACACCAGTGTGAGTGGCACTGGAGGCAAGGAGGGTGAAGTGTCTTGCCCAAGGACACAACGGACTGACTAGGACAGAGCAGGATTCGAACCGCCAATCCTTCGGTTATTGGACGACCTGCTCTACCACCTGAGCTATTAGGGTCCAAATACACAAATAAATGAAGCAAAGACTAATAAATCTAATTTGCATAGTTGAAAAGGAGTAGGTAGAAGTAAAATAAATAAATAAATAGTATATATAAAATTTGATTGATTGATTGCTTGATTGATTGATTGATTGATTGGCTGGTTGATTGATCGATTGATTGGTTTTTAAGTATTGCTTTCAGATTAGACTATTTATTATGTATGTATTATTACACTGGTCCTGAGTGACACTTTTCTTTCCTCCATGTTTTTAAACATGTTTGAATGACAATAAAGGAATCTGAGCCTGAAAAGCAGTGCACGACCCCCCTGCAGGTCTTTTTTCAGTCCAGTATTGTTGAAAATATCTGGATGTTGCTGAATCCTACCCCGCTCTTATCCTCACCAACAGTATCTCCAAGTACTTGGATGCTGTTTTAAAGACATGTGCCCCTCTCATATTCAGTCCACGGTGGAGGTCATGGTCATATTGCAGCTTTGATCTCTGATCACACAGTCCTTCCTCATCCTCTTCTTCTTTCTTTCACTGCTGGACCTCAAGCTGTTGACCTCTGTTTTCCTTCAAAACATGAAATCTCTTTTCTAAATTAACAATGTTAGTGAATAGCGTTTCGGAACAGGCACATCAAACTTGGCACTGAGTAAAAGAAATTGCTATGGTTACTTTGTAGGCTCAGTTTAGGGATGTGCTTTATGAGTTTGTGGTTTAAGCGATTGTGTTTCAAGTTGCAACACAGTTGTGAAAAAGCTGTTATGAGCACAGAGGACAATGTTCCCATTACTCCAATTTACTAAATGACTCTAATGTTGTAAACACATTCCCAAACAGCAATTTTGTATCTGTTTAATGTTGACTATGGGTTATTAGGTATGACAGCAGTTATTTAAATGGGAGTTTGTCCTCTCTGTTCTCAAATGAGCAGTGGCTGCTTGTCCATGGGTAGCACTGCCACTGAAAAGACAATATTCCATTCACTCAGTGTCCTTTAGTTAAAGCCACAACTGTTTTTTTTGTTTTGTTTTCTTACTCTATTTAACATAGACTCTATGCAATTACTGGATGGTGGAACGATGATTGGTTTCTAAAGTGCTGTTTTGAAGCCAGTCATTTGTGATTTGCTTGTTGTCATTCTGAACAAGAAGTGATGATATTTGGAGAAAAAAAAAGGGGTGGAACTTTCAGAGCCTGAGGGATCAGAGGTGAGCTAATGCTAAGCACTATCTTAATGACTCTGTAAAACCGGTAAACATCATCTCTCCAATCTAAAACCAATAGGCTGGTATTTCCAATAACAATACTTTGTTCAAAACTTTGATGTGTGTGGGGAAAAAAAGCAGTGCATTCATCATAGTATAAATCATAGCTTCATAAAGTGTAATTATTCATAAATTGTTTAATTATTAAACCTATCAAACAACAAAAAAACCTGAAAAGTTGCATGTTAATTCGCATGTTACATGAACGTGTACTTCTTTTGACTCAAAATGCGCTCATACATATGTGCGATCAGGCAGTTAAAGGGTTAATTAATCTTAATCTTATTTAGATTCAATTATGTATGTGGACTCTACAGCCTAATATCCTAGGGGACACAAACACTTGCTGTTTTATTTAGAATACTGTGAAAGTCAAAGTGAAATAGCCAGTAAAATACATAATTAAATAATTAAATACCTTGATAATTGCACGTTTGTCAATACCTGCATTTTAAAATATTCAGTTAACATTCACTCGTCATTTGAATTGCAATCATTCTCACATTCACACCTATGGGCAATTTTAGATTAACCAGTTAGAGTATGTCTTTGGATGGTGGAGAGAACATGCATGAAAGATCCCCTCAGGGAATTGAACCCAGGACCTTCTTGCTGTGGGGTGAAAGTGCTAAATACTGCACCAGTGGGCAGTTAATAATCAACACAAATTAGACTGATTGTGTGGATGTTTATTTGTATGGCTTATGGAAGAGAGAGCTACAAAAATACATTTTTAAGGACAAAAACAAATACCTTGCATCTCTGTCTCTCTCCCTCTGTAGCATCTTTCACTTTCTGTCCTCTCCCTTCTCCTGTCACTCCCTCACTGTGTACCCAGTGCAGATCTTATGGACTTACTTGATTTTATGGATTGATTTCCTACAAATAACTCATCTTCACCATGTCAAGGAGACACATACTCCAATATGTGTGCGCTGTAGCCTACTTCTAAATTACACTACCATTAACACTTTTAAAACAGAGGGGAATGGGCTATAATAAATCGTACTGCAGCACATAGGTCTGTGTCGATTAGGGATGGGAATCGTTAAGAATTTAACGATTCCGATTCCATTATCGATATTGCTTATCGATCCGATTCCTTATCGATTCTCTTCTCGATTCTCATTGGGTGAGGGAATAAAAGAGTACAAATGGGTGTGTTTGCATTAACTGTCTTTTATATTTCCATCTCTTTACAGAAAATATAAAATATACAGTATGTACAAATAATAATAACAGATGACGCCAGGCCGGTTCGGGGGGGGGGGGGGGGGGGGGCATACAGTGAAAGTGAAACTAAAGACGCTTTACTAATTCCTCTATTGTGGCATTTCTTCTACGTGGAACCGGTTCGACTGGGCTCGGCTTGTCTCCCATTGTTGTGCACCTCACTTCCTTTCCCTTTTTACCTTTGGAAACTTCTACTTGAGGAGTTACGACGTTTGTTGCCCGCACCGGAACCGGCCCAGCGTTCACTCTACCGCTACATTCTAAGTAGCGTATCAAATATGTGACATTCCTGTAAATGATTCACCTGCTGTGGACAAATGTTTGAGGATATTGGAGGGATTCCACCCTTTTGAAGACACGGAAGCTTTGCAAGTGTTCCAAGTAAGTGGACCTTGTGTCGTCTTTTTTTGACCGTTTCTGCCTCAACGCCATGTTGGCCATGTACTGACCAAAACAATGCAGCGTACGTGACGTTATCGCACATGCACAACAAAGGCGGAATCGATAAGCAGAATTGTTAAGCAGGCAGGCAAACGATTCCAAGGAATCGAGCTACTGGGAACCGGTTCTCAAAAAGAACCGGTTCTCAATTCCCATCCCTAGTGTCGGTACATCTGAGAAGAGTGAAGCATGTGACTTTATTAAGCTGACCACGCCCTCCCCCTGGAGCAAAGCCAGATTTGCAGAAACAATCACTAAGTTTCAACAACATTTCAGAATTTTGTCCCTTAATCATAGCAGTGGACGGACCAGTTTCATCACATAAGGACAGCCTACGTCTCAATGGGGTCAACACTGGCTATCTGTGCCTCATGAACAGGTTCAGCATTGGACAGCACCAAGAAAACTCTGTCCCGTTCTCAGGCAGAAAATGGAGGGACTGACTCTCTGCCCAGTTAAGGCTTCAACTCCGCCAATTAAACAGCATGCATATCAGGTAAATCCTGAGAAACAGGGTGCCTATATGCTTGAGAACGGCATTGCAGAGCCTAGCTGTAGTTTCTGGAGCTCACCATGACTCTCTACCTCAGTGTTTTTCAACCTTGGGGTCAGGACCCCACATGGGGTCGCCTGGGATTCATATGGGGTCGCCTGAAATTTCTAATAATTGATATAAAAAAAGTAAATAAATCACTAATAAAAAACATTTTTTAATGATTCAATATATATTTTATTATAATTAACACACCACACATTTTTCCAAATAAAAATCAAGTTCAAATAAAATGCAGGGTATAATATCTGAGAGGGCATATCTGGATTGACCCGATCATGTGACCGCATGCGTTACTGTGCTTCAACCTGCCTGGACACAGTCGAAACCAGACCGAACAGAGAATGGAAAGATTTCTTCACCCATCTGGCCCCACAAAGACATCTGCAATGTCTGTGTTTTGAATGTCTGGGGTCGCCAGAAATTTGTGATGTTAAAATGGGGTCACGAGTCAAAAAAGGCTGGAAACCACTGCTCTACCTTCTAAATCTGATAGCTCAGACCAGTTTTGTACTGACTTTCAGAAAGACACAATAAAAAAAAAAGTGGCTCCAGCTCCCAAGGTTATAATAGTTTTGGATTTTTCATTATATTTTAGTTTTATTTAGTTTTGACTTTTTTCTTCTCCAATTCAGTTAGATTTAATTCGTTTTTAGAGCAGGTTTGCTGGTTTTTATTAATTTTATTTATTTATTTTTTTTTGTAAATGCTTAGTTTTAGTTTAGTTTTAGTATTAATTTCAGTTTTGTCATATATTTTATCTTCTTCGCTGTCGTATTCAAATAAATCCCATACAGGACTCTGCTTTCTCCCAACTTTAGTCTGCAGGTTGCCAGGTAGAGTGGGGACGAGAAGACGACTCTAAACCACAAGTGACAAGAAGAGACGGACCGTGAAGTGCCGTATGGTGCTGCCAGCTAAAACTGCTACAGCGAAATAAATCGATTTCGTATCAATCTGACATTGACAAAGACAAAAACAAAGGGAATTTTATCCAGAATTTTTGTACGTTTTAGTTATTTTTGTAAGAACGCAACACAGTTACAGTTAGTTTTTGTTTTTTTCTTTTAATTATAATTTGTACTTATTTCAGTGAACAAAAATGTTTTTTCAATTCTAGTTTTCGTCATTTCGTTAGTTTTTGTTAACGATAATAACCTTGCTGGCTCCCAGGTAGGACTTCCTTATACGACTACAATAGGCAGAAGAAGAAGTAGTTCCCACCTGCCGCATATAATTTAAACAGGATCTCAAAAGTGTACTTACTTTTTCACTGTGTTCCTGTTAATGTCAAACTACACATTCACCCCAAATGACTGAAGCATGGAAAGTTTACTATGAGAATCTATTCTAGAATATAAACGTCTGGTATCTGAGGTATCGACATTCAGCAGCAATCTGCACATCACTACATGGGAGGGTTATGACATGTTAGCAGATACATTATCAGCTGACTGACACATTCAACATTTGGCTTTGCACACAAATCCATATCTGATCTTTTCATATTCAAGCTCCCCTCCTCAGTCTTAAACAAAACTACTACCAGCACTTCTCTGCACCATGATGAATGAAAAGAGTATTAAAGGGGTCATATTTTGCTAAACCTGCTTTTATTAGTCTTTGGTACCAAGGTTATAATAGTTTTGGATTTTTCATCATTGTTTGGTTTTATTTCGTTTTAACTCTTTTTTTCTCTAATGCAGTTAGTTTTAATTCATTTTTAGTGCAGGTTTGCTAGTTTTTATTTTCCTCTAAATGCTTAGTTTTAGTTTAGTTCTATTTTTTTCATATCTTCGTTGTCGTATTCAAATAAATCCCGCACAGGACTCTGCTGCTTTCTCCCAACTTTAGTCTCCATATTTCCAGGTAGAGTGGGAATGAGAAGACGACTCTAAACAACAAGTGATGAGAAGTGACAAACCATGAAGTGTTGTATGGTGCCGCTAGCTAAAATGGCTCAAGCGAAATAAATTGATTTCATATTAATCCGACACTGACAAAGACAAAAACGAAGGGAATTTATCCATGGGTTTTATCCATTTTACTTAGTTTTGTAAGAACACAGTACAGTTTCAGTTAGTTATTGTTTTTTTCTTTTAATAATAGTTTTTATTTATTTCAGTTAACGTAAATGTTTTTTCAGTTCTAGTTTTCATCATTTCATTAACTATTATAACCTTGTTTGGTACATTTATTTATATATTTGTGTTTATGCATTTGACAGACGTTTTTTTCCAAAGCGACTTATGGGGGAAAACCAATCAAATCACTCAATCAATCAAATTTTATTTATATAGCGCCAGATCACAACAAAAAAGTTATCTCATGACACTTTACATATAGAGTTGGTCAAAACTAGACTCTAAACCAATTTACAGAAACCCAACAGAATCCTCCAGGAGCAAACACTTGTCACTGGTGACAGTGGAAGGAAAAACTTCCCTTTAACAGCAGAAACCTCGAGCAGACCCAGACTCCTGGAGGATGGACGACTGACAGGACCAGTTGGGGTTAAAGAGAGAGCGATAAAGGGGCCATTTACACGGCGTCGGATTCAGTCGACTCTGGGAAGATTTCATCGTGGATTAGCCTTCTGTTAACATGGAAACGGTGCCTAGAGTGCCTGAATCCGGAAACTTTTGATACCAGGGTCCAGGGTGGAATGTTATCGATACGCTCCGCATTTCAGCTCCGTGTAAACGCGAATCGGAGCGTTCCGGGGTAAAATATGACGTCACCGCATGCGCGCGCAGCCAAGAACCGCTAGTTAACCCACTCCAGGCCAGTTGGTGGCGGTAATGCGCCTCCAAGCTGGTTTGCCAGCCTCTATGACACAATAAAGCTGCAGAAAAAGAAGAAACAACCACAACAACAATTGCCGGTTTCAGAACAACATACGTGCTGCTAACTGTGCTCAGCTCGTCTGTCCAGATAAAGAAGTCCTGCGTCTTTGTACGACCACTCACCATTGTTGTTTGTAAATAGTGTTGTCCGCCTCTTTTTCTTCTTCTTCTTCTCTTCATTTAAAGGCTGTCTAAACCGGAAATCATTTGTGCGCAGGCGCGTGTTTTACCGCCACTGTTTCACTACAGCTCTACATCGCCAGCTACTGGTCTGGCATGTCCACTACAGCGTATTCAGCTGTCCTCGCGGACTCATGTTAACGCAAATTGTTATCATAGCGGCTTCGTCTTAACGCGGAATGATTTTATAACGCAAAGGAGAAATCTTTGCGGAGTGTTGCCGTGTAAACGTACCCAAAGATAGAGACTAGAGGAGAGGGGGAGAAGGGGGGAGTAGGGGGAGACACATGGAGGCAGTTGAGGATAAGTGAGTGATGATGTTGAAGGCAGGAGAGAGGCAGGACCACCGCAGCAGGTCCAGAGATAATCCTGGGAAAATCTGTGATAATCCTGGGAAAAACCTTATTAATATATTTAAAATGGAATGTCTGAAAGTGCTAGGACAGGAGGTGCTCTCGGAAGAGCTGGGTCTTCAGGAGCTTCTTGAAGATAGGCAGGTATAAGCATATTTGGACCCTAATAGTTCATAAAGTTTGAATTTGAACCCTCCAGGTGCTGCAAAGCTATCTTTATATTCATTCAGGCAAAAATTGAGTGGATTTCTACAACCCGTTTTAATTCCTTATTAATTTGTTACATCTATAACTAGTTACTTCACAACATTTGCACATATAAGGTCAAGACTTCCGACAAACACTTCTCAGAGTGCACCATAATTGTTTGTCAGCAGCAGTGGTTGTAGTCCACACTAAAAATATGTCCAAACTTCGAGACGATTACCAAAAAAGTTCAGTTGTTGGTTGTATTAACAAACAATAGTGACTGAACAGGACAGAGCAGCACAGCCAACAACCTGGAGGAGGCAGGGTTTGCATTTAAAGGGCCAGTGCTCAAAATGACCTTTCTGGTGTCATTACTCAGAAATATTGTTGAAGATGGACCTGTGGAGTTGAATTAATGAAGAATTCAGACCCAAGCATAGCATTTACAGTTTATGTAGACCACAGGGAATGTTTTAAAATGCATAATTCCATTAAAAAATGCAAAATATCACTCCTTTAATTATCAGACAATTCCTAGTTACAGTAGAGCCTGCAGTAGTAAAGTTCATCCTGTGATGGTGATGACCAAAGTTTTTTGAATTATTGACAATGTGTATCATTTTTTGACTGAGAAAGTTATTGCTAAAGGAAAAGGGTAAAAGTTATAGCAGAAAAAGCCAAAATAATTCCAGATAACTGACTTTGCATTTCTTTTTTGGCACTGAGTCTTTGTTTTTGGTGATTTTCTCTTGTTCGTCGCTCATTTTTCAATGTTGTTACCAGCGTCTCACTTCATGTGCAGGGATGTGGTCTGCTTCGGCAAACTGATTAAGAACGATTGTGAACGATTGCGGTTGGTTGATCGCTGCACCCAGGTTGAAATTAGATGAGAACATGTTGAGTTCGTTTGCCTCCTACATTGCAGGACCTGCAATGTGACTATTGCGCACATGTACATTGCAATGCCGATGCTCAAACTATATATTGTGCAGCTCTAGTGTCGACTTTATTGCATATGTAAATACAAAGCCACAAAGGTGATGGAAAAATTACTGAGCATTTTTTCCGGAGTCAAAAGTATTTTCCTCAAAAATAATAAATTTTGCTCTATATTGAGTAAATTTCGCTCTAAATTGAGTTTAGAGAGCTCTACCCAAAGATTAACTTTTATTCTTTTTAGAGGGGGACCAAATGTTATCTGAGTAAAATTTTCTTCAATTTGAGTAAATTTTACTCAGGCAAATTTCCTGTGTGACTAGGTGTAAAACCCTTGGACCCATCGCTGAATCAAAAGACTGTTTGAAGACCCCTGTAGGTGTCACCTGAGAGATAGTATCCGCCCTATAAAGATGGATCCTGCCAGAAGCACGGGGTCTTTTCTTCACAGTCTCGTGTGCAGACTGACCTTTCTTTGCAAAGACATAAAAACCTTGTCAACCAGCAGAAGTCTGTATTTCATTATTCACCAGCAGCAGAGAAATGTTTCCACAACAGTGCCTGATTTTTCCAGTACATAACATGTACTCCTGTTTCAGTGAAGGTTCAACATAAAATACAATGAAATGTTAAATGTACAGTTAACAATACATTACTGAAAATAAACAGATGTCAATAATTAAGTTACAGGGTAATAGATACAGTCGGCAAAAACAGGAACACCCACAAACATCACATCCAGTTAGAGTCAAGGGGGAAACAAACCGGTCTCTGTCATTAGTCATAATGCTGAAGAGTTGCTAAGTGCCCTTAGGCACCGCAGATAAACAAAAAAATCATCTTTTAAAGTTTTACATTTTACCAAATAATACAATGGAACTACAAAGGAGGACAAAATGGCTTCATGCTATCAGAAGAGAGAACGAGTTTGGCCGATTATTAGATCCAACAACAAAAACGTACACTGTAAAAAAAAAAAAAAAAATCTGTAATTTAAGAGAATTTTCACTGTTTATTTTACAGATTTTTCCTGTGTTTTTTAAGATACAGGAAATTATCAATGAAATGACAAAAACAGACTGTGATTTTACATGTCAAATGTACAATAACACAAAAAAATGGAACTGAATGACCATAAAATTAAAATTTTTTTTTTCTTTTTTCACAGAAAAATAGTTAAAATATATTTAGAGATGTATCATAATTTCACAAATATTTATTTTCTATTTATGAGATTAAACTGTTAATTTAAAGTTTAATACTATAAAATAATAATGATAATAATAAAACGAGATAAAATTACTGACAATTTACCGTAAAATAAGTATTTGTTCTGTAAGTTTAACAAGACCTGTTTGTTAATTGACAAATATCTTGCGTAATTATGGGAGGTTTCACAACAAAAAATGTTGAATAAATGAATTTTTGTGACTGTCTAACATGTATAAGCACTGATAAACTGTCAAAATACCGTTTTTATCAGTGGATTGTACAACTTAGTCTCACTGAAAAGTATATATATATATATATATATATATATATATATATATATATATATATATATATATATATATATATGTGTGTGTGTGTGTGTGTGTGTGTGTGTGTGTGTGTGTGTGTGTGATTTTATTGTTTTAATACATGAAAATATTCTTAATTCAACATTAAAAAGTAAAAAAAATAATAAAAAAGAAGCAAAATCTCATGTAAAGTTAGGGCAAAAAACTGTATTTTAATAATGGAAAATTACCGTATTTTTATGAGAGGGTTATTTTCCATTATTTAACAGTATTTTTTCGGCACCCCTGCTGCTGAAATAATACGTTTTTTGTTTTTTTTGTTTTTTTTTTACAGTGTATGTCTGCAGTCAGCACTTCATTTCAGGTAAGTTTAATGTAATGTGAACCATTTCTAAACAATCGTAGACTATGTCAGGGGTATCAGGAATATTAGATTAATTGTTTAAACACTAGTGAACTGTGTACTACATTTATAATTTGAGTAGAATTCCTCACAACACGTACAAAAGTACACATTCGGTACCTAAGTAGAAGTACAGATACATGTGTACAAAAGTCTGGTAAAAGTAGAAGTACTGATTAAAGTTCTTTACTGAGTACAGTATATGTAAAAAAAAAAAAAAAAAGTACTGGCTCTAATGTACTCAACGCATAAAGTCAAATCTAGGCGTCTGAAGGACATTTCTATTCCCTGTTTCTGTGTAAATCTAAAAGAACCTCCTGTCATATTGTCATATTGGACCAACAACAACAACATTAATTAACATTAATTCATCTATTTAATGTCAGGTACTGAAATTATGTTAAGTTTAATTCATCATATCTATAGCAAAAGTGATGTAGTCCCTTACCAGGTGACTCCATAGAGCAGCAGATCCAACCCCAGTGGATTTAATTTTTTAATATATCAATCCAATAGTGACTCAAAGTACGGCATGACAACTTGTTAGCATTAGCAAAACAAGTTGAAACTCCACATTTTTTGTGCCATTATAGCGGGCTGAAGGGGGGGGGGCAGCACTGCAGACCTCTTTTGTGTGTGCCATTTTTCCTCTTGCATTTTGTGTGCAAGTGTTTTCTCATAGGTTGCAACAAATTTCATTCTTCAACACAGTGTCTAGTGGAAGAAAGTCTGTAATGTTTTACAAGACATGTATTGCAGAATTGCAAGAAAGTGGAGTGGAAAAGATGTGTTAGTACTTTTGTCACCTTTGTTTAAGGCACGGTAACAAAAGTGAAGGTGTTAATACTCTGTTGCTTTCGCCTTCAGCGAATAAGTAAACAAAAACTGTAAAAGACCTGATTATGCCATCACCAACCAAACACATTAGTGAACAGGGTTACATAAAGAGCAGATGTTGCAGAGCTAAAGGCTCTGACACTGTTCTTTGTGTGGGCTCTCCAGGTCCTCCTTCCCTCAACTGTCTACAGTTGTGGAAATTTACAGGCTAGAGTCAACAAATTTGAATTTACAAACATGAAAACATTCAATTTGCATGATTTGTTCCTAGTTAAAATGTTACATGTAATAATGTCAAATAATTCATGGTGCAAAGTTTTTACTTTGCACTGCTTATGTGGTTAAGATTTATCACTGTTTCTCTGAATGCCTGCATCAAGGCTGAGAGAATAAAGAACCTCTCACAGATTCAGACAAATTAGACCAGGTATATGTTAGGACTGATGGTACGAGAACCGGACCCAGATGCAAGACCCTCAGACGGAAATACAATCAAAGGGGATTTATTGAATACAGTCAGAGTTAATAATTCACACAGGAAAGTAATGGATCTTTCTTCAGTGTGGCTGTGGTGGGGAACCGTCTTGGTTTCGGATTCCAGGAGAACCACTTTACAGCCCTGGTCGGGAGCACACGAGGGGAACCCGACTAGGAAGAAACACAGAAGAGTCAGGGGACAGACCAGGTCATACACAGGAGGACAATCACTCAGGCAAACGTACATGGGGATAGGCAGGCTCACGTACCGATAGTCCAGGCAGGGGTTGAAACCAGGATAGGACACCGAGGCGGATTAACAGACAGGGGTCAGGCGAATTCTCAGGTGTGATAGACGAACCAGGTCGAGGACAGACGAGCAGGCAGACGAGGGACAGGCAGAGACGGTGGTCAAAGGGCAAAACGGGTCACAACAGGCAGGCGAACAAACAGGATCCAAAAGACGCTGGTAAGTTAACACACCAAAAGGAGGAAAATGAACTGGCAATGAACAGGGGAGAACACAGGGTTTAAATACACAAGAGGGCGGGAAGACAATTGGACACAGGTGGAGACAATCAGGGAGGAGTCAGGTAATCAGGGAAAAGGTGAACACAAAAAGGAAGTAAAGACACCAGACAAGACACATGAGGGAAACTTAACAAAATAAAACAGGAAACGACACACAAGACAGACAAAACAAGTAGAAGTCCGGGGACTGATATGACAGTATACACGTAACAGGGTATTTAAATAAATGGATACTGTCTCACCTTCATTGTCAATAATATTGCACACACCAGATCATTTTCAGAGAAGCTTTCATCTAAATGAACCCGCATAAATACACTGTAGATCGCTATCATGGGGTTAGGGTTACGATAAACAAAGGTCACATACTGTGATGTTTGAGACCCAAAAACTCTGTTTCCACCGTTCATGTGCAAGCACTAAAACACAGGTGTCAAACATGTGACCCGGGGGCCAAAACCAGTCCGCCAAAGGGTCCAATCTGGCCCCTGGGATGAATTTGTGAAATGCAGAAATTACACTGACGATATTAACAATCAAGGATGTTAGAATCACTTTAGGTCAGTTCAATCTCAAGTGGGTCAGAGCAGTAAAATACTATTATAATAATCTATACATAATAAAAACTACAGATTGTTCTCTTTGTTATAGTGTAAAAAAAAAAAGTAAAATTACACAAAAATCTTTACATTTACAGACTAGCCTTTTACAAAAAATGTGAATAACCTGAAAATTCTTAAGAAAAATAAGTGCGATTTTAACAATATTATGCCTTAGTTTATTATTTATACATTTGCATCACAACTTACAGATCACAGTGGATCTACAAATACACAAAACATTTAGTAAGAGGCAGAATATCAGTACAATTCCACATACTTCATATTTGTTTATGTTATGTTCAAGTATGATTCATAGATGTAAACGTTTTCATTACAGAATTTGACTTTTTCCACTCAAAAACATAGAGAAAAACCTTTGGAGCTGACATTATTTATAAGCTCTTATCCTATTATTTATATTATTTTACTGGTCAGGCCCACTTTCTATTATATTAGGCTGTATGCGGCCCCTGAACTAAAATGAGTTTGACACCCCTGCACTAAGATGTTTTCCAAAATCTCCACTTTGGCTGGAGTTTTCAGAAATAATAATTGTCAGTGACCTAAACTTGAGTTGACGAAAGATCAGTTTTTCTTTGTGTAAACACAGCATGAGTCAAGTACTGACCCAGTAACTGTAAGTAAATTCCAGGAGGGGCAGGGGGAGGGTTCTCAGATGGAGCAGGTTAGAAATGGAATATGTTCACAAGACAATTTCCACAGGATTGTTTCTTGCAGAATAAACACATTTTACTGTGTGAGCTTAGACGACTATTCAGTGATGGTGACATGGAACACTGGGGTTTTCAACAGCGGTAGATGATGATGGAATGCAGGTGTGCCAGTGTGTGTGTCTCCATGCCCCCCAGGGAAAAGAAGGGGAGAGAGTACAGGAACTCACACAGGGAACGAGGAGACAAAAGGATCAAACAATACAAGGACCTGACAGCTTGAAGCTTATTCCATGTCCACACTAGAGACAAATCTCATGAAATGGTGATGTATGTCACGCCAGTTCTTACGGCATTTGGTGTGCTATACGTAAGCATATTCATCCTTTCCTGTGTTATTCAACGCCATTTGATCACATGCCAATTTACACAGAGATCTCTGGTTCACATAACCCTAACCACCAGTGCGTGGTATTTGATGCAGTGTGGACATACACACAGACAGCTTATAATGCATATAGACAACACGCCAATTAAAAGTGATGTGTATATTTACACAATTTCATGATATCACAATGCACACTAATACAATATTCTTCTAAACAGGTATACTCAGTGCCAATGAAAACGCAACACTTGATTGTGTTTTATTGTTCCTGAGCTGCATCAATATGTTTAAGTTTCACCTGTATAAGATAATCCCAGACAATTTCTTAACAACCTGAGATGGGTTGAGCTATTGTCACACTTGAATGAACTTGTCTGCATTCATAAGACTTGTTTTTCTCATTGCTCAGCAATGAACTGCTCAACTTAAAGCTATACCGTATGATGTGGCATTTTTACACTTTTCTTTTGTCATCTTAAAATGCTCCTAATAAGCGTGTGTCAAACTAAAATGTAAAAGAAATCCGCCAGGTATTGAAACTCAAAAATGTTTAATTCTCATATATTTCTGATAAAAGTCTGACCAATCATTTTAGTCGGTCCGAATAAAATAATTGGCCGAACCTGGCTGAGCCTCCTGTCAATCATCCATTACGGCCGTCCAGCATCCGATCCATTATCGCCGTCTCACATCCGATATGTGTCCCTCTGAATCTGACGCTTCACTGGCGCTGCTTCTCCTGTCTCTGACCACAGTCTACTGTCTAGGATGTGTTTGGATAGAACTGACATGCACATGTGGAAGGGAAAAAACGGATTTATGAACAGAAACGACAACTGAGGGGCACAAACAGGAGTCTGATGAATGAAGGATGGAGATAAAAGTCCGGAAGTCAGCTGTACTGGACTGAACAGGTCTGCATAAAGCTCAGCTTTTATGACAGTGGGACTCATACAGGTACATGTACATGGTGTCACACATGTAAGATGATGTAGGATGATAATTGTATGGACTATGGAACCTCAAATGTCCACGGAAAATTTGCGGAGGCCGTGCGTTCACAGTGTGCGCGCCCATCCCCTGGGCACTGCAGTGAAGACACTGACCCAGTACTGCACAGACCAGGTCTACTGATGGAACAGGAGCCGCGGGCCCACGGCAGGTGGATGATGCATCTGATTACTGAGGGAGGGGTCCGTGGACACGCCAAAACGGACCGGACCTCCACCTCTGCTTCCTCCTCCGTTTCCATCGCGCATCAGGAGAGAGGAGGAGGAGCCTCAGAGCTCAGGCAGAGGGAAGGGGGCGGGGCTTTGGAGGGAGGCGGGTTGTTCATGTTCAAACTTTTACTAAGTGCTGTGAGAAATGCCACATCGGTAGGTATAGCTTTAAGGAATTGTGGTCAGTTAAGGAGTGGTCATGTTACGTATATAAAGGCAAGCTGAAAAGCACCAAAATCATTTGCAATAACTCAGCGATGCCCAGACTGACACGTGACCAAAGATGCCATGCTATGGGGCTCCCGGAGGCCAGAATCTCTGCTCGGCAGGTGGCACGCCGTTTTGGATGCAATGTGTCCACCATAGTCAGGATGCAACAGAGGCATGAAGAAACTGGCTCAACTGCAGACAGACCTCGCCCTGGACGAGCACGTGTGACCACGTCACAGCAGGATCGCTACATTGAGCTGCAGCACCTCCGGGACCGCTTTGTGACTTTTGGTTTTGGGGGTCCTTGAGTTTCTTTCTTTATCCTTATTTTTTGTCAACAAATTTGGATGATTTTTTTATTTTTACTGTATAGAAATGGCCTATGATTAATTCCAAAGAGCTTATGGAATAAAAATCCTCATCGATTTAAAAAAATATAAGAATCTTCAAGTGTTGCATTTTCATTGGCACTGAGTATATTTTCCACCTCAGTTTTTCTTTTTAAACAGCTCAGTCCATACTCTGTCCACGCTACAACACAAAAATAATTGCACATGCTCAGACACACCATTGTTCCTGGTTGACACCATGGATAATACTAGACAGCAGATAGAAAGGCTGTAAAACTGCATATGACATTTGTCACCAATTTTTCACCAAATCTGTAAAACCTGAGTGATAGCCTAAGTAGCCTATCATGAGTCCCTTAGTCTTTCCGTGATTACGCACCTGAATCGGTCCCCTCACCGTGAACAACTCTGAAGTGTAGTCCACCACAAGCACTCCATTTGTGTACATACCAAACTGAAACTTAAACCAAACCGTCACTCAGGCTTTCTCCGAATTCAGCACAGCCACATTATGGCCAAAGTAGCGACATACACAAAAACAGCTTCATTGCTTCTTGCTGGTGCGGCTGTGTGAAATTCCAAAAAAGCCAGAGTGATAGTCTGGTTTAAGTTTCAGTTTGATATGTACACAAATGGAGTGCTTGAGGTGGAGTACTAGTGATGGGACTTTTGGCTCTTTGAAGGGAGTCGTTCAATCAGGAGCCGTTCACTGAAAAGAGCCGTTCAAAAGACTGTCTCTTTTATGTTTTTTGCATTATTTTGAAACACCAATATTTTAACGACTCAATAGGCTACATGTGATGATTGACATTACATTTTGAAGGTGTTTAATTGGTGCAGCAGTAAATATTATCTTACCTTAAAAAGAGGAGTTTGTTAAAATGTGTGGGTTAAATACATGACATGAGAGGTGACATTAGGCAAATGCTGGAATTTGACCAAAAACATCACGGTACATTATGTGGACTAGTCTGTAGCCTAAAAATGAAGAAGAAAATAAAACACTTTCTTATGAAATAACATTTTATTCTCCTCAAAACAAGAACAATAAATGTGTGCAAACATACGGAAAAAATTGCACAAAACACAACAGTGATAAATTGCTGCAATTACTTAAATACCTGAACTGTAGTGCAATTCTCAGAACAAGAACAATAAATGTGAGTAAACAAATGGAAAAAAATTGCACAAAACACGACAGTGATTAATCACTGCAATTACAGTACTTCAATACCTAAAAAACTGTAGTACAAATAAAATACTTCAAGTAACATTGCAAAATACCTAAATATCAAAATGATACCACATCAGGCGTTCTCTCACTTCTACTCTGTATGTAAACCTAATGCCTCCCCAGTGACGCTAAATTGACAGGCAATCGGACACTCCCTCCTTAAAAAAAAAAAGAACGGCTCTTTACAAAGACTCGGTTCCCATTGTTTGTTTCAAAGAGCGTTCAAAAGATTCGATTCGTTCGTGAACGTCACATCACTATGGAGTACACTTCAGAGTTGTTCACCGTGAGGGGACTGATTCAGGTGCATAATCACAGAAAGACTTAACGGATTCCTGACACTTAGGCTATGACTTGGGTTTTTTCAGGTTTGATGAAAAATTGGTGAAGAACATCCTACGCAGCTTTAATTGACTGTGAAGGTGATGGACAGCAACAAGTTTAGTTAGAACCTTCAGTTACTCTGAGTGTTGGTTTGGGTTTTCAAAGTGTAGCTAATGTTTGTGTTACAAGGATTTCGGCAACATCACCTGTAAATGACTGGTCGGGTCCGTCTCCCAAAGGTGTCCATGCTGACCTTGATCTCCTGCAAACCATACACTGACTAATATGCTTACAGCATACGACCTATATTGTGACCTTACACAACGCAATAATACACATGCATGAACTGGAATGTTATGATTTCCTAGTCTTTCTATTTTCAGTCTGCACACATATATATACACACGCTAGGTTTTCCAGAATCTTCACTTCGCTTGTCTTTTTTTTTTTGCTTACAAATTGCAGTTTTTGCAATTTAAAATGCAGTGTACATATGGAAAAGAGCCCCAAACTTAGAGAAAAATATCCGTTTTGGAAAATATCTACATTACTGTGGATGGGACTTGAATCTGTGAATCCATTTACACTTGTGACTGATGTATTTACCAAATGAGACAATCTCAATGCACACTCAAAGTAAATGGTCTGTATTTGGCTATTCTGCAAGCTGCCTTTGTACACTGATATTTGTCGAAACACTCTGAGATCAGCTCATTTATCCAAAAAAAAAAAAAAAACTACCTTTGGATCCTGGATATGGTGTAACCGGAGATATCCCCCACACTGTCTAACTCAGGACAACATTGCAGGTAATGTGATTAAAATGTTTTTAACTGACCCATAAGTGCGGTGGGATTTAACCCACTTTTTTTTTTCTCTTTTTTGCCCATAGATGTTATTTTATATTGTGTCTGTATTATTTGAGGAGTGAAAATTAATGGATAGCCTACTGGATTGTTTACATTTCTACTTGTATGACAAAAAAATATGCAAATGTTCTGCAAACAGAAAAGCCACAACTGTTTTTGTTCTGTCAGTTTTACCACCAGTGTGTAGTAATTGCTTTGTGTTCTTATTCAGACAGAGTTTGTCTGTATTGCATTGACTCAACAGCACTAATTTCTTAAGGCATTTTGAGTTTTTCCAATAATTGCTTTTGTAAGAGATGTAAAATGTTGTTTGGTTTGGTCTGATATTTAATGTCACATACAAAAAACAAAAAAAACAAAAAAAAAACCTGTAGTACTTGATGTGCATGTTGTTGATGGAAGGTGTAAACTGCTTTACTGTAAAGAGCCTTCATTGTCAACACTGAAAATGAAAATTCAGCTTAGATTATAGCAGTCTGACTGAAAATGATCACTAAATGAAATGACTAACAAGAGAAGGCAGATCCTGGATATGGTGTAACAGTAGATATTCCCCACAGTGTCTAACTCAGGACAACGTTGCAGGTAATGTGATTAAAATGTTTTTGACAAGGTGGGATTTAACCCACTTTTTTTCTTTTTTGCCCATAGATGTTTGTTTTATATTGTGTCTGTATTAACTGAGGACTGAAAATTAATAGATAGCCTAGCAGTTTGTTTACATTTCTACTTGTATGACAAAAAAATATGCAAATGTTCTGCACACAGAAAAGCCACAACTGTTTTTGTTCTGTCAGTTTTACCACCAGTGTGTAGTAATTGCTTTGTGTTCTTATTCAGAGAGGGTTTGTCTGTATTGTATTGACTCAACAGCACTAATTTCTTAAGACATTTTGAGTTTTTCAATAATTGCTTTTGTAAGAGATGTAAAATGCTGTTTGGTTTGGTGTGAAATTAATGTCACATAAAAAAAATAAAATAAAAATGAACAAACTTTAGTACTTGATGTGCATGTTGTTGATGGAAGGTGTAAACTGCTTTACTGTAAAGAGCCTTCATTGTCAACACTGAAAATGAAACTTCAACTTAGATTATAGCAGTCTGACTGAAAATGATCGCTAAACGAAGTGACTAACAAGAGAAGGCAGATCCTCCAGAGTTTATCTCAACCTTCTTGGCTCAGTTAAACGTCGAATCTGTGTCACACCTCTGCTTTCAAGGTGTGAACCAAAAGCAAGCACAAGGACACACTTTTAATTTTTTCTTTTTTTTTTTTTTTTTAAGTAACAGTATAAGCCAAGCTTTCAATGGTCAAGGTGAGTGAGGTGGTAAAAATAAACAAACAGAAATAAAAACTGACTTGTCGACAAAAAAATACCTAGGCAAATTCTGAGAGAAGCACCAAAACACAGGTCTATTTATACACTCAGAATGACATCTGTCAAAAGAGGAACATGTGAGGTGACTGAAGAGGTGATGGAGAGGAAAACGGGTGAAACATTACAGGAAGTAATCCAGAAACATGCGTGAAGAAGAGAAAAACAGTGAGCACTCAGTGATAAGTTTAGTACTGAGCTTGCAGCAGAGTGAACATTTGGACAAATATCACAGACTGGTGCTGTGGGTGTTAACAGTGTTTAGCTTCAGGGAATAATTGCATGTGCTGAGGAACACTGGTTACCATCGTGTGGGCTGAAATGCCCCATTTACAGGCATGATATATTTCATCATGCCTGTAAATGGGTATAACAATACAGTATATCCACATTTTTTCTTAGCCATTGCATAATTTTGTTATGAAAATGACGGTTTCATGTATAAATTTTCTTTTTGCAAAACCAACAATCATGTGGAAGGCCTGGGAGCAAATATGCCTGTTGTCAGGCTTTAAAGCTTTCTCTTTTGGAGGGTTAATGAGCCAGATAGATAATGGCTGTGTCTATCACACTCTGCCAGCAGCTAAATGTAGTTGGATTTTTACACAAATCCTTGCATTCTTTGTTAAATGCTGACTCATCTGTTTTTGCCTCCATTGAAGTACACAAGGAAGAGGCATGTTCATACTCACTGATCATTCGTGACATGTACTAGGTGGTGTTATTGAACATTACTTCTACTTCATCTCCTTCTCACCACCTTCCAAAATGACTGTGTGGTAGTACTGGGCATATCGATTCTGTGGTACCGATATATCGATATTCACACTCTTCTCATTTGAGGATAGATTTTGCTAATAAAGCATCAATATTAATTAATAAATACGAAATAAAAGCGCCTGTGTCACGTCTGAATCTTATTGGGTAACTTACTTCAAGGTTTTGTACCAATTATGTATTATTGCTTTAATTTAATTCATATGTGTTAATTATCAGTTTTATTTTGACATTTTTATTCATTCATTCATGTTCTGAACCCACTTTATCCTCACTAAGATCACAGGGGTCATTTGGAGTCTATCCCAGCTATATAGGGGCATTTTTATTCATATTCATAATTATTATTTGTGTTTTTTTTTTTTTATATTTTAATTCATGTTTATGTTAATTATTTATTATTTATATGTTTTTCTTAATTTATTCCAGTGCTTAAAAAATGACCACCAAAGGTTATGCACATTAAAGCTGTTAAATGGACAGTATTTGTTATGTGAGATGTCTTATAAGCATAACATTTTAATAATAAAAAAAAAAAGGCAGAATAAATGTCTTTCAAATGAGTGACACATATTGAGAGAACCTACTTTCATGGAATACTTAATTCTGAGGTAAGTTTTAAGGTGGTTTCCAAATGACTCACTGTTGAACTACTGGCCATATGACTGCACATTTAGAGAAGAGATTTTGTCGCCAATAGTTCAACTGTGTGAGTAGGCTAACATTATGAAAGGCTAACATTATCCTATGTTTACTTCATGTTGAATACATTTACATTCATGCAGCTGCTTGTGTGACCAGTAAGACCTACAAACTGCTCCTGCTCAAGTCATCATAATTGCATAATAATGAGGAAATACTACTGATGGGTTTTTGGGTAAAAAAAAACAAAAAAAAACAGAGTAGTCTTATATGTCACTGTTTCTAGTACGGCATTTTTTGCAGACTACGTTTAAAAAAAAAAAAAAAAAAAGCAAAAACTGAGAATATACCCACTTCTCCAGGGACCACCCCACCACTGCCACCAGTGCACTTACAATATTCACCTACTAGGGGTGTAAACAATTAATCGACTAACAATTAATTGAAAAGAATTTGCTCGATTAAATTATTAATTGTCGGTTAATTGCCCTTGTCCACCTGTCCACACCTGTCTGAAGGCTGCCGGTTTGTCCGCGCTGCGACGCCACGTCAGGATAGCCAGTCATCGAACCGGATCATGGTGTTGATGAGTTAGAAAGGCTTTAGGGACATGGTGGAGCGAGACACAGACCGGCCCGTCTGTTTGTGGGAGTGGTGCACCGCAGATTTAATGCATGTACAAATGTGGGGTCGGTATCGGAGCATTTTCCCTGGAGGTTGGTCTAGTTTACGGTCAGTGAGACAGAAGTTGAAAGCATCCTCCAGACTCCTGATCCGGGCCACAGGTATGTCAAGCATTTACGAAGCTTCAGGAGGTGGGGAAAAGGTAAGTGAGCAAAAAGTTTCACTTACACTTCTGCAGGGGCACAGACTGCACCACCCTGTACCCCTATAGTATTATAAGTAGGACGGAAAGTGACGTACGTACGCGCATGGTTACCAACCACCACGCACGCATTCCCCAGCCAAACTGCATCCGAGTAACCCCCCCCACACACCGACGAAACGCACACGCATGCACCATCCACCCACCCACCAACCGACAAAACACATGCATGTGCACCTCCCCATTACACACCGCCACATCAACAGATGAACTGCACAGGAAATACTGACTGTATCCGATGGTACAACAAAAAAAGCACTCAGAGAGCACAGACCTCCGCCAAGATAGATCGGCCCCCCACCACGATCACCACCAAAATTTAGTCATTTCTTCCTTGTGCCAGTATCAACATTTCCTGAAAATTTCATGAAAATCTGTCCATAACTTTTTGAATTATCTTGCTAACAAACAAACACGCACGCTAACACACAAAGCAAAGTGATCACAATACCTCCTGGTGGAGGTAATAAATCAATCATTAAGGAATATGACATGCTTTTTTTCATGAAGCATACAAACATTATTTAGCTTATATTCTTATTGACCATATTGAAAGAGAAATTCAGGTTCTCAGGAAAATTACCACTTATCAATTAATCGTTAATTGATCAATAAGGTCAACCAACTAATGATTAATGGATTTATCAGTAATTTGCATCCCTAACACCTACAGAAACCATAAACAATAATCACTGTACAGAGGGAAAAGACTGCCATGACTCCTCATACATGAGCATGTAGGTGTCATAAAAAAAGAGAAAAAATGTATTAAATAATTGACTCCATATGGCTGCCAAAAGCAGAATGATGTACAAATGGATGAATGGGACATGTTGTGCAAATGACATTAAAATAAACCATTACTGCTGCGCTGTAATATTAAGACAATGTGACATGATACTAAAAACTTATAATAAAATACAACATTTTATTATACTATATTGTAATTTTAAGTATTGTGTCAATGTACTAATGAGGAAACAAAATATGTGCAAGTAAAAACAAAATGTGTATGAAGGCCTTTGTTTTGTTTTTAACACATTAACACATGGTACATATTCATGTACATCTTAGGACGAGAAGGCTGACAGCTGGCATTTTCCTCAGACACCATCTTTGCAGGAAAAAAAAATGTTGCACCTACAGATCACACCAGACTCAGGATGTGCATATTTTAAGAAAAAGTAGAAGGTTTTATCCTGAAGGAATAAAGAAATTCACAGTGAATCACAATGATTCAATGTGACGACAACATTATCTCCGATCACTCCTACCATTAGCAGAACTGGAAAAGATGATGCAGTTGTCTGTGCTGTTAGTCAACAGTAAATCAGTGGAGCATTACATCTGACACATTATTCAGTTCTGGATGCTGCTTTACATTATTTTAAAAGTCTTTTTTGTTTTTACTTTTACATGATTGTGTGCAGGGTGTTAACACCACTGCAGTCCCAGCTTCCTTTGCCCCCATTGCATTAGTTTTTTGGTTCCTCACCTGTGACTCTACAGTCAAGATGGTGACTGTTGACGGTGAGAAGTTTCCAGCATTCTATACTCAGTGTACATCCAGGTACTTAAACACTTGTGCAAGTTACTTCCAAACTGTAATACATTACAGATTATTTGTTACTGTTATTTAAAAGTAATTCCTTACCTTTCAATGTTACTGTCTCCGAATTGTAATGTGTTACATGACTCCTGTATTATTTTTGCGTTACATACAGACTGTCATCATAAATGGCAGTAGAACCCCCTTCGGCCCCTCATCTTGATGAATTGCAATGACCCATTTCTTCTTCCCAACTAAATCTGAAGGAAAACCATGAAAACTTAAATACGGTTGCCTTTGTTTATTCGATGTACACTGAGGCACACAGCAGGGACACTTCGATGTCGCCTCAGCCACTGTTGACAAGTAAACCGGAAGAAGCGGTACACAAACTCAGTAATTTCAAACCATTTCCGGGGTCATGCGTGAAAAACCCCTATTGATAAAGAATTCTGATTCTGGTCATTGCTGATCACAGGGATCATGCAAACTAGCTTCTGTAAAGCAGGGTTAGAGTTAGTAATGAGCATACATCCATGTGGACAGTGGACTGTCTTCTGCTATCTTCACCCATTGGCTGAACACCAACAGGAAATAGGACTTTCCTGACACATTTTTGATTCCTTTAGGCCTCAGAGTCTTGGTTCTTCTTTTTTTTTTCATTTGAGCAGTTACATTATGGGCAAAAAGTATGTTGTAACAAAAGTGCTATTTATCATGTACCAAGTACAATATTACTGAAAATCGATTAGTAATGGTTTACACTACTGTGTTACAGCAAAAAGTAATCCCTTGTAATGCATTACTTCTGTAACACATTACTCCCAACACTGTACTTAACTATATCCATTGCTGACAGTATGAACACATTAGCAGTAGTTGCTAACAACTGACGAGAGCAAAAAAACAAACGAACAAACAACTCCCAACAGTCACAGTCCTCTCAACCCTACCTAAAGTGGTTATATTGTCAAAATTGAAGAAATACCAGTTGAAATCCCTGAGGAACTACATTAGGATATAATTCCAGCTTTGTGAAATTTGTCTTACATTTCACACATGGTTGCATCTACCAGTTACCTATCAAACTAGAGACAATCCGTGTGTTTACATGCCAATTTTTATTCCTGGTTTAATCTGAATAAACGTTAGATCCTATTTAAGATGACCATGTAAACACCTTATTCCAGTTGAAAAAGAAAAGTTCGGATTAAATTTAAATCCGAATAAAGTCACTGGTTTAATCCCCTTTTTATTCCAAACTAAATTATTCCTCGGACATGTAATCCCTTTATTCCGTTTGGACTTTATTCCTGCCATTCTGCACATGCTCGTTGTCTTGTCCTGTCGCGATGACACACACATTCTGCACTGGCGGAAGAATATGCAATGCAGTCTAGTCTTACCAAACCGTTCCAGTGGGCTGTTCTGATGGGATCTACCAGCCTCTAAAACCCTGAAGGAAAAGTTCATCACCTGTTTTTTTATTAATTCATTTGTCATGCAGTAGTGAGTTAGGTAAGTGGGCAAATCAGTTTGCACTGCATTGCACCGATTGCCTTGTTCTTGCAGCCCTTCCGTTAGCTTAGCTTAGCCTAGTTTAGCATAATCACTTCATTCCTATGGTCAGACATAGCCAGGCTATCAAGGGTGATCCGTTGTATTTTATGAGTGATTTTGTGAAATTCATTTCTCCCTTATCATTACTTTAGTCCGCTGGGGTCAATATGATCCCAAATTGAGGCTCAAATCATGGCGATGTGACTTACTGCACTAATAAAATCTTGGGAAATAAAAACTAATGCAAAGCTAAAACGGTAAAGGAAGGGCTGCAAGAACAAGGCAATGTGAGCACTTCAGCGCAAACCCTTTAGCTCACTTGTCTACCTTATTAATACCTCGTGTAAACCTTTATTCGGGTTTAACATTTCCATGTAAACAGAAGAGAAAATACTTTAGTTCCGAATTAATTTCTTCTGGAAAAATAAATCGGATTTAAAAAACATCATGTAACCGTACCCAATGTAGCCAACAAATTAATTATTATTTTGTGACTGAAATACTGTAACACTATAAATGAATTAATTATTTAGTTTAAATTACAACTAACCCTGAAATGAAAACCTGAGCAACTTAATTATATTCACTGATGTAAATTGCAGCTGAAGAACACAAGCTCATGGGCATAATATAATCCACGTTTGCTCTTTTGTCTCTGTAAAGATACAAAGTGCATATAGTGTATATGAAATACATAACCTATATACTACACAAACCACTGCAGTCCCTCCAGGCTGCATGTTCACGTCCTTCCCAGCATTAAATCAGGGATGAAAAGCGAAATATACTCAGAGGCTGAAATCATTTCGTAATCCTTTTTTTCTTTTTTTTATTCTAATGCTTATTTACTTCCTCGTGTCCCATCAGGTCTCGTCACCCCTTAGTTTTCCCATCACGTGTCTTTACCTTTTCACCGCCGATTGTTCCATATCTGTCTTTTTCTTGTGTCTGTCTTTCAGGGTTATGCTATATTTCCCTGGGTATTCACTCACAAGATTATCTCATGTTGGCGAGCTGACCCTGCGGTAGAATTAATTGCATCAAACACTGATAACAGAAACAAGGGGAAGGGGAGGGGAGGGGAAGCACTGAATCCATTTGGCTTCAGTCAGATAAATAGCCATAACTAACAACAAACACTATTGCTAATATCCTTCCTGTTTACTTTTCTTTGTCTTGTCCCTTTTGTAGTCATCCCACCTCTTTTTTGTTTTTTTTTCTTTCTGTATTTGCAGTGCTGTATCCAGTCTGTCCGAGTCACTTCTGTTCTTAACCTAACAATGGAGCTGTTTACTCAGAATTACGTGCCAACATCCAGTGACAGTATCATAGCCATGAATACACACACAGTTATGCTAATGCTCAGTTTATGCACGTCCTGAATACACAAGCATTAGCAGGCAAACAGATTCGCACATTAACCACATTCCTAATCAAGTAAGTTTTCTAATGGAAAAACACACAAAATCAACTTCACTTTCATTAGTGTCTATGTACAGTCACGCAGTAATGTGCACATATACAGTACCATGCAAACATCTTATTCCAACATTAGGTTTGTACAGTCTACTCTCGTTAAACCGCCCGCCGTTATACCGCCATTTTCGCTCACCGCCGACCAAAACCATTGCACAAAAATCCCCAATGCATTATTCCATTAGCTACCGCCATTTCCGCCTATCGCCATCCGCCAGCCCAGTTCCATGCACAAACAACACTTATACCATTGATTTCCCGACCGTTATACCGCCAGCGTGATTGCCATCGAGTACACATAAATTTTAACAATGCACTGAAACAAACGCGCCAGACGCTGATCGCGACAAGCTACGAGTAGGTCTACGGAACGGCCACCGTTCATTTATCGCAGAACACTCAGTAGGTCAGAATGTCGGGAAGAGGACGTGGGATTAAGCCAAAGCCTCAAGATGATGGGGTGTCATTTCCCGACACGGTATAATAATGCTTAAAATGTTTCCCCACTTTAAATGATCCCTTACAACATAACAGAATCAAGATTTATTTAGAAACGCAATTAGAACGGGTTAACGGAGGCAGCATAGACATCATATAGTAAAGACATGCACATTATGGACGCAACCCGTTGTAACGCCATTTTTGCTATACAGCCAATTTGGCCGTGAACGGAAGTTGGTGGTATAACGAGAGTAGACTGTAGGTTTAGTAAATTTCTAATGACCACACATATGCATTTCTCAGTCTCATTTCTCTTTTGTATTGTCTTCTATATGATGAACTGAGAGCCTCTTTGTTTAATGAGATGTTTAACCTCCTAAAACCCAGGAAATGTCAGCAAAGAACAAGCTTTTTTTTTTTTTTTTTTTTTAAATAAGTGCCTATATTGGAAACATCACGGTGCAACACTTTTTTCAGATGCAGTTTTTTTTTTTTTTAATTTTTATGGAATGTCCTTTGTGATGGACAGTTTTTTTTTTTTTTTTTTGTTAGTGTAAAGTTGTGAAACTCATAGCTGGGTCTTGAGAGGTTAACCAAAGTCCTGATATGTTCTGGAGCACTGATGATGACAAGATGAAATGGTTGTTTAGTTCAAATATATATAAATTAGCATTATTTTTTTTTATAAATCCTGGAAAAAGCAGTAAATGTGTTTGTTTAAATAGGTCAGTACATTGTCTTGTTTACAGGGTGGGGAAGCAAAATTTACAATGAACATTAAGTTGTAGGCAGCAGGCACTACGTCAGTTGTTTTGAAACCAAACATATATTGATGTCATAATCATACCTAACACTATTATCCATACCTTTTCAGAAACTTTTGCCCATATGAGTAATCAGGAAAGCAAATGTCAAAGAGTGTGTGATTTGCTGAATGCACTCGTCACACCAAAGGAGATTTCAAAAATAGTTGGAGTGTCCATAAAGACTGTTTATAATGGAAAGAAGAGAATGACTATGAGCAAAACTATTACGAGAAAGTCTGGAAGATACTATTAAAGAAGAATGGGAGAAGTTGTCACCCGAATATTTGAGGAACACTTGCGCAAGTTTCAGGAAGCGTGTGAAGGCAGTTATTGAGAAAGAAGGAGGACACATAGATAAAAACATTTTCTATTATGTCAATTTTCTTGTGGCAAATAAATTCTCATGACTTTCAATAAACTAATTGGTCATACACTGTCTTTAAAATCGCTGCCTCAAAATATTGTAAATTTTGCTTCCCCACCCTGTATACCTATTGTGCCTATTGTCTGGCATTTGGTCTTTGGTTTATATCAGTGGTTCCCAAAGTTTTTAGGCTTGTGACAACATTTTAACATCACAAATTTCTTCCGACCCCAGACATTGTTTGTTTGTTTGTTTACATGTTTATTTCAAACCTGCTACCACAGTTAAACACTTAACAGATGACAACTGGACAGACTAATAAACACATGGTTTGAAAAGGGGATGGAAGAAGCATTGCTTTTAAAATTCCAAATCCCTCACACCACACAACCCATCACAACATTTCACTACACCAATACAAAACAATACAGAAAATTATAGAACAGGACAAAACAGAACATTCAAAGCAGAGACTTTTTTTTTTGTGCTAAAATTCATTTGTTTTTCATCATGTAATAATTTGCTATACTATGTTGCAAATAAACATTAATTTTAGATGACATTTAGGCTATATAATATATACTGTATGTCCCAAAAAAAATTACAATCGGACTTTCTGCAATAATAACTTTAAAAATAGTGTGTCAATCAAAATGCAATTTCACAGCATGAAACTATAATTTATTACCTACATCTTGCAGAAAACCCCATTCAATTTGCTTCAGTTGTCATGGAGAAATGGAGATGTTTGTAAAGCACGTCAGAAGTCCCTCCCCTCCGAGTTTTGTAAAGAGACGTTGTTGTTCATTGTGTTCTCGCGCATAAATATTTCTTTTGAAAAAGTGACTGCTTGTTCATTTTCAACTAAAGAAATGAATAATGAACTAGAAAAAGACTCGGAGAGCGCAGACCTCTGGCAAGGCAGATCAGCACCCCCCCCACCACCCCCCCCAGTCACCACCAGAATGTAATCATTTGTACCTTGTGCCAGTATCAACATTTCCTGAAAATTTCATCCAAATCCGTCCATAACTTTTTGAGTTATCTTGCTAACAGACGAACAGACAGACAAACCCTGATGAAAACATAACCTCCGTCGTTTCACTTGGCAAAGGTAATTATATCAAAAAGGAAGCAGATTTCTGAGTTTTGCAAATGTTGGTTAGGTGTGAAAATGAATGATTAAAGAAAGATATTAAATTATTAACACACAGTTATGCACAGAATTTGAATCCATGTGTTAGTTGCCCTGTCAGTTGTGAGCAAAATATTTTCATTTATATGGATGCCCAGATATTAAGTATTGGGCCCTAATTTCGTTGCATTTCATACTGTGCAATGACAATAAAAACTGTCTGTCTGTCTCTCTGTCTGTCTGTCTGTCTGTCAGCCCTGCGATGAAATGGTGACATGTCCAGGGTGTACCCCGCCTTCCCCCATAAGTAGCTGGGATGGGCTCCAGTGACCCCTGTGACCCTAGTGAGGATAAAGTGGGTTCAGAAAATGAATGAATGAATGAATGTATTATTAGTATCACTAGTGGCATTGTACCCGTGGTGCCATTGTACGATAGCACGAGAGGCTAAAATCGCCCAGCATACCTCACGACATTTGAATATGGACATAAAATTGTGCCTAGTAGATAGTCAGGTAATGTTTCTATTCATTTAGCGAGGCCTGTGACGGTCTGTGGTGAGGTCAGACTTGGTCCAAGGTGAGCAGGGACCCAGTCCAAGGTGCACTGGGACCCGGTCTGTGGTGAGCTGAGACCCTGGTAAAATTGGCCAGTATACCTCACAACATTTGAATACAGACATAAAAGTATGCCTAGTAGATAGTCAGGTAATGTTTCTATTCATTTGGTGAGTTGGCAGCGATCGGGCATGTGAAGATCTGTGGTGAGCTGGGACTAGGGATGGGAATCGTTAAGAATTTAATGATTCCGATTCCATTAACGATATTGCTTATCGATCCGATTCCTTATCGATTCTCTTATCAATTCTCATTGGGTGAGGGAATAAAAGAGTACAAACAGGTGTGTTTGCATTAACTGTCTTTTATATTTCTATCTCTGCACAGAAATTATAACATACACAGTATGTACAAATAATAATAACAGATGACGCCGGCCCGGTTCGAGGGGGGAGGGGCATGCAGTGAAAGTGAAACTAAAGACGCTTTACTAATTCCTCTGTTGCCGCATTTCTACTACATGGAACTGGTTTGATTCGCCTCAGCTTGTCTCCTGTTGTTGTGCACCTCACTTCCTTTCCCTTCTTACCTTCGGAAACTTGTATTTGAGGAGTTACGATGTTTGTTGCCCACACCAGAACCAGCCCGGCGTTCATTATGCCGCTACATTCACAAGCGCCACTAAGTAGCGAATCAAATACGTGACATTCCTGTAAATGATTCACATGCTGTGGACAAATGTTTAAGGATATTGGAGGGATTCCACCCTTTTGAAGAAAAGGAAGCTTTGCAAGTGTTCCAAGTAAGTGGACCTGGTGTCGTCTTTTTCGGTCATTTCTGCCTCAACGCCATGTTGGCCATGTTGTGACCAAAACAATGCAGTGTACGTGTAACGTCATCGTGCATGCACAACGAAGGCGGAATCGATAAGCAGAATCGTTAAGCAGGCAGGCAAATGATTCCAAGGAATTGAGCTACTGGAAACCAGTTCTCAAAAAGAACTGGTTCTCGATTCCTATCCCTAGCTGGGACCCTGTCTGTGGTGAGCTCGACATGCCCTCCTGTGCTGCCACATCGATGGGACACCGGACGGACACAAAACATGCATTATAGTGGGATTTTTAATGGTGCAATAACATTTCAAAAAATGTAAATTCACTGACAACAGAAGGAGATCTTTTAACCAACAATAAATATAGAAGATGCGTGACTGTAAAGTGTTTTTTAAAATGGACTTCTCTCAATTTGTTGTTTTTTCCCCCATATATAAGCTCCATTATCGCCTTCCACTATGTTTAATCATATCCATTAGGGACAGTAATCTTGAACTTACCAGTAATAACAAATCAATATTCCAAATACATTTATACTTTGGTGCAAAGACCTAAGTTTATTCTTGATAAACTGCATTTGGAAGGCTGGATATGACAACTCGCTCTACTTTGTGCAGTTCATGTGATATTAGTTTCTAAAAGTCCTTGTTGAATTTATAGTGAGTACTCTCTGAGGCAAAGCTTTCCAAATCTTCTACATTTCCCTTTTGAGCCATAGAAGCCTTGATGAAAACACTATTTTATAATCCCCCATGATAGAAAAACAACATCTGAAATCTGAAATCGGTGGAGTTTGGGCCTGTTTTTCACTATGTACCTCATTATGCTCCATCATTGATTCAGCTTGGTGAGACATTTCCTCTCCATGGGGCAAATTGTCTTATAATTATGCATGCTATCATGTATGACCAGTAAACAGGGTTTGAAGTGCTGTAGCTTCAATATGAAGCCGTCTTTGTACCCCAGTAGACAGATAGAGAGTAATTATATGATATTAAAACCTCTCTCATAAACTGTGGTGATTACAGTTGCTTATCTGGAAACATTACTGCTGCTGTGATATTGTCAGTGAAAGTTGAGTCGAAGTTCTAGACGTGTAAATAGGAGAATAGAGCGTGACTATAAAGTGTGAAAAACATTGCAGCGCCTGCTTAAAATATACATATCCATCACACCTTAGATACTGACAATTTGCATGTAAAAAATGACTTAAAGGGATCATATTTTGCTAAACTCACTTTTATTAGTCTTTGGTACATTTATTTGTGTGTTTGGACCCTGATAGTTCAAAAAGTTTGAATTTGAACCCTCCAGGTGCTGCGAAGCTATCTTTCTGTTCATTCTGGCAAAAATCGAGTGGATTTCTACAACCTGTTTTAATTCTTTCTACATTTGTTGCGTTTTATAACTAGTTACATCATGACATTTGCACGTAAAAGATCGAAACTTTCGACGAACATTTCTGAGTACAACATAATCGTCAGCAGCAGCGGTTGTAGTCCATACTGAAAATATGTCCAATCTTCGAGCTGATTACCTAAAATGTTCAGTTGTTGGTTGAACAGGACAGAACAGCACAGCCAATATCATGGAGAGGGGTGGGACGTGAAGCAGCTCATTTACATTTAAAGGACCAGCGCTCAAAACAACCTTTTCTAGTGTCATTAGTCAGAAATAGGGTTGAAGATGGACCTGTGGAGTTGAATTAATGAAGAATTCAGACCCAAACATAGCATTTACAGTTTATGTAGACCACAGGGAAATGTTTTAAAATGCATAATTCCATTAAAAACTAGAAAAGCACTCGGAGAGCGCAGACCTCCACCAAGGTAGATCACCACCCACCACGCCCCCATCACCACCAAATTGTTTGTTCCTTTGTTCCTTGTGCCAGTCTCAACATTTCCAGAAAATTTAATCAAAATCCTTCACAAACAAACAAAAAACCCAGATGAAAACATAACCTCCTTGACGGAGGTAAAAAGCAAAATACCACTCCTTTGAGTTGGTTTAAGCACTACCTTCAGTTATAGTAGATGGTGCAAACTGTCATCTTATTTCACTGTTGAAGCTCTATATTTATTTATTTTTATTTATTTTAGATATTTGCCAAAGCGGGAGCTAACAAAGCCCCAGGTTCCCCATAGTTATGCACTTGTCTTGCATTGAAAATAGAAACATGGATACGGTAAAGAATTACAGCATCTAAAATAGCCAGCGAATATGGAAAAATATGCTAAATTGTGAATTCTTTGACAGATTCCTTGAGCCATAACACCCTACAGTAAAAGTGAGTTCATTCATTTTTACCGCAGGGAACAAAAAGCCTCCATATCCATGAACTTGGCAACATGACGGCATTGTGTATCCAACTGAGTTAAACAAGTACATCTGGAAAAGTAACATTTGAACTGTGGAAAATTAATAGAGGTCAACTACACAAATAAAGAGAGAAGGCTGTTAAACTTGTGAAATACTCTTGAATACAGGGGAATGCATTAGTCCTTGAGTAAATTTTGAGTATAAAGTACATGTTGTACACTAATACATTGTTGCCCATGAAGTTAGAATAAAATATTTGTACCTCTTCTCATGAAATAATTGTGACAATGTCATCTTGATAGAATATTATAGATAGCTGGGACTTGGTGTGTAATCATTGCCCCTGGTAAAAAAGCACTGATCTGTAGAAATAGAAATAAAAAGAGTAATATGTCTGAAAACAAACTATTCAAACTTCAGGGGCAACAGTGCATTTTGTTGAACTGCCTTTACTTTTGTTCAACATCACACAGTCACTGTTGCATTATTTAACAAGTTTATTCAGTATCTCACCCTTTACTTATCATTTTTTTGGACATAATTTTGATACTTTGAATGACTGAACTTTGAACTATGATGGGAGGATCCAATCCAACTTTATTTGTAAAGCACTTTAAAACAACTGCAGTGGACCAAAGTGCTGTACAGAAGAAAAATTAAAACCAAAATATAAGTATAAAATACAGAATAGATTTAAAGACATAGAAACTGTACAAAAATAAACAAAAAAAAGTGCTATACAGAAGAATAAATAAAATCCAAATAAAAAGAATAAAATACAAGAATAGATTAAAAGCCATACAATTAAAAACAACAATATAAATCAAATAAACAAATAAATAGAATAGATAAATAAGAACAACAAACCACTATCAGATAAAAAATGTAGAATAAAGATAACACCTTCAAACATCTCACATTGTTTCAAAAGCCAAGGAGAAAAAATGGGCTTTAAGAGGGATTTAAAAACGGGATGGGGCGCTGCTACCAATTATGAAGGTAAATGTGGGCCCTTCAGAAAATAATTCAGCTGTAATATAATGTAATCTGTCATCAGTGCAGGGGGTGGGGCAGGGCGGGGGGGTATGAACTAAGGATGTAAACAATTAATCGACTATCAGTTAATTGTCGATAAGAATTTGCTCGATTAAATTATTAATTGTCAGTTAATTGCCTTTTGCTAAGCGGGATTTGTAGTGTTGAAAGTAGGAGCGTCGCTGCCCAAACTAGACTTCATCGCTGAAGTTGAATAACGCTGTGGCTGGGATAGTTGTTCATCGAACCGGATCATGGCGCTGATGAGTTAGAATCACTTTAGGGACATGGTGGAGCGTGGGGCATCTCCGTTAAAATGTGGCTCCATCATGTCAGGTAGTGATGCAAAGTCAGAAATGCCCATTTTTTCTAAACTGCCCCTCTGACTTCGGCGTCTATGCCTGTCTTCTACTGCGGAGTTTACACAAAATCATCACAACCTCTAACCTCTATCCACTGGACTCCCTGGAAATGCTGGGCCCCATGAATTTGTTATGTTAACCCCCCCCCCCCCTTTATGGCACCCCAGATGGGAGGTCACCTCATTGGACTGTCTTCTCACCCATGACCTTTTTCCATTGAAACACAGTCTAATCTCTACGCTCTCTTGTAAACTGATGGTTGTTTCAGAAATGAGACGGTACTCACTGCATCAGTTTGAGTTAAAGAACTTGTTGCAGCTGAAACATATTCATCATTGCAGTGATTATCCAGTGGAAGGCTACTGCTGATTTGCTTTGCTTAAATACAGTTGTCAGCCGTTTTAGTGGCCAGGCTGTGCACACTGTAACATAATAGTCTCTAAAGCATTCACTGTTTCTTTCCAACATCATTCCATTGTAGCATTTCTCATTTAACCTAATTTGATACCTTTCAAATAAGATTTTATTTCTAATTCTAAATCCTTATTTATATAAATATGTATATAAATACACAGCAAAAATTGGAGAGTTGAAATTTCAGGGTTAAACATTTGAGAGTCAGTTTTCAGTCTCAAAGTGTAGTTTTAACTCACTGTGAGTTAAATGTCTTTCAGAGTTGGGGTTAATGAAAAGAGTTAGTCAAGCCTGTGGAAATTAACTCAGGAGAAGTGTTGTTTTGCGTCTCTCCAGTGTTAATTTGCCTGGCCCCTGCATTTCAAATCAGGTGAACTTGTACAATTTCTATCAGACTGTCACTGTCAGAGAGAAAAAAGAGGAAAAATTAATTTTCTAAAAAAAAAATGCATCAGCTTTCTTTGAATCATCCTGTTCACATTGAATTTTAAGTCATTTTTAATGGATTCACTTTTTTATGACTAAAATTAACACTACTTTCAGAGTGAAAATTAAGTAAAATGAGTGTTATTTTTGTTACTTTCATGGTGTAATTGAACTCTGTTTGAGTTAAAGGAGAAACTCTGACAGTGTAAATAATGAATCCATATGGGTTAATTTAACCCAGGTCGGTGAGATTATGAAGGGTGGCTGTGGCTCAGTTGATAGAGCGGGTCGTCCAATGACCAAAGGGTCAGCAGTTCGAATCCTGGCTCTGACTATCCATGTGTTGAAGTTGCCCGCTGGAGTACGTGTGTGTGAATGTGAGGAATTGCAAAGCGCTTTAGGTACCATGAAGATGTAGAAAATGCACTATATAAGTTCAGTCCATTTACCATTTTTGAACTCTTGTGAGTGTTGGTAGTTAAATCAGTCAGTGATAAGTTAACTCAGGTTTCTGAGTTAAAAAGGCAACTCTGGCATAGTGTTAAATAATTAACTCCAATGAAAATGTTAATTTAACTCTGTAAAGTATGGACCTGAACTCTGAAAAAGAGTTAAAATAAACTCTGTGGGAGTTGATTCAACTCTCGAATTTTTGCTGTGTACCAGATTTCTTATTTTCTTCTTATATTTTCATTTTTCACTTGTCTGTTTTTGGGTTTTTTTGTTTGTTTTTTACCTTGTCTTTTTTTCTGCACTTGCTTGTTATATGTTGCTGCTGTTAACTGAAATTTCCCCATGATGGGACAAATAAAGTCTTATCTCCATGGAGAACAAATATATGTAATTACACATGTGGCAAAAGTTGGGGTTAGTTACATTAATGAATTTAACCAATTTGTAAAAACCGGCAGACTTTTTTTCCATTCAAGTTAGCATTTTTCATGCGTGTTAAAAAACATATCTCTTAAGACGGTTTTAGGTTTACTGAGGCAGAACTGAAACTAGAACAGACGGACAGCACATATTGAAAGCAACTGATTAAAATAAAGTACATGAACGATCAAGTCTGTTACAGTCTAAGACCTTGTTAGAATTTTTTATAAAAAAACAGATTCAGGGTTTGTATCAGCTTGTAATTCATATTCATATTCTGGAGAATAAACAGAGCTGAAGAAAAAAAAAGAACCAATGTTATGCATGATTTTAATATTATTGCAATGTTTAGTGACAACAAATACAAAACAAATCCACTCATTAAACTAACACAGCTACATTTTCCTGACTGCATGTCACAGATGTTAAATGTGTCGTGCTCAGTGGACCTCTGTGGTCACCAGCATTTCACTGTCTTGTTGTAGTAATGTGATTCTTCTCTGTCAGTCCAATCAAAAATCTGCATCTGTACAGTTTACAGTTTTAAACCTATCTGTGATGGCTGTATGTTTGCCTGGCTAAACATGTCTTTGTTTCTACAGTGAATACATTACTGTGCATTATTTACACTATGTGCACTACGCTGCCTTGACTTGGATTAGCCTGATACTTTTAAGCGCTAATTGACACTCAGAGCGTAAAACAACATTAGATGAATAAAGCGATTGATGAAAATAACAGATAAACATGTTGCACTTATGCACTGATTTATTACCCCGCCCCTGTAGAGAAGGCAAGGGGTATTATTTTTGGTCTAGTTTGTTTCTTGCTTCCTTGTCTGTTTGTTAATATTTTAGCAGCAAAAGTATTGGTTGAATTCATACCAAATTGGATTTCTAAATTACCAGTGACCCACAATAGATGTGATTACATTTTGGGGAAAAGTAGGTCAAAGTTCACACATTTTAAATATTTTGTTTCTTTTTTTTTCCCCATTTACTTATATGGCTGAAATTCGGCTATGCTGACATCAGCACACACATAGAAATGATGACATCAGCTGAAGCGATGCTAAAATAAGCTACAATACATGCGAGGGGTGGGGTTTGTTGTGCCATGCACCACTTGTTTTAAAGTGGTCATATTTTGCTAAACCCACTTTTATTAGTCTTTTGGTACATTTATTTGGTGTATTTGTGGACCCTAACAGTTCATTAAGTTTGAGTTTGAGTACTTTGATACTGCAAAGCTATCTTTATATTCATTTTGGCAAAAATCAAGTGGATTTCTACAACCCATTTTAATTCCTTCTTAATTTGTTGTGTCTATAACTAGTTACGTCACGACATTTGTACATATAAGGTCAAGACTTCCGACACCATAATTGTTTATCAGCAGCAGTTGTAGTCCACACTGAAAATATGTCCAAACTTTGAGCCGATTACCAAAAATGTTCAGTTGTTGGTTGAACGGGACAGAGCAGCAAAGCTAACAACCTGGAGGGGTTGGGGTCATTTGCATTTAAAGGGCCAGCGCTCAAAACGACCTTTCTGGTGTCATTACACAGAAATAGGGTTGAAGATGGACCTGTGGAGTTGAATTAATGAAGAATTGAGACCCAAACTTTTACAGTTTATGTAGACCACAGGGAAATGTTTTAAAAAAAAAAAAAAAAAGCTAAATATCACTCTTTTAAGTCATGTTTCCACACCGAACCTATCTTAGTAAATATAGCTGATACTATACATTACTCAAAGCAGAGTGACCGTGCAATGCAAAGTAGATTTCCCCAACAGAATATGTGTAATAGCATTAAAATTCCTTCATTTTTTAATGTGTCTCATATGACTCTGAATGCTCCCAGTGATGATTCCAACGGAAAAGAACTAAAAACCTCATTTTAATCCCCTGCTTGGCCTTCAGCACCTTTTCTGTATACCTGTCTCGGTATTCTCAAATGGAAAATACACATAGAGATTTGGAGCTCCCAGCATTCAAAGATACCTGTTGATCATTGTTCATACATTGAAAGTAACTTGCATTGTGACAATACTGAGAGAGCTCAAGGGGAGTCATGATGCTGAGTGCTTTGACAACACCAAGAGGAGAGTTAAGGAGAATGAGTCGTAGCTATTTGTCAAAATCTAATTTAGGCTTTTTTAGCCCTCCATCGCTGAAACCCAAATGGGAAATTTAGCCCCCGTCCTGGGAACCAACCTTATTAAAACACACAAGTATTCTTGTGGGGACTTTGTAGCCAAAGGCCTGAGAACCATTATGAATCTCATCTCAACTTTAAAAGGGTTTTGTTTAAAATAGCAATAACGCCACAGAGGGTGGTTTTTGGAATGTAAATATGAGTGCAGGGTATTGTTAGTCTCTCTGCTCTACTCAAAGTAATAAATAAATGCTTGTTGTAGTTTTATATGGTGGCATCATTGAAATACGCCATGACCTTTAAGCCTGACAATAGCCATTTTTACGTGAACACATATCTATGTACATGTGAAATACTCTTTAGTATAATGGGGTTTTCATCCAACTAGGATAGAAAAGGTAATGTTTGGAGAAAAAAGTTCAACATTGAAGTGGTACATTTACAAGAATACAATTTTGACGTTCTAAGAATGAAGTGGAAAAAGAAAAAACTTAAAATATTGTCTGAGATAATGAAATCAGGAGCATAAGGGTGTAGGGGTTACAGTGGTGTAGCGGTCCCTGGAGAAGTGGGTATACCCTCAATATTTGTCCCTTTTTTATTTTTAAGTAGCCCAGAAAATCGCCATTTTAGAAACAGGTTTAGAAACACAGGATAACGCTAGCCTTTCGTTAGCCTACTTACATAGTTTAACTATTGGCAACAAAGTCTCTTTTCTAAATGTGCAGTCATTTGTCCAGTAGTTTAAAACAGTGACTCATTCTGAAACCGCCTTAAAACTTACCTCAGAATTATGTATTCCATTAAAGTAGGTTCTCTCGATATGTGTCACTGATTTGAAAGACATTTATTCCACCTTTGTTGTTCACATTCCCAATAATCGCGCATCTTTCAGTAAGACGAACAGTGACCTGTCAATCAACTGGGGTGGTACTGGCACCTGAGGTGTCCGGTCAGGTTCCAGAGGTGGCCAGCGCTGAGCAGAGCCCTGGCTCTGGTGCTAAGTTAGCAATATTTGATGATGATGATGATCCGCCCTGCTCTGTCTCTGATTGGCTCATCAGTCCTCATGCCTAAAGTTAACCAATCTAATCAGTGAAGGTACCAAGTACGAGCCAATTAGAGGCAAAGGAGGGTGGGTCATGGCTCAAGCATCCTAGGGGAAAACATGGGCAATTTGGCTTGGATACTACTGAATGGTGCATATTAAGGGGATTTAGAAGTGGGTATACGCAATGTTGACTGAAAAATAAGTAGGTATACTCCGTATACTCCCATATACCCTGGACGACACTACTGAGGGGTTAGTACTTACACCTCACAGCAAGAAAATCCTGGATTTGGTCCCAAATCTACCAGTGGGGCCTTTATCTGGGGTCTGGATCTTCTTCCTGGGTCTGTGTGGGTTCTCTCCAGGTATTCCAGCTTCCTCCCACCGTCCAATCACGTGTACCTAAGTAGGTTAACTGGTCGATATAAATAACTCGTAGGTGTGAATGTGAGAATGAATGTTTATAGAGCTGAAATGATTAATCGACTCAAATCTATTAAAACTAATACTTTGAGTACAATTTTCCTGAATCAAAGCTTTTTTCCTTCAATTTGCTGCTGCGAAACATTGGTTCTGCTGTTGTGTTTCACATGGACACTTATTGTGATGCACATGACGCCAGGATAAACACAAACAACAGGGAGCATAGACAGATGAGACAAGGGAAAAAAGGCAGAAAATGTCTCTATGTTCACTTTACTTCATTGGAACATCACTTACTCCTTTAAACCTTTAAGCTTTCACATAAGCATTACAAATATTTATCTTTTTTAGTTATATGTTAGTTCCATCTTAAGTTCTTTGTAAGTTAGTAAGTTGGATAGAAATGTGTTGAACCCAGCTCAGCACATCCTCTTTTCCTTAGTTTGATCGGGAGCATGCGGCCTGAGGAAGAGACTAAGACTCAAATGCTTTAACTGGATATAGATAAAGTAAGTAAGTAAAGTAAATTTTATTTATAGAGCACTTTTCACAGACAGAGTCACAAAGTGCTTTATCAATTCAAATCAGAATCAAATTAAGTTTACAGAGACCCAACAGAATCCTTCAGGAGCAAACACTTGTGATTGGTGACAGTGGCGAGGAAAAACTTCCCTTTAACGGGCAGAAACCTCGAGCAGACCCAGACTCCTGAATGAGATGAGATAGATGCATATCTGAGTAAGTTGTATTTTATGTTATGGTTATTTTAATATCCTTAAGTATGTTTGTAACTGGGCGACACGGTGGTGCAGTGGTTAGCACTCGTGCTTCACAGCAAGAAGGTCCTGGGTTCGATTCCAACACCAGTCGACGGGGGCGGTGGGACCTTTCTGTGTGGAGTTTGCATGTTCTCCCCGTGTCTGCGTGGGTTCTCTCCGGGTACTCCAGCTTCCTCCCACTATCCAAAGACATGCACTAATAGGTTCATTGGTTAATCTAAATTGCCCATAGGTGTGAATGTGAGAGTGATTGTTTGTCTGTACATGTTCAGCCCTGCAATGAACTGGCGACTTGTCCAGGGTGTACCCCGCCTTCGCCCCTATGTAGCTGGGATAGGCTCCAAGCAACCCCTGTGACCCTAGTGAGGATAAAGCGGGTTCAGAAGATGAATGAATGAATGAATGTTTGTAACTGTTTTGATAATGCTATTGTTTTCCTTTGTTTAAGATTTACATCATCTGATCCATGTCACCATTTGATCCCTTCTGTAATAATCCTGCTGAAGACAAAATAAAAGCGTAAACAGAATCTCTGACCAGTTTCATATCTGACCGTATGCCAATGCAGAAGTTTTAATTATTCAGTCTAAATCAGCCCTTCAGTATCACCCATCATAGGTTTTACATAATCGTTTAATCAAATTGAATTAAAGAAAATCATTGATTAAATTATTACAAAAATAACCAATTCCTTAAGTTCTAGTTGTTTGTCTTTCTCCTAAGACTCATGAAACAAGTTTCTGAAGCAGCACTGATGGGAACAGCAAAAAAAAAAAAAAAAAAAGAATAATTGTTGTTTTTTTTTTTTTTAGCTTTTTTTTTGAAAGCGACACTACACTTAACAGAAGGTGAATAAAAAAATTTCTGAGCAACTTCTGATGCAGCAAACATTCAGCTCTCATGACCGGCTAATTGTTTCTGATTCTGAAGAAGGAAAACAGAGAGATTGAGAACTACTTGGTGAAAATCATCCTGGAGATTGGCATGGCATCAACAGTTGGTGAGGAGTGATGATTTAGTTGTTTGTCAACCACACAGTCTGTGTTTTTCTTTCTCATCACATGCATACAGTATTTTATACAGCCACCCTCTCACAAAACGCAATCTACTTTATTTTTTCCAAAGTAGAAACATCTGATAAACTTTATCTTGTCCTTTTTGTAGCGGAGTTTTATGGATCACAGTTGTGATTGTGTCTCATAATAGGATGAATAATAAGCTTTGGTAAAAAAAAGCTCTATGTCACTGTTACTGCATCGATTGAGTCAGTCATTAAAATCGAAGTGGTTAAGATTTCTCACCTGTGTTTTCAGGTGTTGTTGAACCCTAATCCTCTCTGTGAACTAGGACGAGAGTAGTGGTCAGGGGAGCATGGAACTGTAATTGGACAGAATGCTGATAGCAAAAAAATATAAAAACATGTTTTTACAAAAGCAATGAAAAATAAAAAACAAGTGTTTTTTCCTAATTTTGTCACAGTGGTTTTAAAATCACAAACACGCCCTCACCTTCATAAAGTCTTTCAGAATGTTCTAGATGCAATATACAGCTGAACCAGGAGAATTGAGTTGCTTACTTTTTATACTTTTTATATCATTCCACCCTCACACGCTTCATGATGCCGCTATTGGCTACAGATACAAACTCACTGGCAAAGGTCCCAAACACAGCAAGAGCAAAATAGAAATCCCAGGTAGAGGGCACAGTCTCTGCTGGTAAATACATCACAACACATTGGGGAGGGTCAGAGGGGCGATTTAGAGGGATTATAATTTAAAATGTTTGTCTTTTTTTGTTTGGTTTCATAGTTTGACCTTATAAGTGCATTGTGTAGGACTCAAATAGTGATATCTAGAGGTGAAGTTTCAGAGCGCAACGATGCAGCATGGTGGACCATGTGGAGGAGAATCTCTTCCCCCTGTACATACTTTAACCCAGGGGTGTCCAGTCCTGGTCCTCGAGAGCTACTATCCTGCATGTTTTAGATGTTTCCTTTTTCCAGCACACCTGATGGTCGTTATTAGGCTTCTGCAGAGTTTGATGATAGGCTTATCATTTGAATCGGGTGTGTTGGAAGAGGGATACATCTAAAACATACAGGATAGCAGCTCTCAAGGGCCAGGATTGGACACCCCTGCTTTAACCCATAAAGACCCTGTATTACTTTTGTGGCAGTTCCAAAATATTTTTCTCCTTATTTAAGTTTTCTTAAGTGATTTATCACAATTTATTATGATGTGATCCTCTGTATTTTGCATTTTTTCAGTGAACATTATGTATTTACGTATGTACAGTACAGGCCAAAAGTTTGGACACACCTTCTCATTCTTTGCATTTTCTTTATTTTCATGACTATTTACATTGTAGATTCTCACTGAAGGCATCAAAACTATGAATGAACACATGTGGAATTATGTACTTAACAAAAAAGTGTGAAATAATTGAAAACATCTCTTATATTCTAGTTTCTTCAAAGTAGCCACCCTTAGCTCTGATGACTGCCTTGCACACCCTTGGCATTCTCTTGATGAGCTTCCAGAGGTAGTCACCTGAAATGGTTTCCACTTCATAGCTGTGCCTTGTCAGGGTTACTTAGTGGAATTTCTTGCCTTATTGATGGGGTTGGGACCATCAGTTGTGTTGTGCAGAAGTCAGGTTGATGCACAGCTGACAGCCCTATTGGACAACTGTTAGAATGCATATTATGGCGAGAACCAATCAGCTAAGTAAAGACAAATGAGTGGCCATCATTACTTTAAGAAATGAAGGTCAGTCAGTCTAGAAAATTTCAAAAACTTTGAATGTGTCCCCAAGTGCAGTCGCAAAAACCATCAAGCGCTCCAACGAAACTGGCTCACATGAGGACCACCCCAGGAAAGGAAGACCAAGAGTCACCTCTGATGCTGAAGATAAGTTCATCTGAGTCACCAGCCTCAGAAATCGCAAATTAACAGCAGCTCAGATTAGAGACCAGATGAATACCACACAGAGCTCTAGCAGCAGACACATCTCTACAACAACTGTTAAGAGGAGACTGCGTGAATCAGGCCTTCATGGTCAAATAGCTGCTAGGAAACCACTGCTCAGGAGAGGCAACAAACAGAAGAGATTTATTTGGGCCAAGAAACCCAAGGAATGGACATTAGACCAGTGGAAATCTGTGCTTTGGTCTGATGAGTCCAAATTTGAGATCTTTGGATCCAACCGCCGTGTCTTTGTGCGACGCAGAAAAGGTGAACGGATGGATGCTACATGCCTGGTTCCCACCGTGAAGCATGGAGGGGGAGGTGTGATGGTGTGGGGGTGCTTTGCTGGTGACGCTGTTGGGGATTTATTCAAGACTGAAGGCAACCTGAAGCAGCATGGCTACCACAGCATCTTGCAGTGACATGCCATTCCATCCGGTTTGCATTTAGTTGGACCATCATTTATGTTTCAACAGGACAATGACCCCAAACACACCTCCAGGCTGTGTGAGGGATATTTGACCAAGAAGGAGAGTGATGGAGTGCGGCGCCAGATGACCTGGCCTCCACAGTCACTGGACCTGAACCCAATCGAGATGGTTTGGGGTGAGCTGGACCGCAGAGTGAAGGCAAAAGGGCCAACAAGTGCTAAGCATCTCTGGGAACTTCTTCAAGACTGTTAGGAAACCATTTCAGGTGACTACCTCTTGAAGCTCATCAAGAGAATGCCAAGAGTGTGCAAAACAGTCATCAGAGCTAAGGGTGGCTACTTTGAAGAAACTAGAATATAAGATATGTTTTCAGTTATTTCACACTTTTTTGTTAAGTACATAATTCCACATGTGTTCATTCATAGTTTTGATGCCTTCAGTGAGGATCTACAATGAAAATAGGCATGAAAATAAAGAAAATGTGAAGAATGAGAAGGTGTGTCCAAACTTTTGGCCTGTACTGTATATTTAATTGACTGATCATGTAGATGTTCATGAAAGCTCAGATTAAAGTGTTATATATATATTGTGTGTGTATATGTTTTAGATTTCAGCATTAGTTATTATTTAATTTGTATTCAGTACATGATGACTTTCAAAAACAAAAAAAAATTCAAGTACCCCCTGGGCTTCTTTCAAGTACCCCTGGAGGTACGCGTACCCCCATTTGAGAAAGACTGTTTTAGACATTTTGATTATTAATTAAATGTAATATTCATAAGTATCAGCAGTTATGATAGCCGTGATAAATGTACTATTTCAGCAAGATAAAAAGTCATGCATAGCCACATGTACATGTAATTAAAACTTTATACTACAAGCCATCTACTGCTGCATCTAAAATATTAGCCCCTTTTACACAGCACTTCAGTTCTGGGAATATTTCACCTTTATTCTGGAACGACGTCTGTGTAAATAAAATGATGGGATCATTTGGTTTCACCTCTGTCACAGCTCTGTAACACCTCTGGAGGTAGGAACAGAGCCCTGATAAAGGTGGAATCATGATTCCAGAATGCTATTTAGAAGGAACACCTCCCGTTCTGCAACCAAGGTGTGATGTTTTGACGATGTATTGCATGTGTGATCCCCACACTGGGGGGATTTAAAAGTGAGTGTGGGCCGTGCACAGTAAACAAACATATCAACGCAACCAGAAACATGTCGAACTGGGGGGATCCACGAGCTGTTGTCACACTCAGGACTCTATCCATGCTAACATTTGTGGAACGGTGAAAGACGGGCCAACTCTGGAGACGTTAGCAACATCGCTATGCTTGGAGAATTTTTAAAATGCAAGTTATACGCAGGGCTTAATTTGAGCTGGATCCAGCCGGATCAGGATTCAGCACGTCCAATGTTGGATCCAGAACCTATTTCATTGGATTGGGCACCTCTATGAAAAAACAAATAACCTACATGGAAAAAAAAAAAGTTCATTGTTATCTGTCTTGTTAATCTTTATTCCCCATCAGAGTTACACAAAAATCTTGTGTTCAGATGCATTTTAAAGTAAATTTTAAGGGGAACATGGATCTAATAGGGACAGTCTAAAATGCGTAATGTTAAAAATCTTAAGCTTGTCTGAAACCTGCAATCAATTATTACCAAATTTCAAGTGGACATCTCTAATCATGTCCACTTTCACCGCTGCAAAAATCTAAATGAAAACCCCGATATTATGGATGCTGTCCACGTTAAGCCTTATTTTTCAGTTAATAAAACACTTTGCCTTCAGCACCATGTGTTTGAGTCCAGTCATTCACTCCGTCTTGACAATTTGTATACGAGAGAGAGAGAGTTAAGCTTTTTTACATTAAGCGTTTTAGACTGTCCCCGTTACCTCCACCCCCATTTTGAGTTGCTGGATCCACCCCCCTTCTGCATTCCGGCACCTCCCACTTCACAAATTAAGCACTAGTTATACGTCACCCTACATGCTGCGCTGCGTCACCGCCCCTTTGATCCTGGACCGCAGGTCCACTGTGTAAGGGCCGTTTCATAGTCAACGCAGACGCAAACGCATTGCGATGCATTGAAATGCATTGGCCGCCATGATGCGTGCTTGTGTCGCAAAATGTGTCATCCATTTTTTGATACACGACGTAGTGAGGCATAGAATACCATGCGTCACTGGCAGGGGCAATGCACAAGCGATGTAGTTTGATTGAAAACGTTATATTACAGAAGAAGAAGATGACAGTGACTCCGGCAGAAAGCGAGTTACTCGAACCAGCAGTTTGGAGACAGACATTCGGAAATATTGGAAATACCTGTCCCTGTTTACAAATCGCATAGGCCGAACAAGAGATTGGAATTCCCCGTCCTGACTCCGTCTCTGCTACTGTTCAGAGCAGTCTATATGTGGCATGTTTTTTTTTTTTTTGCGCCGCTTATTCAAAATCAACATTATATTATACTAGCGGCATTGTACCCATGGTGCCATCGTACGATAGGGCCCTCCCATGGTGCAACAGCGGCATTGCACCTGTACGGCCTCCCGTGCTGCAACATCGGGACATCAATCTGACACACATCGTACACAGAACGTCCACTATAGTAGGATTCCAACCTGTTCTGTGTTCTTTTTGCACTGAAACTAAAGGGTCAAACAGGATGTTCACTTACAAAAAGTGACAAAGGCTCAGTGAGTTCCGGTCCAACGTTACCGATGGCTGTGTATGTGATTATTCTCCCATGAATTGGGTTAGTTACCACAGTATTCCTACCCTTAAAATGTCCAGTGCATTAAACACATTTAACATACTCTTCTTCAGTAGCCATGTTGATCTGAATATCACCCAGTTTGACACCTGGACTGTACCCGACTCAGAGCTACCCCCTATTGCGCTAGCAATGTATTGCATTTTACGCATCACCTGGCGTTCAAAGTATTAACTAGAAGCACTCGGAGAGCGCAGACCACCGCCAAGGCTGATCAGTGGCCCCCCCCGTGGGCCCCCTCCACACCAAGGAGGTTATGTTTTTGCCAGGGTTTGTTTGTCTGTCTGTTTGTCTGTCCGTTAGTGCGCAACATAACTCAAAAAGTTATGGACAGATTTTGATGAAATTTCAGGGTTTGTTGGAAATGGGCCCCCCCGTGGGCCCCCCCACCCCCGATCACCACCAAAATTTAATCATTTCTTCCTTATCCCATTTCCGACAAACCCTGAAAATTTCTTCAAAATCTGTCCATAACGTTTTGAGTTATGTTGCACACTAACGGACAGACAAACAGACAGACAAACAAACAAACAAACCCTGGCAAAAACATAACCTCCTTGGCAGAGGTAACTATGGAAAGAAATGCGTTGCTCACCTCGACTTTGTAGGCAGCTTAAAAGTCCAGCCTGTCTCACCTCTGTTAGTCCTTCGACTTGGCTGTGTACATCAATAAATGGTGGCAAAAAGGTGGGATCACTAGCTCACCTTTTTTCCAGGATCTCTGTGTAAAAGTGGCTAATGGAACCTTTTTTAACAGTGAGAGTGTATTTAGCAGCTTCTGAAGACTGAAGGTGAAGTTTCAGGTAATGATCTCATTTAGATGTGGGGAAAGACAAGGAAAAACAAAGAGTGGGACGATTCTACTGCTGCTCATTATCTTAAAAAGCTATTAGACTAATTGAGAAACCACTTGTGCTCGCCTGATAACTATTAGTAGAAAGCAGAAATTTCAATGCACTTGTAAGTGTGACTCAATTACCTCCAGTAATACATTTAATGAAGCTTTGAATAGAAATGTACATGTGGGGGTGTTCAATTTAAGACAAAACAAGAAAAGATGGTAAAAAGGAAACATTTCTAAGGTATCTACAGCCCATGAAAAGATGAGATAAGGTAATCCTTTATTAGTAGGAAATTTACAGTGTTACAGTGGCAAAGATGTGCAATATTAATAATGAAATATTAAAAATGACTAAGAATCAAATGATAAAAGCAATACTAATGTCGATTAAAAGAAAACCCAGGCATTGGTTTGTAGTTACCAATACTGTAGCTTCACTATGATCCTGTCACCACGAGTATAATTGGGGAAAGAGAAGCTTTTAGACATGAAAGAAAATATTATCACATACCTGCACTCTATTCAGATTCCTATGAAAGGGCTGTCAAAGCACCTAAATTTCATCTTATTATTTCCTGAAATAATTTGAAAGTTTTTTTTCCTCCACTATTATAATACTTAGGACCAATGGAGAAGTTTTTTTTTTTTTTCTTCTCGCAGCACCTAAGAAAATTGAAAAGGATGAATAACATAAAAAGGAATGAAAAGAAAATTGTACTTTGAGTCCTCCACATTCTGTTGGTATTTATACTCAAACTGCAGCTTCTCTCTCTTCTGTCGGAACAGACGCAAGAGTCAAGGATGAAACAATGAGCTACGTGGAGTGAAGGTAACATTTTACTGAAGCTGATAAGGACCAGCGCCGAACAATACAACGGAAGTCTGTATATGGTTGATGTTCCAGGGTCTCAAATAACACTCTTAATGGAATTTATTTTTGTCCGTGTTCTTTTTCTTCTTTGACATGATATGTTTTATGTCCTTGTACTTCAACTGGTAGCTGTTGTTTACAAGAGGCACCAAGCTATGGACCTCCACAAGAGGACACCACAAGCCATCAACGGAACAGAAAAAGTTGCTTAAACACATATTATAAAGGAATTTGTTGATTAGAAATGTATTTTTAGCACAGTGACAATTTTTTTTCAATTGTGGCTGAGAATGACATTCCTCCATAAATTACAATCATGGAGACCTCAAACTCCGAATCAGAATCACTTCCTCCTGTTTACCCTTCACAATAAAAGCTTTAGACCAGTGGTTCTTAACCTTGTTGGAGATACTGAACCCCACCAGTTTCATATGCGCATTCACCGAACCCTTCTTTAGTGATGGCCAAGGGGGGCGTGTCATCATGAATCATATGTAGGCTGTCAGGTCAACCCGGTTTTTGTTTCATCTCACTCCGAACTTTACGAACCACACAATTTTGACATAAAAAAAAAGATAATTGCATGTAGTGTATCAAAAAAAAGTTCTCGTTGTACTCCTTCAGTATTTTTGTGATCATTGTTTTATTACGGCACTAGCTCGGCTTTAGCGTAATACGATTTCTCTATCCGCGATGGTGCATCAGTCGTCACATGATTGTAACTGACCAGTGCGGTGACCGAAAAATGTAAACAAATACTACACATGGCTGCCTCCGTGGTTAACAGGAAGTAGCTAAAGTCATAACAACGATGTGGAAAATACTCAAATAATTCATTGTCAGACGAGTGGAAGAAATTATAAACACTTCCAGATGTGTTGTAGTGCTGTAAGCAACAACAATACACCGCGTATATTGGATGTCAATCAGAGAAAGAGTCTCCGAAGCCGTTTGTTTACATACACGGACCTAGACCGACACACACACCTGACTAATGAGTCGAGTGTGTGTCTTGACCTCCGCCGAACCCCTGAGACTGACTCACCGAACCCCTAGGGTTCGATCGAACCCGGGTTAAGAACCACTCCTTTAGACTCATATACAGCACAACAGAACCCAAACTGACTGAGCACTAGTTGGTCATTAAAGTCTATGCAGTTTGGATTTTTGTATGATTTAATGAACCTTGACTTTTATTTTCTTTTTTTCCACAAAGAAGTACCGCATTTAAAAAGAACTGTTAACTCTTGTTGCACTTTGGACATAAAATCTGCAACATTAATCTTCTCCAGTTGGGCCTAGGCAGCCTTTGGTAGAAAACTGTACATTTAAAGGAGTAGGATTGTGGCCAAAACTGGTACTGCAATCACATTCAAAATACTGTAGAGCATGGTATCCCACCCCCCCCACCCCCCCGACTAGGGGTTGCCAGATCCAGCATGAGTGTCTGCTACAAGGAGCTACTATGGCAAGCAACGAGTCCTACATCGGTATTTATACTGGGCCCAGTCTTTTCACCAGGTTCCAGCCCGCAGTCTGTTCTCCTGGCCCGGGACCAGGTGAAGAGACCACCGGTCTGGGAGAAGACACCGCGGCCCAGCCCCGGCTCTCAGTGGCTCTTACCGGGTGGTGAGACTGTGGGCTCAGGTCGTGGTAGACCATGGGAGAGTCAGTGTTGGTCTTCAAATTCTTCTTCACTTTCAGCCATCTCCATGTTTCAAAAGCATCTCCTATACACATCCTTGTTTTGTTCCTCACTTTGTCATGACTGATTTGGGAATAATAAGAGGCCTTTTAGGTTTAGTAATGTCAGACATTTGTGAGCAGACATTTTCCTGCTCCAGCTCAGTGGGATCTGGCAACCTGGATGCTGAAACGCTACTGACTTGGTGATTGAGAGATAAGTGATGGGTGGAGCATCAGACCAAAACACAAAATGACAACATAAACATTACTTCTGGGCTGACACTGAGCTTTTCAAATGTGAATATTCTGGCTGGACTACTACTGTCAGTGATATCATTATTTGAAATGAACATGATTCCATAATGTCTGGTGACAGTCAGGGCAATTTTATGATTATTAGGAACATAACTCTTACTTACAGCTCCTTTAATTACACCAGACTTTATCTAGTCAAACTTTTTGAGCCTGGTTACATCCATGTGAAATGCATTTATAAAGGTTCACTGTAACATATTTGCCGCGATTCCACTACATGGAACCAGCTCAACTCAGCTCGGCTCGGCTCGACTCGGTATTCCAGGAGACCGTTTCCATTACAGGATACTACTGACTTTACAGTACCTGGACGTCATAGCGATGCAGCACGTTATTTCCGTTTCATCTAATAATAATAATAATAATAATAATAATAATAATAATAATAATAATAATAATAAACTTTATTTGTATAGCACCTTTCATATAGAAATTGTAGCCCAAAATGCTTCGCATTGATTGAAAAAATACAATATTAAAATACATTAAGACTTGATTATACATCAAGAAATAAAATGAAATTTGAGAGAAATACAATAAAATAAAAATAAAAATAGCGCACATTAAAATATTTGATTATGCATAGAATTTTTGAAGTGCAAGAAATAAGATGAAATTTGAAATACAATAAAATAAAAAATAAAAATGGAAGTACAATAAAATAAAATAAAAATAAAAACAGCGCACATTCCTGGTTCCTGAATTGTGACCCCATTTTTATCTCCTTTCAAAGGCTAATGAGAATAAAAATGTTTTTAATTTGGTTTTAAATATATTCAGTGAACTGGCTTCTCTAATGTCTTTTGGAATTGTATTCCATAACTTCGGTGCATAGTTAGTAAAGGCTGCGTCCCCCATTTTCTTTGTTGTTGTTATTTCATCTGTTCAGAGTTGCTGATAAACTTGCTCGTTGCGTGTTGTCTCGTCTAAATTTTTACGTCGGCCACCAAAGACTGAATCTCCTCGACCGACCATGGTGTAGTTTTGGGCCGTTATCATGTGGATTAACCTACTGCTAAATTTACTGTCAACTTCTGCATCGTTTTTTTGTAAAACGGCGGGTCACAGAGAAAACTGTCTGACCAATCAGTGGTCTGCAGTGTTTACACGTCATGGTTTAGTATCGCTTGGAACCTCGGTGGAGATGATACCAAAAAACTAGCACCGGGTACCAGATTCCAGGTCCTTTTTCGTAATGGAAACGCAAAAAGGCCGAGCCGTGTTGAGTCAAGTCCAGCTGGTAGCATGCAGTGGAAATGCAGCATTAGTGACATAGAATGGAATACTTCCCACTCTAATCTACAGTGGCTATGGAAAACTTGGACATCTCTCATTGGAGTCCATGTTTATTTTGGTTGTTAGTGACTGCACCATATTGCTGGATGCCACCCACTATAAAATGTCAAAAAAAAAAGGGAAAAGAAGGCCATTCAGACCTACTGTAGAGACATAGCAGTGTTCAGTCAAATGATTGTTCTAATTCGAATCCACTTTGATTAATTTAATTATACATTAACAGAAACCATCATCATCATTATATTCCACTTTTGCAATTAAATGTACCCAAACCACCACCGCCCACCCTCCACCCCCAGTCCTGTAAATTTGCAGGACCCCGGTGATGGGCGATTCACGAACAAATCGTACAAAAGAATTGATTCATTTAAATGAACGAGTTTTATCGATTCAGCAGCACTTTGCTAATATTTTGCTTATTATCGCATAAACTAGTGAGAATCACTCATTAAGTCAGAGGCAGAAGTGCTCTCCAAGATGTGTGATTGTATCTTAAGACTAGCCGAGGTAGTGAACTGCTGAATGAAAGAGCGGCTGAGTAGAGCCGTATCACTGAATTGTTCATGAATCGTGAATCGCTGAGTCTATTGAACCACTAAACGAGACTAGATACCTCTACTGTAAGAAGACAGAACAGAAAGAAAGCACACAAATAAAATTAAACACACAGAGCACAAAGTTGTTTAATGCAACATAGATAGATAGATAGATAGATAGATAGATAGATAGATAGATAGATAGATAGATAGATAGATAGATAGATAGATAGATAGATAGATAGATAGATAGTCAAAAGCATACTAAATACAATTAACTATTGACAAAGTAGTACTACGGTTATATACTAGTGGAAAATCTTTCTACTTACATTATTCATAGATGGACAGAAAAGAGACATATTAAGGCCTGCTAGATGTTTTGTTTTTTTTTCCTTTTTTTTTTTTTATTGTTGAATCAAATAAATCAATTCAGAATCGATTCACAACAGATGAACGAACTGAAAGAATCAAGTTATTAAAAAAAAAAAAAAAAAAAAAATCGGACTTCCTATCACTACAGGAGCCAAATCTGCAAAAAATGCCAAAGAATGCGATAATAGACACTATTCTTTGGCGACATTCTCCTCTCAGTCCAAACCAAAAGACTAAATATAAAGTTGGATGACAGATGGGGTTTCACGCCACTGTTCTGTGTTGAGCCACAGAGTGGAGCTGTAGAGTTCCTACTGCTAAAATACAACTTCCTACTTGGTGTTTTTCCAGTGACGCTAAGAATCCATCCAAGTGCTGCATTTTTTCTGCGCTGAAAAATTACACAGAAAGCTCATGACTTAGCCTGTTATTGTCTCATTTCCGTGCACTCTTGTACTTCTGGAGAGTACCGCACAGACGGCACTCCAATACGCCTGGGTAACACCATGAAACAGAGCAGTGTATATTTTTAAGGCCAGAGTAATGCACATTCCACTCCACTCATGAAGTCATAACACTTTAATAGCCTGACAGAGGTAAATTTGTGATGCAGCTTTACTCTTGGGCAGGGAATGAATGCTATGTAATGTCTGCACGACAATTTCAATAAATCTGCGTTCCATTTGTTCAATACTCGTGTCATCTACTGAGTTAGTATCTACGTTTTACTACAGCGCGAGGTTGTTAAAACGTTACATCATGTCCGTGAGAGTATGAAGTTTGCACCTCTCTGTGATTTGTCGACTCTTGTTGCAACGTGATATCAAATATACACGCCACTTTTAATTGACGTGTTATCTGTGTGCATTATAAGGTTTCCTCGTGTATGTTTTTTTTTTTTTTTTTTTTTTTTCCCCTATGTATTGGTTATTTCCGGGGAGGTATTCACATTAGCCTTTTTTGGCTTCTATTCTCTCCTGCACAAATTTCGATGTCACTTGTAAGAATGTTGTTGTTTTTTTTTCTCTTGCTGTTTTATGATGTGCAAATAAATAATCAAATAAATAAATATTCACACCGTTATTAGCCCCCGTCCAACCTGAATCGATGCGTCAAACACCACACACTGAGGGTTAGGGTTGAACCGGAGATCTTGGCGTAAATTAACACGTGATCCAATGGCGCTGAATAACACACGAAAAGGTCGAAAATGCGTAGGTATAGCACGCCAAGTGACGTAAGAACCGGCGTGATATACAACGCCATTTATTGAGATCAGTCTGCTTATTGTGTGTTGTCAGTGTGGCCGCTGTCACTAAACCACATGTTCCCCAGTGCTCACCCACAGACACACACATACACATATGTCCCTGCTGTCTGCCTTCAGATTTTAGTTAATTAGCCACTTGGAGAGTTGTAAATGAGCAGGGACACACCGTTGATTACATTTTTATTTTGATGATGACAGTGTCTTCAAAGGGATCTGCACTTTAAGCATTAGCAGAATAATTAACACCCTGCTGGAGTAATCGGACACACACACACACACACACACACACACACACACGCATAGAGACGCCTACACAGCACCTTTGCTCTGCAGCCATAGAGAAAATAAAGAGAAAAACTCCCAGATTTAGACAAACCCATTTCAAATTAGTATCTGTAAATGCAGGTTGACGTTTAGATTGATCTCTAAGAGGAATATGTGACAAACACTGCAGAGAGTGTTGGTTGGAGACTGGAGTGTAATAAAGACATTACTTGTTTATTTGGCACCTGCGGGGATGATAGTCTCTCCCTCTTCACTCTCCACTCTTTTTATTTCATCCATCATTCGTCACTGTTTGTCAAAGAATAGAAAAAACACCTGAAAGCACTAAAAGATCTCATTCATCTTCCTCTGTTGTGGCTCGACTCAGTTGGTCTTTTTTGTCTTTTTCTCTTCTCTGTCCACTCTGCATCTGCCACATGCTTGTTCTCTCTCTCTCTCTCTCTCTCTCTCTCTATATCTATATCTATCTATCTATCTATCTATCTATCTATCTATATATATATATATATATATATATATATATATATGTATATATATATATATATATATGTTGAGGCCCAAAACGAAATCTGGCCCGATTCAGAATCGGGCCGGCCCAGAATGGAATTCTATTCTAGGCCAGCCTAGAATGGAATCCTGCTGCTATAATGTGATTTTTATACCATGTTTAATGCAAATGATCTAAATTATTACAAAAATCAATATATGGAATTTGCAAATATGTGAAAAAAAAAATGAAACAAACAACATTCTAATTGTAAACTATAATACACTTTATTTACAAATAGAACCTAGTGGTACTCCCCACCAATATATGGTACAGTGAAATCGACTGAAATTGACAATAGTTACTCAAGGTATGTAAGACTGAAAATGTAAAATTATGACAAATTATGGAATTATGGATCATTTGCATTAAACATGGTATAAAAATAACATTATAGCAGCAGGATTCCATTCTAGGCCGGCCTAGAATAGAATTCCATTCTGAATCGGGCCAGATTCCGTTTTGGGCCTCGACACATATATTGATGTCATAATCATACCTAACACTATTATCCATACCTTTTCAGAAACTTTTGCCCATATGAGTAATCAGGAAAGCAAACGTCAAAGAGTGTGTGATTTGCTGAATGCACTCGTCACACTAAAGGAGATTTCAAAAATAGTTGGAGTGTCCATAAAGACTGTTTATAATGGAAAGAAGAGAATGACTATGAGCAAAACTATTACGAGAAAGTCTGGAAGTGGAGGAAGCAACAAAAAACGTACCAAAGCTTTTATTAAAGCTCTCAAATCCAAAATCCTAAAGGATCCAACCAAATCCATGAGAAAAATGGCAATTGAACATGAGGTAGACAACAAGACCGTTAGAAATGCAGTAAAATATGATTTGAAGTTAAAATCTTACACAAGAACACCAAAACACTTGTTGACAACAGCAACAAATCCAACTTTAGCAATTTTTGGGAATCATGTTTATGGCCGCCTTCTAGTCCAGATCTAAACCCTCTGGATTCTGCTATTTGGGGCGTTTTAGAACATGCTACCAATAGAACATCACACAGCAATGTCGACTTTCTTAAAGATACTATTAAAGAAGAATGGGAGAAGTTGTCACCTGAATATTTGAGGAAGAAGGAAAGAAGGAGGACACATAGAATAAAAACATTTTCTATTATGTCAATTTTCTTGTGGCAAATAAATTCTCATGACTTTCAATAAACTAATTGGTCATACACTGTCTTTCAATCCCTGCCTCAAAATATTGTAAATTTTGCTTCCCCACCCACTTTTGCCCATATGAGTAATCAGGAAAGCAAACGTCAAAGAGTGTGTGATTTGCTGAATGCACTCGTCACACCAAAGGAGATTTCAAAAATAGTTGGAGTGTCCATAAAGACTGTTTATAATGGAAAGAAGAGAATGACTATGAGCAAAACTATTACGAGAAAGTCTGGAAGATACTATTAAAGAAGAATGGGAGAAGTTGTCACCTGAATATTTGAGGAACACTTGCGCAAGTTTCAGGAAGCGTGTGAAGGCAGTTATTGAGAAAGAAGGAGGACACATAGAATAAAAACATTTTCTATTATGTACATTTTCTTGTGGCAAATAAATTCTCATGACTTTCAATAAACTAATTGGTCATACACTGTCTTTCAATCCCTGCCTCAAAATATTGTAAATTTTGCTTCCCCACCCTGTATATATATTAAAAACTTTCAAGACTTGTGCCTCTTTGGAAACAGAGAATAAGAGGAAGTAGGATGGAGCTATCTTATCCTTATGTTGTTGTTACTGAATCTGTCCTGGTGTGAAAACCAAAAGGATTAGGATTAGAGCTGTACAATATATCGTCTGAGCATTGGCATCACAATGTACATGTGTGCAGTAGTCACATCGCAGGTCCTGCAATGTAGGAGGCAAATGAACTCAACATGTTGTCATCTAATTTCAACCTGGGTACCTGACACACACTGCACACAGCGATCCACCAATCACAATCACTCTTAATCACTTTGCCAAAGCAGACCACACCCCTGCACATGGAGTGAGTTGCTGGTAACAACACTGAAAAGTGAGCAACGAACATAAGACACTCACCAAAAACAAAGACTTTGTGCCAAAAAGAAAAGCATCGTCAGTATCTGGAATTATTTCGGCTACAAGAAGGATGATACTGAAACACGTGTCCTGTATCAACTGTGCCTTACATCTGTCGCCCCAACGAGAGGAAACCCAACTAATTTGTTTGACCATTTATGTCCGCACCACACAGCTATTATATCCTCCTGAGTATTTTTTTCATATCGCAATACATATCGCAGGGTTAAAAAAAAAAATTGCAAAGTCAGTTTTTTCCAATATTGTGCAGTCCTAATCAGGATCTTTTCAACAAACATGCAAAAAAAAACCAAAAAAAAACAAACAAACAAACCGAGGCTGCATTGTCATGAGAGTCCTCCTGTCAGAATTATAATTAGACTTTTACTTTTCACTTCCCATTTCTGAATATTACTGCATTTATTTGCCTCCTCTCTGACCTTAAAGATCCATCCGAAGGTACGGACCTAAGGAGCCCTTGCATGCCCTGCTGGGAGCCATCCCTGAGGGCTTTGAGAGTAGAGATAATATATACAGTACAGGCCAAAAGTTTGGACACACCTTCTCATTCTTCACATTTTCTTTATTTTCATGACTGTTTTCATTGTAGAGCCTCACTGAAGGCATCAAAACTATGAATGAACACATGTGGAATTATGTACTTACCAAAAAAGTGTGAAATAACTGACAACATCTCTTATATTCTAGTTTCTTCAAAGTAGCCACCCTTAGCTCTGATGACTGCTTTGCACACTCTTGGCATTCTCTTGATGAGCATCAAGAGGTAGTCACCTGAAATGGTTTTCACTTCATAGGTGTGCCTTGTCAGGGTTACTTAGTGGAATTTCTTGCCTTATTGATGGGGTTGGGACCATCAGTTGTGTTGTGCAGAAGTCAGGTTGATGCACAGCTGACAGCCCTATTGGACAACTGTTAGAATACATATTATGGCGAGAACCAATCAGCTAAGTAAAGACAAACGAGTGGCCATCATTACTTTAAGAAATGAAGGTCAGTCAGTCTAGAAAATTGCAAAAACTTTGAATGTGTCCCCAAGTGCAGTCGCAAAAACCATCAAGCGCTCCAACGAAACTGGCTCACATGAGGACCGCCCCAGGAAAGGAAGACCAAGAGTCACCTCTGATACTGAAGATAAGTTCATCTAAGTCACCAGCCTCAGAAATCGCAAATTAACAGCAGCTCAGATTAGAGACCAGATGAATGCCACACAGAGCTCTAGCAGCAGACACATCTCTACAACAACTGTTAAGAGGAGACTGCGCCAATCAGGCCTTCATGGTCAAATAGCTGCTAGGAAACCACTGCTAAGGAGAGGCAACAAACACAAGAGATTTATTTGGGCCAAGAAACACAAGGAATGGACATTAGACCAGTGGAAATCTGTGCTTTGGTCTGATGAGTCCAAATTTCAGATCTTTGGATCCAACCGCCATGTCTTTGTGCGACGCAGAAAAGGTGAACGGATGGATGCTACATGCCTGGTTCCCACCGTGAAGCATGGAGGGGGAGGTGTGATGGTGTGGGGGTGCTTTGCTGGTGACGCTGTTGGGGATTTATTCAAGATTAAAGGCAACCTGAAGCAGCATGGCTACCACAGCATCCTGAAGTGACATGCCATTCCATCCGGTCTGCGTTTAGTTGGACCATCATTTATGTTTCAACAGGACAATGACCCCAAACACACCTCCAGGCTGTGTGAGGGATATTTGACCAAGAAGGAGAGTGATGGAGTGCTGCGCCAGATGACCTGGCCTCCACAGTCACCGGACTTGAACCCAACCGAGATGGTTTGGTTGAGCTGGACCGCAGAGTGAAGGCAAAAGGGCCAACAAGTGCTAAGCATCTCTGGGAACTTCTTCAAGACTGTTGGGAAACCATTTCAGGTGACTACCTCTGGAAGCTCATCAAGAGAATGCCAAGAGTGTGCAAAACAGTCATCAGAGCTAAGGGTGGCTACTTTGAAGAGACTAGAATATAAGAGATGTTTTCAGTTATTTCACACTTTTTTGTTAAGTACATAATTCCACATGTGTTCATTCATAGTTTTGATGCCTTCAGTGAGAATCTACAATGTAAATAGTCATGAAAATAAAGAAAATGCGAAGAATGAGAAGGTGTGTCCAAACTTTTGGCCTGTACTGTATCTACTTCAAATTCTCCTGGCAGCAGCAATTAAGGGTAACACTGTCAGCTGGTTGAGACCAAATGTTCCAACATTCCAATCATGGAAAGACCACATATGGGAACTCTATAGAATGGAGGATATAACTTATAATTTAAGGCTCAAGAGGGAGAAACTCCTAAGGAGATGGGCCCCTGTGTAGCTCATGCCCCCCCCCCCCCCCCCCCCCCCCCCCCCCCCCCCCCCCCACACACACACACACAACCAGTAGTTTTTGTTTTGTCTTATTTAGTTTAGTTTTTTTCTTTGATTCATTTTGTTTCGTTTTATCTGTGTGTAAATCTGTTGGTATGAATCTATCTGATGTGATACTTCAGTTTGTTGTCTTTTGAGTATGTACAGTCTAAGTCTTATGACTGTATGTTGAATGTCTGTCTCCAATAAATAATAAGTTTTTTAAAAAGTCCAGTCAGATTATAAAACAAAAAAACATGCGTCTAAAATTTGTCTAAAAATGATCAAACGTCTCCTGCACCTGTGTCAGATGTTGTTCCTTAGAAAAGCTGTAATGTTCTCATAAAAGTCCATTAATGGGCAGTGATGGCTTCAAAGTTTGACTTCCATTGCAGTTCCTTATTCTATCCTGACTGGCGTAAACATATCGGTGATGTTACAAATCCTCATAGTATGTCCATACTACAGATGTTCGATACCACAAATTTCCTTTCCGATCCGATACAGAGTAAAATTCAGGCTGCTATCAGTGATACCGATCCAGTACCAAAACTTTGTACAAATACACTTAATCTCTGGAAAATCTGAAAAAAAAAAAGTGTATTTCAAATCATAACTTCATAAAGAATACAAGAGATGAGAGTAAATATTGTTTAATTATTAAGAAATATTATGAAAATGAAAAGTTGCATATTAATTCAGGTTACATAAATGTGTTAACATTAAACATGAAAATACTGAACATGTAACACTTCAACAAAAGCCTCCAACATTGACATTTTCCCTCATTCACGAGTTTTTGATAAGGAACAATAGCATATTTACTGTTTTCCTCTTTAGTCTGTTCTGTTTTTTGCTCAGGACAGACTGAGTCAGAGTTGACTGACTGAGAAGTGTGACGTAGTACACACTTACCCAGGCGGAAGAAGAAGTAGTTCCCACCAATCTAGTATCATTTGGACAAGATCCCAATAGTTTAACTACTTTCCACTGTGTTCCTGATGTACATTACCTCAAATGAATAAAGTATCAATATGTTCATTTGTGAACTGATTCTAGAGGGTAAAGATCTGGAATTGGAGATATCAATATTTCAGTATTGATCCGCACATCACTAGTTCATACTTTAACCCTTTCATGCATAGTGGTCACTACAGTGGACAGCTGTTCTGCTGCTGTTGTCTTGTATGTTCATGGATTTTGTTGTTTTAGTTTCATATCAGCCAACACATTGGACGCTCATGCACCATCTCATACACTGCAATTGAAAACATTACTGTAACTTTGCTGTTCTTGATAAACCTGATCTAACATGATCGAGTGTAAACCAATTCCTTGTTATTGTTATTAGACTCTAAATAACAATAAAAGTTGTTTTTTTGGCATATTATGTCCATGAAGTGATTAATGACTAGTATTAGAGTACACTACGAACAAAAAGTTTAGGCTCTTTCTTTCTTTTTTTTTTTGTTTTTTTGTTTTTTGTCTTTTTTGTGTGATTTTTGCCATTTGTAAATACAACTATGTCTGGTCATTAAAAAAAAAAAAAAAAAAGTTTCAATTCAATTCACACACAGAAAAGTAAAAAGTATTGTGCAAGAATCCCAACTGAAAAAAATTGCCCAAAAATTAACAATATCCATAACTTTTTGTTTGTAGTGTATGTTAAAATGTGAGAAAACATGAAATTAGCAGCATTTAATGTTTTTTTTTTTTTTTTTTTTTTTTTTTTTTTTATAGCTTTCACACAGTATATCAGTAAATACATGTTTCTTTGCTTCAAAAATTAAACACATGGTGTCCAGCTTGGTGGACATTTTTGCAACTCCATGAAAAATAGCTTCATAAAAAAAAAAAAAAAAAAAAAAAAAAAAAATAATAATAATAATAATAATAATAATAATAATAATAATAATTGCATTGTTTTTTTAATGCCCAAAGAGGAGTAAAGAAAAACATCTTGATTAATGCTCTAACAATTCATGCATGAAAAGGTTAAAGTAGTGTTGTAGTGCCATTTTCTGCTTTCTTGGTCTTGTCTCGGACTTGATCCTTCTAGGACATGGTCTTGACTCAGTCTCGGACCACAGTGGGATGAGAAGGACTGGTAATTTCAGTGTGAGTCCTTGGGACCAAAGGATTTTTTTTTTTTTTTTTTTTTTTTTTAATGTTCATGTTAACAAAAAAACCAAGAGAAGAGACTGAGGTGGAGGTGATCAAATGTCCACATGGGTGTAAGACAGGATTAGTTCACGTCCACCCATAATGACCGACAGAAAATCACAAGGCACCTGTGCAGAACAATATGAGGCTCTGAAAGGGTTAGTTATGAGTTTTTGCAACTGGTTTTATAACCTGAGAGACTAATATCTGCTTAAGTGTGTACTTTATTTAGAACATTTCTGGTGCTTTTTTTCTTGCTGTAGTACAGTCTTTTCTCACAGGGACCTGAGGCCTCTTAAACCTACTACACAACAACAAAAAGTACAATTCTGCAGTCTGTGTTGTATTTCTGCAGTGTTTTTTTTGGCAGCGTTCTTTGTTATTTCAGATTATAACTGACACAAATTAAATGATGGAGGCAGCAGTTTTAATGGGCAAAATCACTGCCAGTATGTTAGTCCGGTGTTTCGGAAAAGAAGGATAAAACTACTTCTGTTCAACCTGTCGGAATATGAGCGTGGTTTGGCAGAATATGACTCAAGAGCAAGAGGGCTGAACGTCTTTGAACAGAGCTGTTAACATTGATTTTAAAGTAAATGTAGAGTTGTTCTAAATGTTTGACTTGGCTTCTGTGCCAATGTTGGAAGACGAAAGATTTTAACATCAAGATGAGATGCTTTAACCTATAAAAAGCTGATTTTTACTAATTTGTCCGTTTTTGTCACCAGTATGTTTGTTCACAATTTAGTCATGGTTCCATTTAGAGCTCAAAAGACATGTTTTAGTGTTTAGTATATATATATATATATATATATATATATATATTTTTTTTTTTTACTCAGATTTAAGGTGAGTTTAACACTATGATGATTATTATTATAACAGGCTGCCTAGATTTCTTTGTTGTTTTTGCAATTAAAGTGTCTGAATTTTATTTTATTTATTTTTTTTGCCCATTCTTTTGCAACATCTTTCAGGAAGAACTTAACTTTCAACTAGAAGCACTCGGAGAGCGCAGACCTCCGCCAAGGCTGATCAGTGCCTGCCCCCCCCCCCCCCCCCCCCCCCCGACCCCCCCCCCCCCGATCACCACCAAAATTTAATCATTTCTTCCTTATCCCATTTCCAACAAACCCTGAAAATTTCATCAAAATCTGTCCATAACTTTTTGAGTTATGTTGCACACTAACGGACAGACAAACAAACAGACAAACAAACCCTGGCAAAAATATAACCTCCTTGGCGGAGGTAATAACAGCTAAAATCAATGAAATATATAAACCAGAAAATTCAGAGGAAAAAAAAGCAGTGAGAAAAGGTGAAATAAGAAAACAGCAAAACTTGACAAAAACACGCCAACACAAGCTTGCAGAACACTCTAAAACAGCACTATCACTATTATGTACAATTATTTACAAGAATTCACAGCAAAACCTTGCTAAAACTTCCCCGAAACTTTGCTAAAATGCTGCTAAAAGTAATAAAAATCTTCCATCTCTCCCTCACTGACTCCACTCTGCTGCTCTCTGCTCCCTCCCCCTCAGCCAATGGAGACCTCTACTGTAATGTGTAAACTGCAATGTCAGCTTTCAGATAACATTTGAATTTTGTTAATGGCAAGAAAGGTTCAGGAGTTAAAATGCTACATGTGTTGTTGGAGACACATATGGTCTTAAAAGGGTTAAGGTGGTGTGTTCAGAGCCCCCCCCCCCCCCCCCCCCCCCCCCAATATAACAAACAACCGATCTCTCACTAGTGGTATGAAGTCTGACTAGTTACCCTCAGGGCTTCATAAGTGGAACTTTGTTTCCTATGTTGAGTCACTGGGTTCTCACAGTGCAAGCGGATCGTTCCTCCGCCCTTCAAACACATCAATATTATGTGGCTTGGCTTTTCTTTTTTTTTTTTTTTTTCTTTTTTTTAAGCTCTGGCTAGTTTACTCAGTAATATAAATTATAGGTGTTGTGTCAATCCCCATTCAGGCCAGTGTTTTTTTTTTTTGTTTTTTTGTTTTTTTTCACTTCAAGGTCTCCTTTACTTCTCCTCAGCTGTAAATGACATGAACAAAAAAAAAAAAAAAAGGAAAATTGGCTTTCTTGTCCAAGGTGTTTGTTTGTTTGTTTTGCCTGTTTTGGATGAGGTAATTCACTTAAAACCTCAGATACTACACGAGCTACACTGAACAGAAATATAAATGCAACACTTTTCTTTTTGCTCCCATTTTTCATGAGCTGAACTCAAAAATCTAAAACTTTTGTCTGTGTACACACAAGGTTTATTTCTCTTGAATATTGTTCACAAATCTGTCTAAATTTGTGTTAGTGAACACTTCTCCTTTGCTGAGATAATCCATCCACCTCACAGGTGTGGCATATCAAGATGCTGATTAGACAGCAGGATTATTGCACAGGTGTGCCTTAGGCTGGCCACAATAAAAAGCCACTCTAAAATGTGCACTTTTATCACACAGCACAATGCCACAGATGTCACAAGTTTTGAGGGAATATGCAATTGGCATGCTGACTCCAGGAATCTCCACCAGAGCTTTTGCCTGTGAACTGAATGTTCATTTCTCTACCATAAGCCATCTCCAAAGGTGTTTCAGAAAATTCATGAAGAAGACTGAGCGAGGAAAATGATAGTCACACCAAATACTGACTGGTTTTCTGACCTCCCTGGACCACCCAATACAGTAAAAGTGCACATTTTAGAGTGGCCTTTTATTGTGGCCAGCCTAAGGCACACCTGTGCATTGATCATGCTGTCTAATCAGCATCTGGATATGTCACACCTGTGAGGTGGATGGATTATCTCAGCAAAGGACAAAGGAGAAGTGCTCACTAACAGATTTAGACACATTTATGAACAATGTTTGAGAGAAATAGGCCTTTTGTGTATAGAATTATATTTGTGCCAGTTCCTTGAGCGAGCAATGATAGATTCTGAGCACACAATTAGAGATTTTGAGCAAATAAAAATATATTTTGCGAGCACATCAATTATATTTCAAAAAGAAATCACGTTTGAGCAAACAAAAATCGATATTGTGCTCCATAAATGCGTTTGCATGTTAGTTTTACTCATAATGTTCTCTCACAAATTCTTTCCATGGCGCACAAACAGACCGCTGCGCTCGCTCACTTTCCCCTTCCCTCTCTCGTTCAACCTCCCTCTCCCTGCGCGCTCAGGTTGTCGTGTCCGCACGCTCAACTTGACAGACATGTTACAATTGTGCCACAAAACCAACCAATCGGAGAGCTTGTGGAAGTACACTCTGACTGGCTGTTAGCTCTCCAATTAGCTCGCTAGTTACATTTACCCGAAAAAAAAGCGCTCGATGAGACAGACACGGATCGGAAGAGGAGGAATTGATTCTACACAAACTTTGGTCAGTATTTATTATTATTATGATTATCGTTTCGGGTAAATGTAACTAGCGAGCTAATTGGAGAGCTAACAGCCAATCAGAGTGTACTTCCGCAAGCTCTCCGATTGGTTGGTTTTGTGGCACAATTGTAACGTGTCAAGTTGAGCGTGTAGACACGACAACCTGAGCGCGCAGGGAGAGGGAGGTTGAGCGAGAGAGGGAAGGGGAAAGTGAGCGAGCGCAGCGGTCTGTTTGTGCGCCATGGAAAGAATTTGTGAGAGAACGTTTTGAGTAAAACTAACATGCAAACGCATTTATGGAGCACAATATCGATTTTTGTTTGCTCAAGCACAATTTCTTTTTGAAATATAATTGATGTGCTCGCAAAATATATTTTTATGTGCTCAAAATCTCTAATTGTGTGCTCAGAATCTATCATTGCTCGCTCAAGGAACTGGCACAAATATAATTCCATATTTGTGTACACAGAAAAAAGTTTTAGATTGTTGAGTTCAGCTCATGAAAAATGGGAGCACAAGTGTTGCATTTATATTTTTGTTCAGTGTAGTTCTTTCACTCAATTCACAATGATGTGGAAATAAAGCTGCTAGTTGTCATGTCTTCATTAATATCTTCTCTAAATCTTTGGGATGTGAAAACCCCCTGTGCAGGGCTTTGCTGCTTGTTTTCCATCCTGCCTGCTCTCCTGGTTTCGCTCTTCCTCCTTGCAGACAGCACATCAGGTGGCCTGGTTTCATCTGCACTACTTTGTTGTGGGTGTGGCCACAGTGATTAAAATTCCACAGCGGCAGAGGCCACTCTCTCTTTTTAGCTCACCAGCTGATAGGCAATGAGCTATTGTGAAGGCGTTGTGTCCAGCGTTGTCTACGTTGTCATCATCATCTTTGTTGGCAATTTCTTCAAACCAAGGTTATAATAGTTTTGGATTTGTCATTATAGTTTAGTTTTATTTAGTTTTGACTTTTTATCCTCTAACTCAATTAGTTTTAATTCGGTTTTAGAGCAGGTTTGCTAGTTTTTATTAGTTTTCATTTGTTTCTAAATGCTTAGTTTTAGTTTAGTTTTAGTATTAATTTTAGTTTTGTCGTATCTTTTATCTTTTTCGCCGTCATATTTAAATAAATCCTAGACAGGACTCTGCTGCTTTCTCCCAACTTTAGTCTCCATATTTCCAGGTAGAGTGGGGACCAGAAGATGACTCTAAACGACAAGTGACGGACCGTGAAGTGTTGTATGATGCCGTTAGCTACAATTGCTAGAGCGAAATAAATCGATTTCATATCAATCCGACATTGACAAAGATGAAAACAAAGGGAAATTTATCCATATTTTTTATACGTTTTAGTTAGTTTTATAAGCACACAATACAGTTTGTTAGTTATCGTTTTTTTCTTGTAATTACAGTTTTTATTTATTTCAGTTAACGAAAATGTTTTTTCAATTCTAGTTTTCGTCATTTCATTAGTTTTCGTTAATGATAATAACCTTGTTTCAAACATCTTCTATGATGACAAACTACAGGTTAGATTCATTTCTAATTTTATTTGTACCTTCCTTGCAACAATTATCTACAAAGTTTGCCCACAGTTTTGAGAAATTTAAATTTTTGCTGAATTTTTAAAATTTGTCTTTCACTATTTCTATTTGGTATAAGTCATCAAAATATGGCCCATTATAAGTAAAGATATCAATATAGCTACAATTGACCACTGATAGGAAGTCATGTATGGACTTTCATTGGGGTCCATGTCCTTCGAACTTGAGTGACCTTGAAGGGTCAAACTCAAGGTCACCAATGTCGAGAATTCAACAATCTTTTTCTCTGAAACTACTGGTTGGACTCAAAATTTTTTATGTAGCTTCCTCCTGACAATGTCTACAAAGTTTGTAAACAGTTTTGAGAAATTTTGACTTTTAAAATGTTGATTATTATTGATTCTTGGTAGAACATGCTGGTGAGCTACAGGGCCGTTGGTCCTATTTTTTTTTTCCTTTGTTCAACTATAGTTTTGTTGCACATCCATCACTTTCACTCATTCATGCACACACCACACTGCTGATAATGCTGATTACTTATATAGGATTTACCTTATTATTTAGATTAATCCTTTTAAGTGCCAAATTTGCAACATTGTGAGAAGAACAATGACAGCTTTTGAAATCTTGACATCAAAATTGAATATTTTTAGAAAAACAAAAACAAAAGACAAACAAAAAACTTCTAAAAGGCTAATCTGATTCATGCACAATTTAACTACTACTAATATTTGTTTGCTGGCATCCTCCTGTGTGTTTTGTCAAGGTCCTGTGAGGCAGTCTTGACAGGGAACAGATGTAGCTGAATGTGAACCCTAAAATCAAATAATCTAACGCAGACAGAGTACTCATGATCAGTTGTTTAAAAATAAAAATAAACATAGATTCCCACTGTGAATAAATATCTGAGACAGCGATTACTCCCGGGCAGACGTCCTCCTGCAGCATCGAGCAGCTGTGCAAAACACATCAGTCATCCCTTTCAGTCCAAAAGTCAAGACAGTGAGATAAGGTCAGAGTAGCGGAGATCAAAGCTCACATCAGCACCCCAAATGGCTGTCTGATTCAGACGTACAAGAGATACCCCTGTGCTCACAGATAACTAAAATCAAATCAGACACATGAAATGTCATCAATCTTCAATTCAGATCAGACGCATCAAATGTCATCAATCTTCAATTTTGACAGCTTGGAGAGTTGGACTGCGATAACGGGGTATATTGTGACATGTTTTCCAGATGACAAAGGCACTCCTTGGTCGCCGTCATATTGACGCGCTTCAGCATACATTGCTACCTGCATGTACATATACGACGGTGCAATCACATATTCATCCTTTGTGTAACCAAGGGTAAGGGGGGGGGCACAAGCCTACGTAAATATTTAAGTTAATAAAACTGCACGTAGTGGTCAAAGAAAGCCTGAGACAAAATGAGCATAAATAGTTGTATTTATAACTGTATAGAACATGCCACTTAAACAAAACAACCTTTATTAAAAACTAAAATCTAAAATGGTGAAAGGGGCAAAACTACAAAAGCTACAACGCAATAAAAGGTTCCAGGAACTTAAAACGCTAGGGACTGGCTGGCCGTGGGTGCACGTGGTGAGAGGCAGAATTAGATGGAGGCAGAGTACCCACTACACGCTCTGTGCAACACACACACACAAAACAAGAAAACTACAAGGGCAACAAAAGCATGCAAAGTGAGTGAGGATGTGCAAAATACCACACACGAGGAGTGATAGGGCAGCAGTGAGGCACTCTATCACTGGACCCTCCACCGGCTTGGGCAACCACGCTCAGACCAGAACCTACTGTGAAATGAGCATGGATTACAATCACATAAAAGAAAGAGGTTCTGTAGACAAAAAGGGGGCCCTGCTTGAGGAATACTTAACTAAATAAATCACCAAACATATACAGTACAGGGTGGGGAAGCAAAATTTACAATGAACATTTAGTTGTTTTTTCTCGGCAGGCACTACGTCAATTGTTTGGAAACCAAACATATAGTGATGTCATAATCATACCTAACACTATTATCCATACCTTTTCAGAAACTTTTGCCCATATGAGTAATCAGGAAAGTAAACGTCAAAGAGTGTGTGATTTGCTGAATGCACTCGTCACACCAAAGGAGATTTCAAAAATAGTTGGAGTGTCCATAAAGACTGTTTATAATGTAAAGAAGAGAATGACTATGAGCAAAACTATTACGACAAAGTCTGGAAGATACTATTAAAGAAGAATGGGACAAGTTGTCACCCAAATATTTGAGGAACACTTGTGCAAGTTTCGGGAAGCGTGTGAAGGCAGTTATTGAGAAAGAAGGAGGACACACAGAATTTAAAAAAATTCTATTATGTCAATTTTCTTGTGGCAAATAAATTCTCATGACTTTCAATAAACTAATTGGTCATACACTGTCTTTCGATCCCTGCCTCAAAATATTGTAAATTTTGCTTCCCCACCCTGTACATAAACGTGGCCCAAATGAAGAGAGAACCAAATGGAAACACTAGACCCAAATCATAATAACGTAACTGACGTAAAACGAGACCCAAACAAAAACAGCAATGGCCGGGCTCCTAAAAGAAAACACACAAAGCGTTAACGGTCGAAGTACCTCTACCGTCACTTACCAAAAAGAGTTTTTAAAAAAATTATACCTAAGAAACAAAAGAAACAGGTGTGCGTGGCCCACAGGCATCCTTCCAGTCCACCACAGCAACCCAGACTGCATCAACAGGGTGTCTATAAAAACAGGGATAAACAATGGTAAAATAGCGAGAAGTAATGACAAACAGAATGCAATTCAGAAACACCTACCCAGCTTAACACAGCACCAGTCCCATTGGCAGCAGGATGAAACAAACAAAACGGCAGCTTACCTGTGCCCTGTCCACCCGCTGACTGGAATGCAGAAGCCTTGTGCAAACCGGGGCGGACCTGGTACAGGGGCTGACGAGGGACAATCTGCCTCCCGCTACATTTGGTTTATATCAGATAGCAACAAAAGGCCCCGCTGTACTTCAGAGATGCACAAGAAAATATAGCGTGGGGACAATACTGCATTTTGTGATCCAAGAAAGAACTTTGCCGCCGGAAAGTTGTTTTGGAAACCACTGCCACTGATGAAAAAAACAACCAATGTTCATGTATCTCACCAGCATGTTCTATAAAGAATCAACAACAGTATGAATTTGCAACGTTGTCATGTTCTGCCACTATGTTTAGAGTCCCGTGGTCTTGATGCAGGAGATCAATCTCCCAATAGAAGTGGGTGGGACTTTCACTGGAGGAGAACTCAACTAATTAAAGTCCATATATGACTTCCCATCAATTCTCAGTAGTAACTATATTGATTTCTGTAACCGTTTCCATTTTATAAGTTTTCAAAACAAGGCTCATTATAAGTAAAGGCAAATTTTTATATTTAAAAAAAAGCTGTCAAAAATGCAACCAAAAAAAAATTCTCAAAACTGTGAACAAACTTTGCAGACATTGCCCCAAGGAAGCTACATAAAACATTAAAATTGATTCTGAGCAGTAGTTTTGGAAAAGAAGATTGTTGAAATTTAGACACTGGTGACCTTGATTTTGACCCATCAAGGTCAAAGGTCATGGATCCAAATGAAAGTCTATATACGACTTCCTATCAGTGCTGAATAGTAACTACAGTGATCTTTAACCATATCTTTGTTATAAGTCTTCAAAATATTACCCATTATAAGTAAAGACATATTTTTAATATTGAAAAAATTTGGTCCAAAATTTCCCAAAACTGTGAATAAACTTTATAGACCCAAAGAAGATACATAAAAAATGTTGAAATGATTCCGACCAGTAATTTTGTCTGAGAATATGTTTGAAGAATTAGACAGACACAACGCCGTCACAAGAGCTCATGGCCTATTGTGCTGGTGAGCTAAAAATGAAGTTCAGTTAGTAACATGTGGTTTTAAAGTGACAACCTCTGGACCAATAAAGAAGTGTCAAAGCCTTTACACTTAACAGAACATTACTGTGGTTTGGATGTTTGTGTTGTTTTTAAATTAGCATCTAGCTTCTCCACCTGATGTCACTAAAAAGCTAACATGGTGATGTCAGTAGTTTACTTCCTGTCTCCTAAGTGGGCGTGGTCAGAGGGCTAAAACCTGTGGATAGATGAAAGTACATTAATAAGGGCTAATAAAAAAAAAATAAATAAATAAATAAATACACTAATTCCATGATTTTATCAGTAACTACAGTATTTTAACTGAATTATTGCCTTGATTGTTTTACCTCCTATGATGGGGGTTTGGTTGGCCAGATCGCGCAAGAATATTTTGCTGAGACAGAGAAAGGTTTCGGTCAAAGCCAAATTCCCACTTCTCTGAAAAATGCAACTTGAAAATGGTATGATTTGTGACTTTTAGGTCAAATATGTATTTGAGTGGATATGGGGTGAAAGAGTGTCAGCCCTATGTTCCCCCAGTCCAACAAACATGATCGGAATGTAGTTCCATATGTAGGGACAAAGGCCTACAAACCATAAATGCAGGCGGTGGTGTTTCACTAGTTTCACCAAAGGTGCAATAATTGACCGATTACCACCAAAATGTATTACATTTTTGAGGACAACCTAAAAAACAAAAAACAAAAACACAAGTAAAACATCAATTCCTGGGTGGGGGTAAAAAATAAATAGACTCCAAAAATGCCAAAATTATTATGTTTAATTAAAATATTCAACACAATATGTAATAAAGTTCAAAGGTGCAGTGTCTAAAAATATTTATAGCAATTGTTTATGTGGGATCTTGAGTCTTGACATATTAATTTTCAAAATTAACAAGTGGTGCCACGTAACAAACCCCACCACTTGCATGTATTGCAGCTTATTTTGGCATCGATCCAGCTGATGTCATCACGTCTACGCACATGCTGATGTCAGCATATCAGTTGCTTCTATATAAGTGCCAAGTTTGAAGTAAACTGAAATAAAATTGATGTTTTTATAGACACGAGAAATTTCACCTGTTATAAGTAAATGGGGAAAAAAGGATTTAAAAAGTCATTAAAATTTTGAACTTTGACTTACTTTTCCCAAAATGTCATGACATCTATTCTGGGTCACTGGCAATCTATAATCCCAATTTGGTGTGAATTGAACCAATAGTTTTGCAGCTAAAGTGTTAAAGAAAGAAAGAAACAAACCAAACCAAAAACAATACCCCTTGCCTCCCCCTTCAGGGGGCGGGGTAACAGAAAAGTTTGTGATATATGAAACATATTTGAGTAACATATGTGAGTACCGTACTTTCCAGACTATAAACTGCTACTTTTTTCTCATTTTGAACCCTGCGGCTTATACAATGATGCAGCTTGAGTATAGATTTTTAGGGGCTAACGGTTACCGGGGGGCGCTCTAGCAGGAAGCGCAAAAGTGAGACAGACAGGTGGAAGAGGTGATGCGAAAAAGAGAAGTTTTAATCTTAACTTTTAACAATCATTTTGCATGTCATGCACAAACCCTCATCATGGAAAACACACAAAGAAATGCATATTTTGCAGCTTTTAAGTTAAAAGCAATTGATGTGTCTGTCCAAGAAGGAAATAGAGCTGCAGCACCGAAGTGCCATTGAGCAACAACGGAGGAGAGACGTAGAAGGTGCGTGACGGAGTCTTTGAGGCTGTTCAACTGAAGAACACTGAAGAAGATGACTGCAGTGGTTTAATGAGTAGAAGGAAGATGAAGATACAGATCAATGACTTTTCTGGGGTTTTTTAACTAGCCGTGTTCCTGCCGTTTTACTGCCGTGTTACAGGCCCTGCTTAGAAAAAAGCAGTGAAGGTATGGAAATAAATATTTAAATAATCTGTCTGTTTACCATCTGTGAAAATATCTCATGTCATAACGTGGACACCTGTGGCTTATAGTTAGGTGCAGCTTATATTCCGGTGTGCCTTATAGCCCCGAAAGTATGGTAATTATTATTGGATTCAAATTCTTTGTTTTTTCAGTACTGTTATATTATGTGGCCTTCGTCTCTGATGAATACAGCACAGTGTAATATAATCTAATCAGAGATGAAGAGTTTGTCTTGGTTTGGCTATAATGTGTGTTTACGTTCACTTCTTCCATTGGACTAAATGCAACAGGATGTGCTGCTTGTCTCCTACAGGGATGGGCTAGGGATGGTATTTACACACCAGCTCAACATTTTTGGAGTCAGGGTTGTATATAGTAGTGATATTTCTGACCTACACGGGTCACATATCAGCCACCACAGCATATAAACACAAGTACGTTCATGTTCATGTTTACAGCGCTACTGTGTAACCACAATACACAAAAAGACACTGTAGTTTTTCTCTGTACTGTCACAGTCTCAGCTACGCAGGAGTTTTTTTACCTGACAGTCCCACAAATGTAACAACCTCTGTTTGGCATGACACTGTCAAACTCTTTGTTACATAAAGAGGATTATGTAACACGCCATGTGCCCATTGAGTTTCTTTCTGTCCTTCTTGTTTATAGTGACCGTAAAAGCTGCACTTCTGTGTTTGAAGAGGAGGAAAAAAAGCATCCCGTCTGATCAGAGGATTTCACCGACACAGCTCTTGTCTCATCCAGGGGGTTTAACACCAGCTGAAACTAAAGGACAGACATGAGGGGAAGTTAACAGGAATCAGGTGCCAGTTGTTGTCTCATCATGTTGCTCCTTCTACCTCACTTCTGCCATGCCTATCATATAGGTATTTCAGCTTTCATTTATTTATTTATTTTTTTTTCCACAGAGTTGAAAGTGACAGCGAAGGAGAGTGAAAATGACAAGCAAGGTCATGAGCGGAGTTGCAGCCTATTACTTCAGAAGTGTTGTGCTTGAGCCTGGTGAGCAGCTACGGTGCCTTGAGGTAAATAAACAGATTTCTCTGGTTGTTGAAGGAACACAGTTTGTACTGGAGTCATCTGGGGTTAGAGTTGACTCACCGGGAGACAGACGAAAACATCACTGCCTCCCACACTGTCTTCCATAACATGCTCAACTGTCAGCTCTCTGCTCTCTATCTGCCAACCTGTCTCTGTCCAAGTGCTTTGAATAAACAGAAGATTGTCTGTTGCACTCCTATATGTGCAGTACAACATTAGATTGTATGATTAAATATGTAGTTTTGCCCAGTCCATCAAATTTTAAACACTGGGGCAGTTGCCAATGCAGACATAGCACCCATTTGACCTCTCCCTTTAAACCAGCCTCGGAGGACTCCATGTGATCTTCTGCAACTTACCGAGCTGTCACTCTTTGTCAGTTTGTGTGCTGACACTGACCCTCTGTCTGTCAAGCCCTGTCAAATGAAACAAACCAAAAGAGTGAACTGAGAAATTTTTAGTAGAGGATAACATCAGTGAACACTGTTCTGTCAGTGCAAATTAAAGCTGCGGAATGCAACTAAAATAATGATGAAATGATAAATGTTATATTTCCTAAAATAGTGTCCATGACCTTTATTTGAAGGAGAATTCTATTAGAGCACAGGTGTCAAACATGCAGCCCGGGGGCCAAATCCAGCCCGCCAAAGTGTCCAGTCCGGCCCTTGGGATGAATTTCTGAAATGCAAAAATTACACTAAGAAATTAACAATCATTTTAGTTCAGGTTCCACATTCAGACCAATTAAATCTCAAGTGGGTCAGACCAGTAAAATACTATCATAATAATCTATAAATACAACTCCTAATTTCTCTCTTTGTAAATGTAAATATCTTCATGAATTTACCCTAAAACGAAGTATAATTTCACAATAAATGTGAATAACCTGAACAAATATGAACAACCTGAAAAATTTTAAGAGAAGTAAGTACAATTTTAACAATATTCTGCCTGATGTTTAACGTTTTTGTGTATTTGTAGACCTGCTGTGATCTGTAAGTTATAATGTACATGTGGAAATGATAAACTGAGGCATAATATTGTTAAAATCACACTTATTTTTTTTCTATTTGTTCATGTTATTCACATTGATTGAAAGGATAGTTTCTAGATGTAAAGATTTTCATTGTTTAATTTTACTTTTTTCACTATAAAACATCGAGAAAATTTTGGAGTTGACATTATTTATTATTGTTATTATTTTACTGGTTCGGCCCATTTCAGATCAAATTTAGCTGAATGTGGCCCCTGAACTAAAATGAGTTTGACACCCCTGTATTAGAGTAAAGACTTAATTTGGAATTTCTTATTTAAAGCTATACCTACCGATGTGGCATGTCTCACAGCACTAAAATCTGAACATGAACAACCCGCCTCCCTCCAAGGCCCCGCCCACTTCCCCCTGCCTGAGCTCTGATGCTCCCCTCCTCTCACCTGATGTGCCATGTGGAAGCGGAACTGGAGGTCCGGTCCTCTTCAGCGTGTCCGCGGACCCCTCCCTCAGCAATCAGACACAACATCCACCTGCTGCACAACAGCGGCTCCTGTTTCATCAGTAGACCCTGTAGTTAAGGGTCTGGTCTGTGCAGCGCTGGGTCAGTGTCTTCACTGCACCTCATCACCTGGGCGATGAGGTGCCCAGGCGATGGGCACACGCACTGTGGAGTTTTCCGTGGACATTTGACCTGACATCCGCTTTCGACACTGTTGACCATGGGATCCTCCTGTCCCGACTGGAACACTGGGTGGGGATTCGGGGCTCAGCTCTGGACTGGTTCAGATCTTATTTGACTGGGAGATCCTTCTGCATTCATTTTGGTGACTTTGTTTCCTCTTCTGCCACCCTGTCATGTGGGGTACCACAAGGATCCATCCTTGGACCTTTGCTATTTTCTCTTTATATGCTCCCTTTAGGGTCCATCCTGAGGAAACATGGCATTGCATTCCATTTTTATGCAGATGACAGTCAAATCTATTTACCTTTAAAGAAGGATGACCCGCAAGCTATAAAACCCCTCTTGGATTGTATTGATGACATTAAATCTTGGATGTCATTGAATTTTCTGAATCTAAACCAGGACAAATCAGAAGTTATGGTTTTTGGCCCCAGTGTTTCAAATCACACAGCTCTTGTTGACCTGGGTTCCTTATCACATTTGGTTAAACCGGTCGTGTCAAATTTGGGTGTTAAAATGGACCCCAATCTTAAACTTGACCGACAAATTAGTGGTGTGGTCAAGTCCAGTTTCTTTCACTTAAGACAGCTTGCAAAAGTAAAATCAGTTCTGCCCAGGGATCTGTTTGAAACTGTGATCCATGCTTTTGTAACTACTAGACTTGACTACTGCAATGCACTTTATGCCGGGCTGAGTGAAAATGCACTTTCCTGACTGCAGCTGGTCCAAAATGCTGCAGCTCGGCTTTTAACAGGGACACGAAAACATGAACATATTTCACCAGTTTTAGCTTCACTCCATTGGTTGCCAGTGCGTTTTAGAGTTGATTTTAAAATTCTTCTATTTGCTTGTATATGTTTGAATGGCCTTGCCCCCTCCTACCTGTCTGACCTGATCCACCCCTACGCCCCCCCCTCATGCTCTCAGGTCAGCAGATCAGCCGCAGCTTGTGGTTCCAAAAACTAAAAAGAACCTTTGTGGGGACCGTGCCTTTTCTGTTGTCGCCCCAAAGTTGTGGAACCAGTTGCCCTTAGTTGTTAGACAGGCTCAGTCTTTATCTGTCTTCAAATCTTTTTTCTCATTGGCTTTTAATCAATGACTGACATGTCTGGCTTTTTTTTATGCTGTTTTTATCACATTTTAATTTGTCTTTGTTTTTATGCTGCTTGTATTTTGTTGTTCTTAGCCTGCTTTACACCCTGTGTTATCACTAGTTTTACTTACTTATTTACTTATTTAATCCCTTGTTTTATGTTTGGTGTACGGCACTTTGGCCAGCTGTAAAGTTCTTAAAGTACATTATAAATAAAGTTGGTATGGTATGGTATGGTATTTGAGGTTTCATAGTCCATACGAGGGCCCTTCAATAAGTTCATGGCCTCACCCAGAACAGAACAACACAGACTGATAATTTATATTTTATTTTTCAACATAATCTCCATTTACAGCAATGCACTTGGTCCATCAATGTTCAAGCATCACTATCCCATCACGAAAGAACGTAATATCCTGTATTATAACAACCAGTATTTCTGGGGGAGGCCATGAACTTATTGAACAGCCCTCGTACATTTATCATCCTACATCATCTTAAATTGTGTGACACCAAGTACATGGACATGGATGAGTCCCGCAATCATAAAAGCTGACCTTTGTGCAGACCTGTCTGTGGAGTCCACTACACCAGACTCCTCGACTTCATCTCCATCCTTCATTCATCGGACTCCTGTTTGTTCCCCTTGGTTGTTATTACCTCTGCCGAGGAGGTTATGTTTTTGCCGAGGTTGATTTGTCTCTCTGTCAGTCTGTTCGTGTGCAAGATAACTCAAAAAGTTCTACATTGATTTGGATAAAATTTCAGGAAATGTTGATACTGGCACAAGGAACAAATGATTAAATGTTGGTGCTGATCAGGTGTGGGGGGGGCACTGATCGGCCTTGGCGGAGGTCTGCGCTCTCTGAGTGCTTTTCTAGTTTCTGTTAATAAATCTGTTTTTTATCTCTTCATGTGCATTTCAGTCCTATCCATTCACTTCCCTAGACAGGAGACAGCGATCAGTGACAGGAGGAGCAGCATGAGTCAAACATCAGATTCAGAGGTACCGGTATCGAATGTGGGACGGCAGTAACGGATGACTGACAGGAGGCTCAGCCAGGCTCTGCCAATTATTTTATCCGGACCGAATAAAATGATTTGTCAGGTTTTTATCAGAAATATATGAGAATTAAACATTTTTTAGTTTCAATACCTGGTGGATTTCTTTTACATTTTAGTTTGACACACGCTTATTAGGAGCATTTTAAATTGACAAAAGAAAAGTGTTAAAATGCCTCATTATATGGTATAGCTTTAATAAAAAGGAATTAGAATATTTTGTACAAAACCTTGTTTGGATCCACTTACTTTTGCAATGTTAAAATTATGTCATTGACTTTTCTACAAATGCAAAACACAGCAAATGTAACTGTTATCATTGCTGAACAGAGCGTTTCGAATGTGAATATGTTCTTCCTATTGTCCTTGTAAGTTGTGTCACAGACTCACACGTGCAGTGACTGAAAGCAGAAAATAACACTTCAGTTGACTCATCTAAAATCACCAAGTGTTGAAAATAGCAGGAGTATGTTCTTTAATGCATGAAATTCAACTTGTAGCAGTGAACACTGTGCTCAACCGGTGTCACATCGGATGACTGGTGCCACAAGGTTATCGATATTATTTGTTTTAAACAATAACCTGTAACTGAGATGCAGAATTGCAGTGTGTTGTCCTTGATGTCAGATGTTACAAGACAGATTCTTTTTTTTTTTTCATTACTGTGCGGCCTTGTATATAATCATTTGCACTTTTGAATGATTTTTCCCACTTTATTAAATGCGAACATATTAGCTGAATGTTGCACTGTCAAAATTTGGTCTGCTCAGTTTTCTGTTCTTTAGTTTTTGGCGTTGACAGCCTTGACAAACACCTTGTGACTGGTCCATATGTTCATAGTATTCTTAATAAAGTGGTTTTACACTGTACAGGAGACCAGCTGTTAGGTGCGGTCCATAGGAGGCATCATACCTGTGAATGGGGTATTATGTTTTGTCATTAAGGTAGGGTAGGAGATGTTTTCCTGGAGCATTTTTTAACTATATTGCTTAAAATCGCCTTCACACCCCAATTGCAACTAGGGATGGGAATTGTTAAGAATTTAACGATTCCGATTCCATTATCGATTTTGCTTATCGATCCGACTCCTTATCAATTCTCTTATCGATTCTCATTGGGTGAGGGAATAAAAGAGAACAAACGGGTGTGTTTGCATTAACTGTCTTCTATGTTTCCATCCGCACAGAAAATATACCATATACAGTATGTACAAATAATAATAACAGATGACGCTGGGACCAGTTCGGGGGAGGTGATGGGGGTGGCGTCGTGCAGTGAAAGTGAAACTAAAGACGCTTTACTAATTCCTCTATTGCCGCATGTCCAGTACGTCGAACCAGTTCGACTTGACTCGGCTCATCTCCCGTTGTTGTGCTCCTCATTTCCTTTCCCCTACCTTCGGACACTTGTATTTCGGTACGACGTTTGTTGCCCGCACTGGAACCGGAACTGGGCCTGGCGTTCACCCTGCCGCTAGATTCACAAACACCACTGAGTAGCGTATCAAATACGTGACTTTCCTGTAAATGAATCACATGCTGTGGACAAATGTTTGAGCATATTGGAGGGATTCCACCCTTTTCAAGACATGGAAGCTTTGACAGTGTTTCAGTAGACCTGGTGTCATATTTTTTAGACCATTTCTGCCTCAGCACCATGTTGGCCACGTTTGGACCAAAACAATGCAGCGTACGCTTGACGTCATTGTGCATGCGCAACGAAGGCGGAATAGACAAGCAGAATTGTTAAGCTATGTTAAGCTAGAATTGTTGAGCTACTGGGATCCGGTTCTCAAAAAGAACCAGTTCTAGAGTCCCATCCCTAATTGCAACCAATTAATTAAATGCTCTAACACAAAAATAAAAAAAATGTTAGTCACCTGTGGAACAGACAGAACTGAAAAAACACTATCTAGTCATTTTAACCAGCCCATCGAAATGATTGAATGGTGATATGTCTATCAAATTCAACTGCCATTTGTCCCTCCCCCCTCTTCCCTCTGCGAGTACAACCAGTACAATGGAGGCGTGGCTTCAGGGGGAAGTCTGAAGAAAGGGGTTTGGACTTTTGAATTGTGTATTTTCAAAACGTAGCTTGCTCAAGCCGTTTTTCCAGGATCCCCTACCCTACCTTTAACTGACCATAACTTGAAACATTTGCATGAATCCTCTCATATTTGGAGGTATGTACATTGACAGTTGTATCAGTGTCCTGAAGTGTCTTTTAGGCTCTGCTGAGGACAAAGCAACAACCAGCAGCACCCTGACAAGAATCTGAACCAGATCAAACAGGCCTCTAACTGCACCAGGCGTGTTCTGTACAACAGCAGCCTTTAGATGAACTGGGGGAGCTGGGCAGTGCACCGTCCCTCCTCCGCCTTGGAATGTTCATTTGCAACATCAGCCCAATCCAATGACTGTAAGATCTGTTGAAACTACGTCATGACTCGTATCTCTCAAGCTAAATATATCTGTCGTTATAGCCTCACTTATACAGTCTTCAGTAGTTTCAGCAATAATTTATTAAATTTCACTTCATTTGATTTGATCTCCAGTTTAAAGGCATTTCAGGAAAGTTTTGAGTTGCAGTTTCTCCAAATTTTGAGACCAAATTTTACTTTTGAGTGTAATGGTGCATTAGTCTAACATACTGACAATTGCTTTCCTTGATTACTGAGCTGATTACTGATCAGCTTTTACTAATTACTAATAGTTACAGTGTCAATAAGTAGTACATGTTGAAAACAACTCAGTAACCTATTTGTGTTCTATTTAATTAATTAATTTGTATGGACTTCTAAGCCCCTTTTTACCGTCTCTTCCTGCACTGAACATAATGACACTATTGCCTGAAAAATTCTGTTTTTATTGTGTCTCAAAAGTTTGGTTTTACTCGTCCTTTCAACACAATTGACTTCACAGTATTAGTTTGACATCTGCACTTTCCACACAAATTGAAACAGAGATTCAGCTAAATCATTGGAGCTAATAGAGTCACCTGATACAATGGCAAACAATGGCAAGACACAATCAGTAGGAGAATTATTTTTGCAAGCAAGAGTTTGAGGAATTTGAGCTCATAAAATGTAACGAGTAATGACATAAATTGTAGAAATGCTGTGGAGTAGAAAGTGCAGATAATTGCTGCAAAATGTAACGAATTAAAATCAAGTCAAGTCAAATTTATTTATAAAGACATTTCAAAACTGCAGACAAAAGTATGCATTATTATTTTTTCTTAAAGGAGTGATAAATTGCTTTTTAAATGGAATTATGCATTTTAAAATGTTTCCCTGTGGTCTACATAAACTGTAAATGCTATGCTTGGGTCTGAATTCCTCATTAATTCAACTCCACAGGTCCATCTTCAGCCTTATTTCTGAGTAATGACATGAGAAAGGTCATTTTGAGCACTGGCCCTTTACATGCAAATGAACCACTTCACACCCCACCCCCTCCAGGTTGTTGACTGTGCTGCTCTTTCCTGTTCAAACAACAACTCAACATTTTAGGTAATCTTCTCGAAGTTTGGACATATTTTCAGTTTTTACTACAACTGCTGCTGCTGACAAACATTTATGGCGTACCCAGAGAAATGTTCATCAGAAGTCTTGACCTTATATGCGCAAATGATATGACGTAACTAGTTATAGACGCAACAAATTAAGAAGGAATTAAAACAGGTTGTAGAAATCCACTCGATTCTTGCTGGAATGAATATAAAGATAGCTTTGCAGCACCTGGAGGGTACAAATTCCAACTTTTTGAACAGCAAAATATGAGCCCTTTAAGTAAAGTACAGATATGTAAGAATGTACTTAGGTACAGTAACAAAGTACAAATACTATTGCCACGTTTCCACTATGCGTAACCTGCTTGACTCGGCTCAACTCGACTTAGTATTCCTGCAGACCATTTCCATTACAGGATACTACTGACTTTACAGTACCTGGACATCAGAGCGATGCAGCACGTTATTTCCATGTCGTCTCTTCAGAGAGTTGCTGGTAAACTCAGTCGTTGAGTGTTGTCTCGTCTGAATTTTTACATCGGCCACCAAAGACTGAATCTCCTCGACCGACCATGGTGTAGTTTTGGGCTGTTATCATGTGGATTAATGTACCGCTATATTTACTGTCAACTTCCACATCTGTTTATTGTAAAATGGTGGGTAACAGAGAAAACTGTCTGACCAATCAGTGGTCTGCAGTGTTTATATGTCACGGTTTAGTATCTCTTGGAACCTCGGCGGAGGTGATACCAAAAAACTAGTACTGGGTACCAGATTCCAGGTCCTTTTTTGTAATGGAAATGCAAAAAGGTCGAGTTGAGTCAAGCCGGTACCACGCAGTGGAAACGCGGCATTTGTTACATTCCTCCACTGCTGTTATGTGTTTTTCTTTTTTTCTTTTTTTTAGCTGCGTCTTTGTGTTTCTGTTATTTGTCCTCATTTGGTTCCCTCTATGTTGAACATGATATCTCTGGAGTAACTTGACAGCATGTTGACAGCATCACTTGAACTCAAGGACAAACTGATAAAAATGTTGGTGGACCAAGGATACACCTGATTGAATTTATGCACTTACTTGATTGTGTTTAACCTTTTTATGATTATTTTTAATTGAAGAACAATTTAGTGTTATGATTGCAAATGAAACACTTGGCAGTCATCTCAGCTAAAATAGAAACTTGCTGACTAGAAAAGTACAGGAATTTTGATCCGACAAAATGCTTGCACTTTACTGCCACTGCACACGGACAATCTGATGTAATGTTGCTACGGCTACAGCTTTACCGTTCAACAGCATCTGCTGCTGGAAGGTGCTTTGATTGACTATGTGCCATAATTCTATAGTGAATCTGACATTAATTTCACAAACAGTGTGACTTCAAATTACATTCGGTTTATGTAAATGACCCTCTTTAACTTTGACAACGACAGCAAGGTACAATAAATAAAAAGAAAAAAGATTTGTGTATGGATTTTTAATTTGAAAACAATAGGTAATATATTTGTTCATTACCAATGACAGATCTGCAACTAATGATGAAAAAGTAAACATTTGGAAGCGCTCAGACCCATATTTGTTGTATCTGGATATCTGCATCCACAGACATGATGGCATTCAATTCTCATTAGCTCTTGATGCAAACTGACATTTAATCCTATTTCTGTCATGTGTTATCAGACACTGCGGGGAAGACGCATGTCATATGTCAACTCTATTACACACAGGAGATTGGCTTCAATTATTGTGGCTAGATACAATATGCCAATAGGTACACATTTAAAGATGACAGACACACACACATAGGAACACAGGGTAAGGTCACTGCACACATATGCACAACGACAATGGACATGATTTTCTGCTTATTGGTGAGTTAAGACAAGCACATATTGAGTTAACAAAAGCCCCTTTTCCACTGCAGGAACATTTCCATTAATCTTTACCTGGAATTTTGGAAAAACCTCTACGTGTTTCCACTGAAATTAGCCGGGTACAAAAACTTCCCCTTGACTCCAAACTTTCCCTGAAAAAGGTTCCTAGTAGGGGGCGGAGAAAAGTCGAGAAAACACTTCCACAGACTCCCATTATAAAAACTGGGGGATGAAATATGGACCTGCTTCCAGGTTATGGAGGCACCAATAGTTCCAAACATTAAGTATCGCGGCATCGGAACACATTCTCTTTTGCTGCTGATTTAGCAAGTGAATAAGATATCATCATCTTTCAATTTATCAAGTGTATTTCCTGTATTAGCAGACATTTATATTGTAAATTCAGTTTTCTTTTTATGTGTTAGCTTTATGTATATCTTATACAACTGTTGTGTTGGATTTACAGCTGTAGCCCTATAGTTAGCTAGCTTGACTTTGCCAGCTGTCGAGATTTAACTGATATAACTACAAACTAGAAGCATTCGGAGAGCGCAGACCTCCGCCAAGGCTGATCAGTGGCCCCCCCCGTGGGCCCCCCCACCCCCGATCACCACCAAATTTTAATCATTTCTTCCTTATCCCATTTCCAACAAACCCTGAAAATTTCATCCAAATCTGTCCATAACTTTTTGAGTTATGTTGCACACTAACGGACAGACAAACAAACAAACAAACAAACAGACAAACAAACCCTGGCAAAAACATAACCTCCTTGGCGGAGGTAATAATTATGGAGTTTCTCAGTTAAAGTAATGTTAGTACAAATTTGATTATCAGCAGGTTCTCACTGGCCTCTCTAAACGAGGTGTAAGACAGCTGCAGTACATTCAGAACGCTGCTGCTTGAGTCCTAACTAGAACCAGGAAGTACGCCTATATTAGTCCTGTGCTCAGATCTCTGCGCTGGCTTCCTGTCGCTCAGAGAATAGACTTTAAAGGTCCCGTATTATGCAAATCTCACTTTGTGAAAGTTTTCTTACAGTAGCGTGTGTTGCAGTAGCCTCATTATGAGGTTCGAATTTGAAAACTGTCTGTTTCCTCCCTGCCTTGCAACACCACATTTAGTGAAAATGCCTGCTCAAACGGCCGAGTTTGAGTTGGGTCCGCTTATGACAACATAAGCGGATTTAACTCCTCCCCCTGACTGTGCCCCCACCCTGGCAAAGCGAGCCCCGCCCTGGCAAAGTACCTCTTGGACAACAAACAAGGGGAAGGCGAGACACGCAAGTTGTGGTGTTGTTGGCTGCACACACCAACACGAAAGTTTATTTTTGCTCCCCACTTCCGAGCCTCTCCGAAAAAAGTGGCTGGATTATATCTTTGATGGTCATGTACCAAACATCATTCCCAAACGCTTGTATGTGTGTGCCCGGCATTTCACGGACGAGTGTTTTTCGAACATGGGCCCATACAGCTCCGGCTTAGCACAAAGACTCCGAATCAAGAAGGACACAGTACCAACGCTTCGTGACCCAAGTACAAGTGTGGGAGATGTAAGTTCTTATCATTTTTTTGTATCTTTACTGCATAACCCTACATTACGGATAAGCTTGTGTTTGTTGATGTGTACGTCTAACGTTAGCATGGCAGCTAACATAGCTCGGTTACTGCTGCTAACGTTTGCGTCCCCGTTAACATGCAAGAGCTGATAATATCGAGAGACATTCAACAGAACTACTTTGAACACGGGCCTTTTGTGGTTGGCATCAGTATAGTTAGCATCAAGCTTGTTAGTAGCTGCCTGCATTAGTGGCGGCAGGCGTCTTTCCGTGTCAGGTCCACGAACCCAACACAACACCGCCGTTTTCCGTCGGGGCTCAATCACGCCTCAAGGCAAAGAAAGCCAGTGTTTGGAAAGACGTTCTGTCTGAGACGTGTATTGTAGACGAGAGAGCCATGGCTTCACAGTCAACATTAGCGCGTAGTACCGCTAGCGGAAGCCGCGTCCTCTCCCAGAGAGGGGAGGGGGAGTGGGCGTGGACAGATGCGTTCATTTGCATACCCGGAAGCAGGCCCAGAAACAGCCTGTTCTGAGGAGGGCCAGTGAGAGTGACTTTTTCGACCGCTGAAACTCTGAAAAAAGGATGATTTTGGGGCGAACAAACTTAAATACTATGTTTTTGGGCTTCTGAGACCTATATGACGTGACTGAAAAATAGCATAATACGGGACCTTTAAAACAGCTCTGCTGGTCTATAAGTCTCTCCATGGTCTAGCACCAAAGTATATCTGTGACATGTTGGTCTCATATGAACCATCTCGGACCCTGAGAACCTCAGGGACTGGCCTTCTGCTGGTGCCCAGAGTCAGGACTAAACAGGGTGAAGCTGTGTTTCAGTTCTATGCAGCTAAACTCTGGAACAGTCTTCCTGATGACGTGAGACAGGCCTCTACTGTGACAATGTTGAAGTCCAGCCTGAAAACAGCTCGGTTCAACTGTGCATAGAACAACTGAAAGGGTTCTGTCTGCACTCTCCTCTTTTACTTTGTTTTAACTGATTATTATTTATATTTTATTGATTATGTTTTAATTGTAATTGTGTGTTTTCAACTTGTCTCTTTTCCATTTTTGTAAAGCATTGTGAACTGCTTTGTGTATGAATTGTGCTATACAAATAAATCTGCCTTGCCAGGTTTTATTTTAGTTGTTTTGCTGAACCTGGTGGTGTTCGGTTAAGTTTGTCAGCTGAGGTCATGTGCTAATTAGTGTCATTAACTGTGGGTAGAAATATGGGTCCACTTTGCCAGTTATTTTACTCTATTTGTAATTTATTAATGTTTTATAATGGCATGTAATCCTCATAGCGGCGACATCAAAGCGTGTCGCAGTTGTCTCTCTCTATGGCTCTGGTAGGGGGTCAGGACTTTTCAGATTCCCCAGAATCCTTTGGGGTAGGCTGTGCACTGATTGGTGGAACACGCTTAGAGTAGTGTTCCACATTTGAGTTAACCCCTAACAGCCAGTGTGCTGATGCAAACATGTTTATTTCATCTCTATAGCCTTCGATTTGTTTGTGTTTTGAACATTTGGGAAATGGAGCTAAAAAAGAGAAGTTATGGGAAACAGTCCATTTGCCGAATACGCTTTTTTGAGTGTTTAAAGCTGATCTTTTGAGTGTACTCGTCTCACTTCTACAAGTACATTGCAATCATCTGTGTGTCCATCCAAAAATACTCAAAAGAGCCTGGACGTTTTTGAACATATTTACCAAATATTCTCAAAAGAAAAGCAGTGTGACTTCGAGTCAGTGACTTGACATGACCAAGCCTCGTTTGAATACATTTTCAGGAGCTTTGAGGTGCGGTGGAAATGCAAACCACAGAGATTACCAGGAATTCTTTTACCAAGATAAGCTAAATAAGCTCCCATTAATAAAAGTTCCTGGGAATCTGGTGGAAAAGGGGCTAAAAATAGAACTTTATGTTTTGTACCAACGTAATATGCTGCAGTAAAAAAAATATATAAGAAAATGAATAACATAATACAAACCAGGTAGATTTTTTCTTTTGTTTTATATTTAAAAGTCACACCATTTAACTTGGTTACCATGGCATCCACACATATACACATACATATGAACAAACACATGTGCCTCATTCTAAGTGTAGCATTTTATAATTGCATTACTGACCCTGAGAGCTGACTGCAATTATACAACTCTTGTGTATTCCTGTAACACACAGAGAAGGAAGTCTATTTATTCCAGATGAGACTTTCATCTGTGCACACTTTGACTTCAATTGACTTCTATTATAAAGGCCGTACTAGCGTGCTACAGCTACTCTCACACTATGATCCTGCAGTCAGTCCTATTTCCATAACCAGCATGCAGCCACATTGCTAATAAAGTTAGCATGCTGACAGCCAGTATTCACTGTGTGTGTTTGTGCCCCATTCTGAGCTGAACAATGGTGGTGCTAGACCTGTCCATATTGGTTTTCCCCATTAGAAGCTAATAGTTTTAGTTGGGTTAGTGCAGTCCATCCAGATCCTGCTGTGAACATTGATTTCAGTGTTTACTATTCTCAGTGTGTGTGTAATTGTGTGGGTTTGTGCATGTATGTGTGTGTGTGATAGAGTGAGAGAGTTTGCTCTGGTCACCCGCTGAGGTCCATCACAGAGCAGAACAGTGAAACTGACCATGAAGAGAAATGTGTTTTAACTCCTGGGTTTCTTGTCATATTACTAAACAAATTGATTTCATGCTTTTGCCTCAGGCATATTTTCTTAGAGAGAAAAGAGGAGATATTACTTTTTCAACAAAAGTAGATGTGTGTATCTGTGTTAATTTAGCCTTTTCTTTAACCTTTTGGTTTGTCTCGCAAGATTAAAAACATATTAAAGCTATACTTTATGATCTGGCATTTTTACACTTTTCATTTGAAATCTTAAAATGCTCCTAATAAGCGTGTGGCAAAATAAATTGTAAAAGAAATCCACCTGGTTTTGAAACTCAAAAATGTTTAATTCTCCTGTATTTCTGATAAAAGTCTGACCAATTATTTTATTTGTTCTGAATAAAATGATTGGCTGAGCTTCCTGTCTGTCATCCATTGCCACGTCTCACATCAGCTGCCTAAAACTGTCACCGCTTACGAGTTGAGCACCTCTGTGGCAGAGCGGTCTTTGAAAGATATCAAGGAACGGAAAAGAACATTCAATGACTGAACAAAGTGAGCTTCCACTTCCACCCCCAGCTGCTCACACAGAGAATAAGATGCACAAAAAGACTGTATTAGAAAAAGCTGCCCGAAGGAGAATTCTCAATGCAGCAAAAGGCAGGACGTATATACATCAGGTCTGCCTTCAAGCGATGGCGAAGGCTAAAACAGGTAGATCCAGAGGTGAAAAGCGATGAGATGGTTGCAGAGTTTCTGCTGGACAGGTACTTTCAGTTTGCCTTTTCATAGAACCCATTACATGTGATAACGCAGCTGTCACATCAGCCTTCAGACGTTAGTCGGGTTTTGTCTGTTTTGTCTGTCATTTCCTGTCTTATTTTGTTAAGTCCTCCTCATGTGTCAGGTCTGGCGTCTTTGCTTCCTGTCGCCCATTACTCCCACCTGTGTGATTACCTTTCCCTGCCCTGATTTGCTACACCTGTGTCTCATTTTCTCCTCCCCCTCTTGTGTATTTAAGCCCTGTGTTTCCCTTTGTCCTGTGCCAGTTCATATTCTACCTTTGTGTGATACTTACCAGTGTTTTTGGATCCTGTTTGTCTGTTTTTTTGACCTGGATTGCCTTTTTGACTCCTGCCTTTTGCCCAAACCCTTGTCTGTGCCTCTGCCTCCTCCTGATTCCACGTGTGTTCAACCTTTCGCCTGAATTACTGGTACGTGAGCCTGCCTGTTCCTTATGTCCTGTTGCCTATCGGTTTGCTTCCCCGTGTATGACCTGGTTTGGATTCTGACTATTCTCTGTTTTCCCTTAGTCAGGTTACCGACGCGTGTTACCGGTCTGGGCTGTGAAGCCCAATCTCCGGTCCTGTCTCTGGATCCTGTGAAGAGTCCGGGACCCATTGCCTTCAAGGATCCGCTTATTAATACTGTCTGTGAATTGTCATTTATTATTGTGTTTAACAAACATGGTGAACGTTTACGTCTGTCTCCGGGTCTAGCAGTTGGGTTCAGTTCCCGTACTCAGACCGTTACAGCAGCATCCAGATGCTATTTGTTACTACAGTTCTGTAATGTTATTTGTACAATGAAGATTAGCATTAACGTCAGAGTTAACTTCACCGTTAGGGTAAACAAACCGAGTAGCATTGGTGATCGCTTTAGATTTTGCTGTGGCAATATGGACAGTGTTATTTGTGTTTGCGTCAGCGCTTGCAGCAGCCCCAGTGTTTATTGTGAAATTGTCATTAACCCTGTTTTCAAACACAACTCCGGAGTCGCTGTGTTGTTCATACAGTGACCAGAGCTAGTTCAGCACATTGCTAGAGGACTTTTCTGGTTAAGAGATAATGCTGGCTAGCTAACATCTATGTTAATTGGTACACCTTTATTTACAAGGCCATAATTGGGCTACTGCCTCCCTGCATCTGTATTTTAATAACAAGAAGTATACAATGTAATTGTCTGCTATCAAATGAGCAATTGTTCCTCTTTGTGGCATTCGCCCATACAGAGCTGGGTAAAAGGGCATTTGTGTACTGTCTGCTCCTGGTTTATGGAATATGCTGCTAAGAGACTGGAAATTGACTGAACTGATCTCTCTGAATGCTTTTAAATCCAAACTCAAAGTGCTAGAGAATAACTCAATGACTTGCACGTGCTTTACATAGGTTGACTGGTCCTGTAAATTATTGTATGTTGTAACTTTGTGTTGTGCTGCCTCTTGCCAGGACTCCCTTGGAAAAGAGGTTCTTAATCTCAGTGGGATTTTCTTCCTGGTTAAATAAAGGTTAAATAAAAAAAAATAAAATAAATTGTGTCAGGGTAGGAGGGGAGGCGGGTTGTTCATGTTCACATTTTTACTACTACTATGACAGCTCATTCACCTGTCTGATGTTTACAGATTCAACTGTTTTAATAAAATGCATTTTTCCTTACAGACAGCTCCATTATAACTGTGGTCAACAGATTCCACTAAACACTACAAAGCACCTTTGTCGTGCAGTGCTTGATGTTTACCTAGTCACTAATCTAGCATTTAGCACTATTTCACCTCCGACCCATTAGGCTCTAATAGTTTTGCCCTTTTTGTCCAAATATAGTCACTTCCGGCTCCAAAAAAGCTAACACTTAAATATCTTTATATTCTTATTTGATAAGAAGAAAACACCACACATAAACTACACAATGAAATGCAGAAGCATCAGAAGAGCTTATTCACCTATCCAACCTGTAACATATACAACATGTACACAACAGCTGTAAATAGTATTTATAGCTTTTTTTGATTTGTAAATTACATTTCTATATTTCCTATTATGTATCTCTTCATTGTACTAATTGAATGCTCTTTTTACTCTTATGTGCTTTGTTGTACTCCACTGTTGCTGCTGTAAATTTGGAATTTCCCCTTGTGGGACTAATAAAGGACTATTTTATTTTATTTTCCTTCCTAAACACAAATACAGAGTTTCTGTTGTTTTTTTTTGTTATTTTTTTTCCCTCTAATAGACACAAAATATTTTATTTAGACACTTTTTGTACAGTGTGTTCAATCACCACCTTCCTCTGCTCACAGTTTATGTAATTTCTCAGAAGCTTCTATGCCATTGGCTAACTTCCCGTTGTATGTCACCGTGGTTCGCAGAAAGGAAGATAAATAAATGTGTCGTGTAACAGGTGGTTTTATATTGTTTAAGTGGAAAGGAAATATTTCACTCGCTTCAAAAACTGTATAGGAAAAGTGTGGCTGGCTGCTGTATTCTGCTTCATGTTAGATCTATTACAGAAGAACAACGGATACAGTTAATTCGACAGAGCTCAATTCAATTCTGTCTTAAATCCCAGCTTTGCACTGACTTTGGTTGTTATCCTAAAAAATGTGCATCCATGTTTGTGCATGTAGGTGGCAGTGATTCAGAGTCACAGTTGGTGGGTGGGTGGCTAAATACAGGAGAGTGCTTTGGTTTGTGTTTGTTGCAGCTGCTGAAATGGGTTGCAGGGCAGTCAGAGAAATATGTGTTTTAACCCCTGGGTTTTTATTGTTGTTTTAGGGAGCAAATTAAATTTTATGGTCTCAGCGCTGGCATATCCTTTTAGTGTGCTTGCAGAGCTCGGCTCACTTAGAAAGATTTACTTCGTCATCTTTTTCACTGCACATTCATTGATGTTATTCTTTAAAACGGTGCAGTAACATTAAAAAGGTGCCTCGGCTGAGAGAGGAATTAGTCTTGCCTCCTCCTCAAAACAACTATTGCTTTGACTTCGGCATAACAAAGTGCAGTTTTAGTCTGCCTCATTTCCGAATACATATTTTTGGTATTAATCTTACTGAAATGAACTTGCTTGTACTACTTAATTGACAGTGATTCACTCAGAGAGAAAGAACAGAGACACAAAGGTGAGGAAAAAAATTAAAAATAATATATCATGAAGTACAGCCGAAGTTGAGAGTATAAACAAGCTATGAACATCTGAAATTCCACTGCCATTATTCATCTGTAGTCTGACTGGTGATAGGTATAATGTACCTCTATTAGAGGGGGAAAAGTTCTGCATAAAATGATTCAAGGTCCTAGAGAGAGACTGAAAGCCAGGTGTTTATTCCATGCAACAGAATTAAACTAGAGTAAAACAGAAAAGAATGGACACACAATAGACAGCTTCATTATGCAGCGCTCTGTTTGCCTAAATTCGTGAAGGTAGATGTGATAGCAAGTCAGTAACTGTGCTAATGTTGGTACACAGGGTATTGGAAATCATTAAAGTGCTATGTTTGAGTAAATCTGGCGGTCTAGCAAACTTTGTTTAATGCCTAAGCTAGTTTCATTCTAAAGACATGATTATTCTAAATCAGTTAACACTACCTTTATTTCTTTTCAGTCCTCGTAGAACTTGTGCTGTTTAAGAGTATAAATAATTGAAATCAGCATGTTCATATTGACCCAATCTTTCCAGTGTTGTTTCCTCTTCTTTGTAACGGTGATTTCTTAGTGTTTTTAGTGGATACATTCACTAGTATTTTGTTTTGTTCAGGAGATGATATGCAACAGAAATCTTCCTGCTTAGTTAGATGCCCCAAACTCAACTGCAACTTCAAGTGAAGCAAGGATATTGATTGGTTGTCCCTCCAATGACACAGTGGAAACTCCAAAAATGCTGCACTGAACTCATAGCAACAGTGGAAAACCAGCTTAAACATTTTGTGCATATGTGTGTGTGTTTTTAAATAAGGACTTTTACTGAAGTAAAATTTCACCACAGTGACAATAGCCTACTATAATGGACGTTCTGTGTCCGGCGCGTCTTTGTCTGACACATGTCCCGATGTTGCAGCACGGGAGGGTATACGGGTGCAATGCCGCTGTTGCACCACGGGAGGGCGCTATCGTAAAATGGCACCACTTGTACAATGCCGCTAGTTTGAGTAAAATAAGTATAAATATAGTATAGTAAAATAAGTGCAGTACTTTCTACACCTCAGAATCTGACAACCATAGATAACACTGGGTTACAAAAAAATGTTTTTTGCAAGTTGTCTAGGTTTTTTCAACTGAATTAGGACCATTTTGCACCGCTAAATCTAAAAATGACATCTGTTTTTCTCAATCAGGTCAGGTTTTTTTGCTAATTTGATTTTGAACAATTTGATCTTCTCACAAAATTGATTACATTTTTGTGACTTTATCAGTTGATTTTTTTATATAGTTCTCACCCAAAATAGGTTTTAAGAGAAAAAAAATCATTTTCTAACAGGATTCCTGTTAGGTACAATGGTGTATTCACCGCAGATGTAGCAGAATACGTCAGGCTTATTTTTGCAAGATCTTCTAGTCGAAGCCATTTCATTCACCTGTAATATTAAAAGAAACATTAACCCTTTCATGCATGAATTTTGAGAACCTTAGTGAAGATTTTTTTCCTGAGTGTTTTTATACCTCTTTAGGCATAAAAAAAACAATGTAATTGTTTTTTTTTTTTTTTAAATAAAGCTATTTTTCATGAAGTTACAAAAATGTCCACTCACCTGGACACCATGCATTTAATATTTGAAGCAAAGATTAAAACCCATCATCAAAAAGTCATATACTGTTTGAAAACTATGAAATAAAAACATTTTTCATGCTTCTCACATTTATCATACTCTAATATTAGTTATTACTCACTTCATGGAGGTAATATGCAAAAAAAAAAAAAAGCCCAACTTTTTGATTAGGAAAGTAGTTAATTACAGTCTTAGCAACAATTAGCAATTGATTTACACTAAAACATGTTAGTGTAGATCAGGTTTATCAAGAACAGCAAAGTTACAGTAATGGTCTGAATTCCAGTTTATGGGATGGTACATAAGTATCCACTGTGTTGGCTGAAATGGAACTAAAACCACATAAAACATGGATATACAGTAGAACAGCTGTAGAATAACTGTCCACTGTAGTGACCAGTATGCATGAAAGGGTTAATCATAAATTGGCCAAAGTAAAATCTTCAGAACTCGTTTATTGCAAGACATATGAAAGAATTTTGTATCATATGATGTGAAAATGCCCATAAATGTAAGCAAAAATGTTAAAAAGCCAATATGTAGCATAGTTCAGAAAGTTGATCTGATTGAGCAAAATTAATGTGATTTTTGGATTCAACACACCAAAATTATCCTAAATCAGCTCAAAAAACTTAATAAATTTGTTGTTGACCAGTGTAATATATTGTCACAAACCAACCTCTCATCTTGGCTTTGACTTTCATTAACATCCATCTACTTTTTTAAGAAAATAATTTCACTTTTACATTGGTAAAATGTCCGTCTGGTCCGTGGACTCTGTTGAGAGACAACATCTTAAGACGCTCTTGTTTAAGCAGGCATTTTAAATCCAAACTGACTCAGGGCTGCTACAAACCCATTCCACTTATTGCATTTTAACTGTACTATAATTGCACTTTAAATTGTATTTTAATTGTTTTGCACTGTAAAGCACTTTGTGACTCCCTGTCCGGGAAAAGGGCTCTATAAATAAACTTTACTTACTTACTTACTTACTTACAGTAAAGTCCACCACAGAAACAGCACTTTTATTTGACTGAAATAATTTAATGTTTTTGAGTCTGAACTTGCTCCCTGTATTACTGACAGTCCTTATGTTGTACTTTAAAACTGTATTTGGAAAGGATCTTTTTCATGTGACATATTAGCACTGGATAAGCTAATTGTGTGTGTGTTTGTTTTTTGTTTTGTTTTTGTATGAATGTAGTGTTATTATTCCAGGGCTGTGATGTCAGTGCTCACCACTTAAATGAACACTGACACACTGTCACTGTCATATACGTATCTCATCACCTTCTGAGATGGTGCCAAGGCAAAGGAAACAAAAGATGTTGCGTATCCCACATAATGACACAGACGTTGACTTACACAGGACTGAAATTATTAGAGGACCTCTGTATACTGAAATAGAGTAGGTAATTGCAGGGGTTTTTTTTGTGTTTATTTTACAAATGACACACATGGCATTCACGAAAGATTAAAATTACAGGTGATCATCTCAGTTACCTGAAGTCACCAGGTAATACTAGTCCTGTGCTAATGGGGTTGAAGTCTGCCTCATTAATTACCTGATTACGTTGACATGTCATACACTTGTAAAAGATCTCGAGCTATGATTGGAACCCAGATGTTCCACATGCAGCTAAACAGAAGCTCTTATTTTTGGTCAACCACTTGAAGAAACCATATTGCGGTATCAGACTCTACAGAAAATTCATAACACATCCCAAGGTAGTGAATTTCTGCTTTTATTGTTCACTAATTGTTATATTATTTATTGTTCCCCATTGGGTCAAAACACAGTAATGTCAGAGAGAGAACTTTAATTGATTGCCATTCCAACATTTATTTCAATTTCAATCCGGTATAATGATAAACCGCGGTAAAATTGCAGACGGTTAGTATTACTGTTTAAATTCTAATTATCATGATAACCGTGTTTGATTACTGCACTTTGCCGGAGAAAACGCCTATGTAAATATGTGCTTTTATGTCAAATATTTGAGTATAGTTTTAATTTATTACAATTTTAACTGTATATACTTAATATTTGGAACCAATATTCACTTTTAAAGACTTTGAAAAGGTTCGTTAAGCATCTTTTTTGTTATTTATGCAATAAATTACATTAATTTTTTTTCAAATCGGATTTTATATTTTTTGTTTTTTGTCCTTTTGTGTTTATATGGTAGGTTAAAGTGAAAAAATAACAGACAGATGATATAGATGAAGTTGTGCTGAAAATAAAAAACAAACAAAACATGGGTATAGTAAACATTTGTTTATATAGTACATAAAGGTAAAATCAAAAGGACTGAAAAATGGACAAAATAGACTCAGACCACTAAGGGTTAATATTTGAATGTTTCTGCCAACAGAAGGTAAATTGTGCCAATTATTTTATTTATTTATTTATTTTTTAATACAACTTGGTTAAATTATTTCAGTGTGTGTATCAGTACTTTATGAACATTTTGACCACAATTTCAACAATACCGCGATAATAATGATAACCATGATAATTTTGGTCACAGTAACTGTGATATGGAATGTTCATATCGTTACATCCCTAATCTCATTATAAAGTAGCTCCTTGTTTTGGATAATCCCTTGTGGTCCAACTAAAGCAAAAATGAATTTACAAGTAAAAATGTGGGTCATTTAGCAACAATAATCTGTCAAATTGTCTCTAAAATGTCCCGTCAGAGAGATTTCGAATACCGTTTTTGACCCCATTGTAGAACTTTTTTGTTTCTTCTCTACACTCCAATCCCCATCCAAAACCACCAATAAAATCCATGAAGTAACTAAGGGCAGCATTGAAACTTTGCTGCTGTCCGAACTGAGACTGAGACTTTACTACCTGACGGCCTCCTCTTGCCAACTCCCAGCCGGAACAAATACGCCTATCAGTGTTTTTGATCCAGTGTCAGTAACCGTGTTGGCTGACTTAAAATCCTGTTCTGTGCCAACCTGGCGCTCTCCCACTTGGCTCCATAACATCAAGTTTTATTGCAGACCCTGAGAATACTGACAGAGACCCTGGTAAGAGTCTTTGATAAATGAACCTCCTGGCCTACGAGCTGGTAACTGCCAGCAGAATGTCTCTGAACATTTCCTCTATCATCTGGGCTTTCTAATCACAGCATTCACCTTCATAGCGCTGCCTCCATCAGCGTTTAACTCACCCTGTGAACAGCCCAGCAGCCTGTGTGTGTGTGTGTGTGTGTGTGTGTGGCATTATTTCCTGACTATAGTCCTTTTCTCATGTCTGGCCTTGCCAGCAATCGATTGGCATCTCCTTTGTCTGCAACATTAACACACTCTGGTGCATGTGTGTGTTTGCTCCTGTATGTGTGTGTGTGTGTGTGTGTGTGTGTGTGTGTGTGTGTGTGTGAAACCAATATGAACTGACTTGGAGTGCATTCACCTGCTTGTGTATCCATTACCTGTTCACGGTAAGGAGACTGCCAAGGTGAAGGATTGTTTGCGAAGTGGTGCGTTGATGTCAGATAATCAACTGGGAAAGCAGAGAAGAATCTTGGGTAATGGGGTCGGCTCTGTGTCATGAGATCAGTATCACGTCTCATCATCAAATAATATGATAATTCATGCATTATCTCGTGTCCAGATCAGTTAAGGTGATCACATTTGGAATTATTGTCAGATAGAGATCCTCTACAGCTCAAAAATATTCCAAAACGAGCTCAAATTGGCTTAAAAAATGAGTCATCATCATCCGGAATCAAAAGCAATTGACTTCCAAGTTCAATCACAAAGTTTGTGTAACTACACTAGCAAATTATTTAAAAAAAAAAAAAAATTACTCATGTTGTTAAAGGCTCCATTTCTGAAACATTTCATAGTGAAAAAAGCTTCATACAGGGTGGGGAAGCAAAATTTACTATGAAAATTTAGTTGTTTTTTCTCAGCAGGCACTACGTCAATTGTTTTGAAACCAAACATATATTGATGTCATAATCATACCTAACACTATTATCCATACCTTTTCAGAAACTTTTGCCCATATGAGTAATCAGGAAAGCAAACGTCAAAGAGTGTGTGATTTGCTGAATGCACTCGTCACACCAAAGGAGATTTCAAAAATAGTTGGAGTGTCCATAAAGACTGTTTATAATGGAAAGAAGAGAATGACTATGAGCAGAACTATTACGAGAAAGTCTGGAAGATACTATTAAAGAAGAATGGGAGAAGTTGTCACCCGGATATTTGAGGAACACTTGCAAAAGTTTCAGGAAGCGTGTGAAGGCAGTTATTGAGAAAGAGGGAGGACACATAGAATAAAAACATTTTCTATTATGTCAATTTTCTTGTGGCAAATAAATTCTCATGACTTTCAATAAACTAATTGGTCATACACTGTCTTTCAATCCCTTTCAATCAAAATATTGTAAATTTTGCTTCCCCACCCTGTAGATGTATAAGCAGATGAAAAACATCCCCCTATAAATTATATTTCTTTTAAAAATCCTCCTATTTTGACAAACTTTAGATGCAGCGGTTATTTTATTAACATGAAATACACCATTTGTTGTGTACATCATGGTGATTTGTTTCCCAGCCTGTGTAATCATACTGTAAATAAAAAGGTCACCCAGTCTGATATACAGTTCTAAGAGATAATCAGAAGACATTTCTCCCCCATGATATAAAGCCCCACAGACCTCTCCGCCACTGAGACAGATGTAAATCTTATCTTATTGTTCCACGGCACCACGATTGAGATGCATGTAACAATATATACCTTGTATCTGTGTTTATGTAGAGTGATACAGTACATACAGTCCCTCAGCAAACACCTGAATGACAGAGACGTTCAATTTGAACATCAACCTTTATGTCTTGTATACTATTACAAGGAAGGAGAAAAAAAATCCTATTAAAATAGCTTTGGGAACTGTTTTGAACTGTTATGCGGCACTGCTGATATTACAAAACAGTCCATTTGGCAGATATGAGCGACTGCCATCGGCGTCTCAGGTTTCATTCTGATACTATATTTGCGGAGGCTCTCAGTGTTAGTACAGGCCGTCCCTTTGACATCTACTTAACGTCAAAGTGTTTGCTGAGCTGCAGTCTATTATACTTCCTGCTTGCATTAAACGGGATGTCCTCTCATGTACCTCAGCTCATACTGCCCCACGTTTACCTTGGATTAACATCTAGCCATAGGTCATTACCTTTAGAAGTTTTGTATAAAACTATTTAATGATATTAAATGGACCAAACAGCCACTGAAGACGGCTATAATCAGCTGAGTGAAGTCACTTCCACCAAAGGATGAGGGCTGCAATAGACTACCTACTAACTGTTATATTCACAATTTATGCTTAGTACCAGTGGAAGACTGGATATAAATTGCTGCATGATTAGCCATCCTAAAAATCCTGTACAAGCCAAATTCTTAACTGTAGAATTACATCCACCTCAGACAAATTAAACATTTGTTTAATCAGTTTCTCCACCTACACTTTTCCAATAAAATCAAAACTGCAAATTGTTAATTGCAGCAACAGTGTTTATAGCGGAGTGAAACAATTTTCATAAGGTAGGCATGACATGGATACTTAATCCACTCTACAGTTACAGGGGTTGGACAAAATAATGGAAACACCTTAAAAAATCAACAAAATATAATTTAATATGGTGTAGGTCCGCCTTTTGCGGCAATTACAGCCTCAATTCTCCGAGGTATTGATTCATACAACTTGTGAATTGTTTCCAAAGGAATTTTAAGCCATTCTTCAGTTAGAATACCCTCCAAGTCTTTTAGAGACGATGGCGGTGGAAATCGACGTCTTACTTGAATCTCTAAAACTGACCATAAATGCTCAATAATGTTGAGGTCTGGGGACTGTGCCGGCCATACGAGATGCTCAACTTCATTAGAATGTTCCTCATGCCATTCTTTAACAATTCTAGCTGTATGGATTGGGGCATTATCATCTTGAGGTGAAGGTGTTTCCATTATTTTGTCCAACCCCTGTATCTCAGATCCTAGATGGGCTTAGCATTGTGGTCTTGCACTGCCAAACTGACAAAACACTTAACTCTGTTTTTCGGTCGCCTAGAATTCAAATGGGGTCAACTGAAATTTCTAGTAATTGATAAAAAAACAAAAACAAAAAAACTTACTCAAAATATATATGGTGAGTTGAGAGAGACAATCACAAATAAAAGACGTAACAAACTCTGAAGCTGAAACTGAAGCACTGTGGTACTGTTTATCTTTCAAATGTTCATTGTGGTCGGTTTCAGATGCTGCAGCTCTTTCATAATTCATAGTTTGAGTTCTTGTTTGTTCAGTATTAATTGTCAGCCTTGTAAATCCAAGCTGGACTGACTGTACATATCCTGACCAAGGAAAATAAAATTCTCACTTTGTGCAGTAATCTACACCTGGCTTTTCTGCCTCCGTCCATAATAATATACATTATATAGACTAAATGTTATCTAAAATTAACGTTTATTTGCAACATGATATAGCAAACTATTACATGATCAAAAACAAATTAATTTTAGCAAAAAAGTCTCTGTTTTGAATGTCTGGGGTTGCCATAAATGTGTGATGTTAAAATGGGAGGGAAAAAATATTGGGAACCACTGCTCCAGAGGATTCAGTGAACATGGAAATGAATAAATAACCACTAGACTCCTTTGTGAAAAACAGTGACACTACCTTACAGAGCATGGGAGTCGCATTCTTACCACTGCTTCTGTTGGTTTGTTGAGGAGTTATTATCTAAACTACCTTCTAATCCAGCAAGCAATGGAAGGTAACAGGCTCTCATGTTATGCACGGTAAAATAACTGTTCTTTTCAAAGGAGTCTAGTGGTTTGACAAGAGCCTCTTAGCTTCAGTTTGCTTTTGTAAGAGGCTGTAGAACCACAAAATAAAGCATTTAACACTTAAGTTCACTAGTGGTTCCCAAACTTTTTAGACTCGTGACCCCATTTTAACATCACAAATTTCTGGTGACTCCAGACATTCAAAACGGAGACTTTTTTTTTTTTGCTAAAATTAATTTCTTTTCGATCATGTAATAGTTTGCTATACTATGTTGCAAATAAATGTTAATTTTAGGTGACATTTAGTCTATATAATGTATATTATTATGGACGGAGGCAGAAAAGCCAGGTGTAGATTACTGCACATAGTGAGAATTTTATTTTCCTTGGTCAGTATATGTACAGTCAGTCCAGCTTGGATTTACAAGGCTGACAATTAATACTGAACAAACAAGAACTAAAACTATGAATTATGAAAGAGCTGCAGCATCTGAAACTGACAACAATGAACATTTGAAAGATAAACAGTACCACAGTGCTTCAGTTTCAGCTTCACAGTTTATCGTGTCTTTTATATATTGTGATTGTCTCTCAACTCACCATATATTTTTTAAAAGTAAGTTTTTTTTTGTTTGTTTTTTTTAATCATCAGTTACTAGGATTTTCAGTTGACCACATTTGAATTCCAGGTCCCAGCCCCAAGGTTGAAAAACACTGCTCTGGAGGCTTGCAGTGGAGGTAGAGCCTATCCCAGCTTACATCAGTACAGGCATGGTACACCCGGGAGTTGTCTGTTTAATGCAGGGCTTGGCAAGATGATTGCTGCAAGAAAATTGTTTTAGTAAAACCATATGTTAAAGTCATTTGAACTGGAGTGGAAATATTACACATTGTTTTTTTAACCAGCCAGTAAATGATGTTGAATGTAACTTTTATCACAATTTTCAACATATTGTGTGCTTTAAATATGAACCTCTCATCACTAACCAGTGAATGTTAAAGAGGTGAAAACTCTATTAGTCTTTAGTTTTACCCAAAACAAATTTTTTAAAATCTGTAAGTGCGTCAGCTTTTTTCTTAGGAGTCAGTTGAAATCACGTACAACAATGCCTCTCATCTAATGTGAAACTAATACACATGTTAATGGCTGGTGCAAAAGGAGCTGCCATGTATTAAATGTCTTGGATGCGTTTGCTCTTCTTGCATGTTCTTGCACTAGTGCCACCAATGTCACATATAAATAATTATACAATAACTTTAATTTCCCCAGAGAGGTCATTACAGTTTCACCCTGATGTATATCCATCACCTCCCTCCGCACTCTCTCCTGTACCCAACTTCTTCATTACACTTTTCCTCCCTTGATCTCCTCTCTATCTGTGCTCTGTCATCTATCTTCCTTCCTGCACCACAGCGCAGCATCACTCCTTTTTTCAGCACCTGTCTCCATCGTTCCCTCTCTGTTCCTTCATTCTTTTGCTGATCTGTTCTATGACAGTCTTTGTCTCGCGGTGTCTTTCTCTTTCCCCTCCAGCTGTGCGATGGCAGGCACCAGTGATGTCATTTATCCTACTTACTGTGTTGCCATGGCGCCCCTGAAGCCAATGGTACTGTGGGTAAACAGAGTTCTGCATGACTGGAGGATTCATCAATAAAAACACAGTTAATAGGAGATCACATATGCACACACACACACACACACACACACACTCACACACCTGTGCATAGAAGCACTTATCAATATACAAATACATTATAAATACATCAGCTCTCGGCTCATTTACAGACGTAAACACACTGCAAACACTTGGAGTAATAGAAGTTTCAGCCTAACCTTAGGCACCACAAAAACTATTTGCTTTGAAAGCAGTGGGCAGAAACATGTGGGCTACATCACAGACCAACCAGGTGTCGTTCCATGCAATCACACAACAGCTGTTTTCCATGTGTTTTAGACATGGAGAAGGTAGGTTTAAGTGTTAAAAATAATAATATCTAAGGAGCTGTATAACTGAACATTGAAAGTTTTGGTACAAACATTTCTTTGGATGCTGTAATTAACTGAGATGATTTTGGTGGCCATAGGTCAAAGGTCAAGGTTACAGTGACCTCACCTCAGTCAAACGTTATGAGCTCAATATCCTAGGAACACCATGAGGAATTTTCTTCAACTTTGATCCAGATATTTACATGGGCTCAAGGATGAACGATTACATTTTGGAGCCAAAGATCATCACCTCACAAAGCATATTTTTGGTCATAACTGGGCAGCATGGTGGTGTCAGGGGTTGTGTTAACAGAAAATATTCTTTCATTGATGGGGTTTTTTTTAAAGATGAAGGAAAATTCGGAAGGCCGTCCATCATTTTGACAGATTAAAATACTGAGGGTAATCTACCAAAGAAGGTTTTCACACAACACTGTGAACAGAACCGTTTGCTTTCCTGATTACTCATATGGGCAAAAGTTTCTGAAAAGGTATGGATAATAGTGTTAGGTATGATTATGACATCAATATATGTTTGGTTTCAAAACAACTGATGTAGTGCCTACTGAGAAAAAACAACTAAATGTTCATTGTAAATTTTGCTTCCCCACCCTGTGGTTCACATGTAGTAGATCCCCTGTCCAGTTGGTGGCAAGTGTGCATATTAATCAGTCATTGTCAAGTCTTGTCTTGCTGTTTGCATGCTACTTTGCTCGCACAAAATTTAAAGACAGCCGAGTCTCTTTAGTTACTTTAAAAAGCCAAGTAAATGTGATGGCATTGATGTACGCAGTGAAAAACGAGGGGCTGATGCGGTGGAGGATGAAGGACAAGTAATACACCAGTTCTTATGGCATTTTCTACCTTTCGTGTGTTACTCAATTTCGCCAAGTTCTCCGGTTTACATAACCCTAACTGTAACTGTAACCCTAACTGTAGCCCTCAGTGCGTGGTACTTGATGCAGCGTGAACATACACATGGAAAGCTTATAATGATAACACGCCAACCAAAAGTGGTATGTATATTTATGTGAGTCATGATGTCACGGTTTTTCAGCCAGCAGCAACTATAGTTGCTGCATCATTGAGACATTTTTGAACATTAAATACAGGGTGGGGAAGCAAAATTTACAATGAACATTTAGTTGTTTTTTTCTCAGCAGGCACTACGTCAATTGTTTTGAAACCAAACATATACTGATGTCATAATCATACCTAACACTATTATCCATACCTTTTCAGAAACTTTTGCCCATATGAGTAATCAGGAAAGCAAACGTCAAAGAGTGTGTGATTTGCTGAATGCACTCGTCACAGCAAAGGAGATTTCAAAAATAGTTGGAGTGTCCATAAAGACTGTTTATAATGGAAAGAAGAGAATGACTATGAGCAAAACTATTACGAGAAAGTCTGGAAGTGGAGGAAGCAACAAAAAACGTACCAAAGCTTTTATTAAAGCTCTCAAATCCAGAATCCTAAAGGATCCAACCAAATCCATGAGAAAAATGGCACTTGAACCTGAGGTAGACAACAAGACCGTTAGAAATGCAGTAAAATATGATTTGAAGTTAAAATCTTACACAAGAACACCAAAACACTTGTTGACAACAGCAACAAATCCAACTTTAGCAATTTTTGGGAATCATGTTTATGGCCGCCTTCTAGCCCAGATCTAAACCCTCTGGATTCTGCTATTTGGGGCGTTTTAGAACATGCTACCAATAGAACATCACACAGTAATGTCGACTTTCTTAAAGATACTATTAAAGAAGAATGGGAGAAGTTGTCACCTGAATATTTGAGGAAGAAGGAAAGAAGGAGGACACATAGAATAAAAACATTTTCTATTATGTCAATTTTCTTGTGGCAAATAAATTCTCATGACTTTCAATAAACTAATTGGTCATACACTGTCTTTCAATCCCTGCCTCAAAATATTGTAAATTTTGCTTCCCCACCCTGTATAACTAAATATGTCTCATTATCATTAAAACATTTTATTTGAAATGACAGATAATAATGTGTCTTGACGGAATTTTTATGACCCTACCCGTCATTTTGATGGACAAAAAAAATGTGTAGCACAACCTCTGGGTGGCGTGGTGGTGAACAGTAGTTAGGTCTTATGTGTCACAGCTAGAAGGTTCCATGTTTGATTGCTAGTCTGGGTCAAAGTTATAATAGTTTTGGATTTTTCATTATAGTTTAGTTTTATTTAGTCCTGACTTTTTTTTTTTTTCTCTAATTCAGTTAGTTTTAATTCATTTTTAGAGCAGGTTTGCTAGTTTTTATTAGTTTTTGTTATTTTCTAAACCCTTAGTTTTAGTTTAGTTTTAGGGTTTTTGTTTTTTTTTTATATCCTTTATCTTCTTCCCTATTGAATTCAAATAAATCCCAGACAGAACTCTGCTGCTTTCTCCCAACTTTAGTCTCCATGTTTCCAGTTAGAGTGGGGACAAAAAGCTGACTCTAAACGACAAGTGGCGAGAAGTGACGGACCATTAAATATCATATGGTGCCAGCAGCTACAATTGCTTGAGGGAAATACATCGATTTCATATCAATCCGACATTGACAAAGACGAAAACTAAGGGAATTTTATCCATAATTTTTTATACGTTTTAGTTAGTTTTGTAAGAGCACAATACAGTTTCAGTTAGTTATCGTTTTTTCTTTTAATTCTAGTTTTTATTTATTTCAGTTAACTAAAAATGTTTTTACAATTCTAGTTTTCGCCATTTCGTTAGTTTTCATTAACAATGGTCTGGGTTGAGTTGACCTGTTTTCTCTGCATTGCGTGGGTTTCCTCCAGGCCCCTGCCATCCAAAACAAGTAGATGTAGGTTAATTCTCAGTCTGTCAGTGTCCTTGACCAAGGTACAGATAAAGATCTGAGAGTCGTTACCATAGAAGCACCTTCAATGGCAGCCCACTGCTTCTAATGTGAAAAGTGCTCATGCTAATGCTATGTGCTGTGTGTATTAAGGTAAAGACCAGAGATTGGGTTTCTCTATAGGTATAATAAAGTGAGTAAACCTTTAACCTTTTAGGAAAGAACACCATGAACAGATTCTAACGCAAGGATAGTGGTCACATCTGATGGATCTTGTGGTTCTTGTTTCACAGGATTCAAGCTAAATGCTGCCACTCAGTGAAAACCACCAGATTTCATTTTATCGAAAATAAATAATGGTTATGGAGAGAAAAAAAAATGGATTGTAGGTTTGAGGCGGGGCTGGACTTTCAGGACATCTCGAAGAGCCTGAGGTTGGGAGAAAAAGAAGAAGGTTATCTGAACACTTACATCTGCATCATCTATCAGTAGAATCACACAGAAACTACTGCGTCATGTCAGGATATTTGGGTCTTAATGGGTTAAGGGGTTTGCTTTTGTCCTCTTCCCACAGCCCTACACTTGCACCAAACATCCACTGCTGACTAATACCTTCAGCTGATCTAAAATGTTCAATAACTTCTGATCCAATAATCCTATCAATATGATGACATAATTAAGGTAAAATGTAGTTTTTCATCTTTTCATGGTCATCAGATATGACCCATTTGGACGTTCAGAGGCTCCGTGGTTACGGTTGAAACACAGTCATCTTCTACAACATTGATTCACCAGTAAAATCCATGGAGTTGGATAAATGACAATAGATGGAGATACTGGGTTTATAATTAGTTAATGATATATTTGCTGAAAAAGTCACTTTTTCTTCAGTTTTGTCTGTTTTTCATATAATAACCCCCAACTTTACTCTGAGCTTTTATGAACATCTATATCAGGGGTGTCAAACTCATGTTAGTTCAGGAGCCACATAAAGCCCAATATGACCTGCAGTGGGCCAGATCATTAAAATAATAACATAATAATGCATAAATAATATCAATTCTAAAATTTGTATGTCTAATTTCTATGTTTTAGAGTGAAAAAAGTAAGGTTACAGGGTGGGGAAGCAAAATTTACAATATTTTGAGGCAGGGATTGAAAGACAGTGTATGACCAATTAGTTTATTGAAAGTCATGGGAATTTATTTGCCACAAGAAAATTGACATAATAGAAAATGTTTTTATTCTATGTGTCCTCCTTCTTTCTCAATAACTGCCTTCACACGCTTCCTGAAACTTGCGCAAGTGTTCCTCAAATATTCGGGTGACAGCTTTTCCCATTCTTCTTTAATAGTATCTTCCAGACTTTCTCGTAATAGTTTTGCTCATAGTCATTCTCTTCTTTCCATTATAAACAGTCTTTATGGACACTCCAACTATTTTTGAAATCTCCTTTGGTGTGACGAGTGCATTCAGCAAATCACACACTCTTTGACGTTTGCTTTCCTGATTACTCATATGGGCAAAAGTTTCCGAAAAGGTATGGATAATAGTGTTAGGTATGATTATGACATAAATATATGTTTGGTTTCAAAACAATTGACGTAGTGCCTGCTGAGAAAAAACAACTAAATGTTCATTGTAAATTTTGCTTCCCCACTCTGTATATTAATAAAATTTCTACATCTACAAACTATCTTTTAAAAAAAATATGGAAAAACATGAACCATGACCAAAATGAAATTTATTAAGAAAAATGTGCAGTTTTAACAATTTATGCCATTATTTGGCCTCAGCTTCTCATTTTTACATGCTCATTACGACGGATCACAGTGGATCTACAAATGCACTAAACATTTAATAACAGACAGAATATTGGTAAAATTACTCTTCAACCTCTTAAGACATTTCAGGTTGTTCATATTTTGTTCCGGTTTTTCACATTTTTGTAAAAGGCTAGTCTGTAAATGTTAACATTTTTGTGTAATTTTACCTTTTTTTACACTAAAACAAAGAGAAAAATATGTGGTTTTTGTTATTTCTACTTTATTATGATAGTATTTTACTGGTCTGACCCACTTTAGATGGAATTGAACTAAATTTATTTTAACATCCTTGATTGTTCATATCTTCAGTGTATTTTTTGTATTTCACTAATTCATCCTGCGGGCCGGATTGGACCCTTTGGTGGGCCAGTTTTGGCCCCCGGGCCGCATGTTTGACACCCCTGATCTATATGGTCAGTGAATTAAATATAGGAAATTACCAGATTTTTGCAGAAAAAATGTAAAATAAAGAATCTAACATTACAATAAATGATGATAATTCACTGAACTTAATAAGACCCCGTTATGAATTTTCTGTCCACTTTTGTGGACAAGAGTTTCACAGCTTTATAAAAAATAAAAATAAAAAAAAAAAAAAAGAAAGAAAAGAAAAGAAAGAAAAGAAAAGAAAAAGAAAACCTGTCCACTGCAAAGGATACATATTTTTTAAAAATGCATATGAAAAAACTGTTGATGATGTTTCCAATATAGGCAATAATTTAATTAAAAAAAAGCCAAAACTTGTACTCTCCTGGGTCTCAGGAGAGTAACAAAGGTTAAATATTGAGAAAAATTCATTTGGAAACTGCCACAAAAAATAATACTGGGTCTTTATGGGTTAAATTTAACAGAATAAACCACAAAGCACAATGAGAACATATATTCATGACAAGGAAACTTTAAGAACGCAAAAATTTAACTCAAATGGAACTCAAATTTCAATTGCATTTCTCTGCATAGTGTTATATTTCCAGGTTTGACATGGCCTGTGGTGATGGAGCTGATGTGATATATTTTCATGGGGCCCAAAATCCCCTGGTGGCGACCCTGACTGGGGGCTTTTCATATAGGATGTCATGAAAAAATATAATGCAATTAAACACATTGTGCATAAAATATTGATTGGCAGGTCTACTTGACTGCTTACATGAAGAGTGTTTTTTCCTCCTTTTTTTTTTCAATTTAACTAAAATGTTTCTATAAATAATTTAAGAATTCATTATCCAAGGCAGTAAAAAAAGTCATTTGGATCAGTAAACCATCTCTAAAAAGATTTGGCAAAAGAATGAATTTGCTGATGAATAATTTACTCTACAAATATTAAAAAACTTCTTTTTCTGAAGTCTGCTTTTTGTGAAGGAGAATGTGCGCTCAGCCAACGACATCTGTGATTAAATAATTAAAAAAAACAATTAGGGTTTTTGGAAATTGCCTAAAGTAATCTAATTAGCGCATGAAAAGAATTAAAAGTGACTACTTTCTCTAAGCTTGTGATGTTAGCTGTTCTACTAGTTGTTTTGATTAGTTATATTTATGTGTATTCTGTGTCTCTGTAGTACTTTGTGACAGTCAAAACAAAAGTTTTCTCTATGAATAACATTGACTTAAAGAAGCCTTATGAAAAAAATAAAAAAAAATAAAGTTTCTACCAACAACATCTTGAGGGCAAGCCAGAAAGGGCAGATGCCCGATGCAAACTTAATAAGCCTGTTGTCTTATTTCCCTCGTAAGTGCCTGTTTGGAGACACAAACAAGTTTGCAGTTTGACTCCAGCAATATCTGATCTGAATGTTTTGATTCTTCCGTTGGCCCTACTTGACATATTGAGGGTCTTGCAAGATGCTCTTGGAAAAAAAAGAGAGAGACAGAAATGTAAACATTGGCAGAAATAGAAGAGACAGAAGAAAAGGAAATGCAAAGTATGTGGCACAAACACAGAGAGATGGATGAGAGCAAGAGAAAGATGTAGGGTTTGAAATCAAGATGAAAACACACTGCGAGAGACAACAAATGCAGACAGATGGGACCAAAAAATGTAAAGATGGAAAAAAAACAACAGTACAATAGACTGAAGGAAACAGAGATTAAAAAGTCAAGTAACAAAGAACGTAGGGGAGACGGAGGGAGATGAGGTTCACGGTCCAGTCAAATCAAAGTGGGAGGTAACAGATGCAGGAGGTGACGTAAACGAAGGCAAATGCTACGACCAAGCTAACTGATCTGTATTTGGAGCCATTAGCTGGATGTCTGAAGATTCGAGGTTTTAGTTAGATTTAGAGCAGAGTTAGGTCAGTGAACCTCAGCAGCTGCTGTTTGGCTCTGTCAGCTACATGACCTCACGGAAAACCTATTTGTTGTACTTGTGTTGCACTTAATCTACTCAACCCAGTACAGTGACGGTGAGAAAGAAGTGAATGTAACCATTGTGAGGTTATCCATTGGTTTGTGGAGCGCTGATTTGAAGCTTGAAGTTTCCATTTTGACCTTCACAATCTTGATTTTTTGGAGCCAGAGGGGACCATAGTTGAACATGATGGGGAAGATGAGGAGTAAAGGGTGGCTGAACCTCATCAACATAATGCTATCACTGAATTGTCATTAAAGGATGTAGTATTTATGATTTGAAATAATAACCCTTTCATGCATAGGTCACTACAGTGGACAGTTATTCTTCTACTGTTCTTTTGTATATTAATGGGTTTTGTTGTTTTAGTTCCATATCAGCCAACACAGTGGACACTTATGCATCATCCCATACACTGACATTCATCCCATTACTGTAACTGTGCTGTTCTTGATAAACCTGATCTCCAGTGACATGTTTGAGTGTAAATCAATTGTTATTTGTTAGACAAAAAGGTTTTTTTTTTTTTTTTTTTGCATATTATCTCCATTAAGTGAGTAATTACTAGCATTAGAATATCTTAAAATGTGAGAAGACATCAGATTAGCGGCATTAAAAATGTTTTTATTTCATTGTTTTCATATCACTTTCTGATATTTGGTTTTAAACACGTTTCTTTACTTCAAAAATTAAACGGATGGATATTTTTGTAACTCCATAGAAAAAACTAAATCACATTGTTTTTTTCATGGCTAAGGAGGAATAAAAACACTCAAAAACTAAATCTTGACTCAGGTTCTCACAATTCATGCACGAAAGGGTTAAAGGTGGGGTATGTATGGGGCGCCGAATGTAAAAATTCAGTCACTGTTTAAAGGTGACATTTTGTGAACATTTAGCTCATCTTTCTTTAATTTGAGACACAAATTTGTGTAAAACTGCATGTTCTTTAGATTTGTTAAAAACGTGTACAAATAAAAAATAAATCCTAAATCTAAATGTTAAATCTAAATGTAAATGTTAACTCTAAATCTAAATGTTAAATCTAAATCCTAAAACTAAATCTAAACGTTAAATGTAAATGTTAACTCTAAATCTAAATGTTAAATCTAAATCCTAAAACTAAATCTAAACGTTAAATGTAAATGTTAACTCTAAATCTAAATGTTAAATCTAAATCTAAATGTTAAATCTAAATCCTAAATCTAAATGTTAAATCTAAATCCTAACTCTAAATGTTAAATCTAAATCCTAAATCTAAATGTTAAATCTAAATCTAAATGTTAAATCTAAATGTAAATGTTAACTCTAAATCTAAATGTTAAATCTAAATCATAAAACTAAATCTAAACGTTAAATGTAAATGTTAACTCTAAATCTAAATGTTAAATCTAAATCCTAAAACTAAATCTAAACGTTAAATGTAAATGTTAACTCTAAATCTAAATCCTAAATCTAAATGTTAAATCTAAATCTAAATTCTAAATCTAAATGTTAAATCTAAATCCTAACTCTAAATGTTAAAGCTAAATCCTAAATCTAAATGTTAAATCTAAATCTAAGTCCTAAATCTAAATCTAAATGTTAAATCTAAATCATAAATCTAAATGTTAAATCTAAATCTAAATGTTAAATCTAATTCCTAAATCTAAATGTTAAATCTAAATCTAAATCCTAAATCCTCGCCAAGTGTAAAGCTAAATGTTTAGAAAATATGCAAATTAGGCAGGTTGGCCCACACCCTTTGCCTCAGCCCCGCCCACATCACCGACAGCAGAAAGAAGAGACATGGCGGGCTTGCTCCCATCTTCCGAAATTGAGAGGGCAGTTATAGCCGGCATACGGGCTGCCCTTCAGGGCATTGCTCCACCGGTGCAGTCCACACCACAAACGGTAAGTCAAGTGGTTGAATTTCAACTTTTTAGCTCTTCATGAACAGAGTTACCGCTAACTTGGTCAGTCCGGCTAACTACCACTAGCCAGACCGACAGGCTAACGCTACCTATCGACAGTGGATGCTCGGAACTACTTTCTTCCCCAAGGGGGGTGCTGCGCAGGCTGTAGATTTAGATTTAACATTTAGATTTAGATTTAGGATTTAGATTTAGGATTTAGATTTAACATTTAGATTTAGATTTAGGATTTAGATTTAACATTTAGATTTAGATTTAGGATTTAGATTTAACATTTAGATTTAGATTTAGGATTTAGATTTAGAGTTAACATTTACATTTAGATTTAACATTTAGATTTAGAGTTAACATTTACATTTAGATTTAACATTTACATTTAGGATTTATTTTTCATTTGTACACATTTTTAACAAATCTAAAGAACATGCAGATTTACACAAATTTGTGTCTCAAATTAAAGAAAGCTAAATGTGAGAAAAGTGAGCTAAATGTTCACAAAATGTCACCTTTAAACAGTGACTGAATTTTTACATTCGGCGCCCCATAGGTATGAGATCTTAGAGAAATGGTTCGAGTAAGCTACATTTTGAGAATACTCAATTCAAAAGTCCAAACCCCTTTCTTCAGACATCCCCCTGAAGCCACGCCTCCAGAGTACTGGCACGCGCAATGCTTGTTCTCGAGAGTTCATGAGCACTGCACAGCAACAATTCACCTGGCGGCCCCGGTTCCGGCCCTGATCCATGCACACCTTATTCAGTCTCCTCCAACACCCCTACCAAATTCAAAAATCAGGCCTCATTTGACTGAAAATAATAACCTTACATTTTTATTATGAAATCCGACTTAAGCATCACTTAAAGAATACAGTTACACATGTACAGATCAAATTAGATTATTGATTTTATATTAGGTTATATTTCATTTCAAGGTGACTGCTACATCATTGTGTCATAAAAATATGCAAAAATACAACTTTTTACATTGACTGAGTGAGTCAAATGTCTATCTCACAGCTTTAACAGGAACGTTCCGTTTAACCCACAGGAAAAGGAAGAAGAATTTAAAAAAACCTCAACTGGATTGAGTCTACAGGGTGGGGAAGCAAAATTTACAATGAACATTTAGTTGTTTTTTCTCAGCAGGCACTACGTCAATTGTTTGGAAACCAAACATATATTTATGTCATAATCATACCTAACACTATTATCCATACCTTTTCAGAAACTTTTGCCCATATGAGTAATCAGGAAAGCAAACGTCAAAGAGTGTGTGATTTGCTGAATGCACTCGTCACACCAAAGGAGATTTCAAAAATAGTTGGAGTGTCCATAAAGACTGTTTATAATGGAAAGAAGAGAATGACTATGAGCAAAACTATTACGAGAAAGTCTGGAAGATACTATTAAAGAAGAATGGGAGAAGTTGTCAGCCGAATATTTGAGGAACACTTGCGCAAGTTTCAGGAAGCGTGTGAAGGCAGTTACTGAGAAAGAAGGAGGACACATAGAATAAAAACATTTTCAATTATGTCAATTTTCTTGTGGCAAATAAATTCTCATGACTTTCAGTAAACTAATTGATCATACACTGTCTTTCAATCCCTGCCTCAAAATATTGTAAATTTTGCTTCCCCACCCTGTAAATGAAATTAACACCACAGACCAGAGATATTTTTTATAGATGTATGAATTCAGCTGTTAACAGAGGGGAAGCTCACTGCACAATAAAACAAACCGACTGTAGATCAACCACGGTCAAATTAGAGGCTCATCATTAAATGTCCTACAAATTTCATCCACAAATCTTTTTTTCATTCCCTTGCCTGCTACCTGCCCGTATTTAGCTGAATTTTACCCGTGCCCATACCCATGAAAATTCTTTTTTTTTTTTTTTTTTTTTTTTTTTTTAACGTGCCTGCAGACTGAAATTGTGAGGTACGCACGAACCACACGGACTGGGTGGGGCTGGGGTGATGGTGAGTGAATAAATTTTAACCCATAAAGACCCAGTGTGACTTTGGTGGCAGTTGCTAAATGAATTTTTCTTTCTATTTAACTTTTCTTAAGCGATTTATCACTACTTATTTTCACATTATTCTCTGTATTTTGCACATTTTCTGTGAAAATCCAGTACTTTCTTATATTTAATTCACCGATCATGTAGATGTTCATAAAAGCCCAGATTAAAGCTGAGGGTTATTTTATTAGAAACAGACAAAACTGAAGAAAAACTTACTTTTTTAGCAATGATATCAATAACTGAACATAGACCCAGTGTCTCCATCCACTGTCATTGATCCATCTCCATGGCTTTTACTGGTGAACCAATATTGAAGAAGATGACAGTGTTTCCACAGTAACTATGGATACTCTGAACATCTAAATGGGTCATATCTGATGACCATGAAAAGATGACAAATTATTTTACACCAATTATTTACATGTATTGATAGGATTACTGGATCAGAAGTTATTAAAAATGTTATACTGGTAGATGATTTTGGTTGCCAGTGCTTGTTTGGGTCTTTAAGGGTTAAAACTCTGGGGGGGGGGGGGGGTGAATAATTCATTGATCCAGCAGAAAGGGTCCCATGGATGAAAACAAAAACTCACATGCAATTCAAAGTTTTCCTTCGGCCACTGGCAGGTGTGTGTTTTGTTTAACATGCCAAACTAATTTTTTACCCGCCACTGGCACTTGGCGGGTGTTAATTTTACGCCCTGCTTTGCTAAGTTGCCATTTGCTGATGCATGGTTCAAACTAAACTGTGACAGCTCTGACCTTGTTTGGGACGAAACACATCTTTAATGCAGCTATTGACAACACAAACTGTACAGAAAACAGGTGATTTGTGGTTTTACTGTGGCTGTTTTCTAACAGAATTAAAATGTAAACTATCAGCTGACTGGTACACAGTGCCCCCTGCTGTAGTTTCAAATATTAATATGACATACACTGTAATCCTGTTTGTATCAAAGTATATTCATTTTTTAAAAACTGTATCTTCTTACTTCTGAACAATAGATGCATTTTTGTATATATTTATACTTCTAATTTAGCTGTACTTTTTAGTTTAGTTTATTTATTTGCACAAAATAAAAAACAGCAATGGAAAAAAACAACATTCAAACAAGTAACAAAATTGTGCAGGAGAGGTTAGAAGCCAAAAAAGAAGGCTTATATGAATACCTCCCCCAAAATGAACAATACACAAAAAAAAAAAGAATTAAAAAATACAATATAACTGAAATAATAAACTGAAGTAAAAAGAATAAAAATGTAATCCACATTACAAATCATCAAATACAAATCCAGTGATATACAGCCTTACATTTTTTCATGAATTAAAGTCCTTTTCAGATGCTTTTTAAACCATGATAAAGTAGATGTTGATTGAAGTTCAGGTCTTAGATTATTCCACAGATTTGGTCCACGATATTTCAGAGAATACTGACAGACTGAAGTTTGGCAGTACGGAAGATAAAATTTGCTTGAAAATCATGTCGGAAAGTTGAGAATAACAGAAGACAACATAAAGAAATTTTGAAAAACTTTAGGAAGAATATGAGTTACGTGAACATATTTGTACATGAAGACACAGGTCTGGTAAACGTTCACATCAAAAAGTGAGAGAAGATTGAATTTTTTGAAAAGAGGAGCAGATGAGTCGAGTCTCTTAGAAAAACTGATCATTCTTAAAAATTTCTTTTGAATAAAGAGAATCTTATTGAGATACGTGGGACAGGTTGCCGCCCAAACAGTATTGCAATAAATAATTTAAGGAAAAATTAAGCAATAAGAAAAAGTCAAGAAACAAGAATGATTTATCAATGAACGAACTCTGTTCAAAGCCATGGTTATTGCTTTTTGGATACACTAAAAAACAAAACACAAGCACTCAGTTGTATTTGCGTTCTCCCTTTTTCACTGTAGGCAAAATATCACTGAATAAACATGTGATGCTTCTATGTGTTTGATATTCTTATCGCAGGTGATTATCCTCTAATGAAAACATAATAATGAGTGTTAGATCCTTCTAAATCTTACACACTGGGCCTTTACAGTGTAGTGCTGATTACAGTATTACATATTTCTTCTCCTGGCTTCTTCTAAACATTATTGTTCCTTATCTTTTCAAGCACATCGACACATGGTCATCGGCAGCAGCATATGGAAATAAATGGATCAATAGAGATCAATAGAAGGAACAGATTGACTTTGCATAAGAGTGATTGTGTTGTTCTTCTCTTTTCATATCAAAGAGTCTGTGGAAGGCTGTTTTTCTTCATCTGTTCTAACCTTCTGTCCCTGTATCTGCATACGCCTCTACAGACTGATTAAATGTACTTGACATATATCACATTTGAATCATCTCAGAACCTTCACTGCTTGTAACCATGTGCCAGAGTGACGCTAAAGAATGAGTGGCACTTATTGTGTAAAAAGCAGACCAAAAAAACACATATGGGCGTAGAGAAAATGTTATGAATATTGATTTTTTAAATAATAATAAAGATAATAAAAACTGCAGTTTACAAAGTACTTTTACAGCCAACGCCAACGGGACCCTCAGAACAGTTAAGTGTAACAGCTTCACCAAAGAACCAAACTAATGAACAAAGCTTAGATAAAAACAGTCGCAAAAGATAAATAATACAAATATAGAATTACACTACAAACAATTAACTTAGACCATCATTAAAAAGAATAGAAAACCAGAAAATCAGTAAGACCATTATCCAATTCCAGTAAAGTGAGATTAAAGGTAGAAAAGAGACGACATCACATTATAAACTAGTGAAAGTGGAAACACACAACAGCAATAAAAAAAATAAAATAAAAGGATGGAGTGACGCAAAAACTGCTATACCACGTGGTTTAACAGATGTCATTTTATCATTTTTCAATTTCGAAAACACTTCAATACAAATGGAACCATTGCAGATCAACCAAGACCAAGTCAACAGGTATATATCCATACCTCAGATCCAAATTAGACACTGCTATCTGTCCATGAGGAGGATTGTGGTTGAGATATCTGCCTTAAAGCCTTTTTTTTTTTTTTTTATACCTACCCATCTGGCATGTCTCACAGCACTTAGTAAAAATTTGAACATGAACAACCCACCTCCCTCCAAAGCCCCGCCCACTTCCCCCTGCCTTGAGCTCTGACGCTCCCCTCCTCTCACCTGATGCGCGCGGTGCAAGCAGAGGTGGAGGCGGAGGTTCGGTCTGCTTTGGTGTGACGGTGTGAGGGTAAGTTTGTTTGTTTTTTGAGACGTGTTAGGTTCTTAAGGGGGGGAGTGTTACGACCCATAGGTGGGTCGTTGTGTCATTCTGTGGGTGTGTCCATTTTTCTGTGTATGAGTGGCTAATGTGTTACAGGTGCGGCGCCCAATCCCGCACCGTGATTGGACCAGCTGCCGGAGGCGGACCAATAAAGACCGCGGAGCTGGGCGGGACCAGTGTCGCTGTTTCCTCCACTTCCAACCCTGCCTTCATTCTGTCAGTGTTCCCAGTTCAGCAGCAGGGGCGGACCGCCCTTTTCTTTTGTCTGTTTTCTCCTGTTTCTTTGTAAGGAAGGTTAGTCCCTGTATTTTGGCTTCTTTATTTTGCAGGTCAGCTTTGTTCTTGTGTTAGAGAGTTTTGTTTGTTATTTTGGCCAGAGCCCACCCTGAAGTTTCAGTTGCCTTTTTGTCCGGTTTTCATTATCTGTAATGTGCACTTTGTAAATAAATCCCCTTTTTTTGTTAACATGCACAACCCGCATCCTGGGTTTTCTCTCTGTGGCTTGGCAGTGAGGAAAGGTGTCCACATTTTTCATGTTGCGTCCTAGGGTCCCCTAGCCGGGGTGTAACACCACGGACCCCTCCCTCAGTAATCAGACACATCATCCACCTACTGCACAGCAGCCGCTCCTGTTTCATTAGAAGACCCTATATTTAAGGGTCTGGTCTGTGCAGCGCTGGGTCAGTGTCTTCACTACACCTCATCACTTGGGCGGAGTGGGCCGTACCGTGAGTGTGTGGACTCTGACACTGTCTGTGGACATTTGAGGTTTCAGAGTCCATACATTTATCATCCTACATCATCCTACACTGAGTGACACCAAGTACAGACCTGATCAAAATCTTAAGACCAGTTGAAAAATAGCTAGAATTTACCTTTTGCACATTTGGATCTTAATGAAGTTTTAAGTAGAGCTACAATATACAAAAGCAAGAAGGGGGAGTGAGAGAAAAAGCACTTTGAAAAAGTAATTTATTGAAAACAAGTAAACTGAAATAGGCTGTTTATCAGCTGATCAAAAGTTTAAGACCATCGCTCAAAAAATTACAAAAAACTCTCCAAACCAGAACAAAAAATTTTCTCAGTAGGACTCAGTAATGAGTAGCTCCACCGTTCTTGTTAATCACTTCAAAAATTCGTTTGGGCATGCTTGATGCGAGTGCTTCTAGGAGGTTGGTGGGAACATTGCTCCAAGTGGTGAAGATGGCTTCACGAAGGGCATCAACTGTCTGGAACTGATGGCCATTTTTATAAACTTCCCTTGCCATCCATCCCCGAATGTTCTCTATGGGATTTAAATCAGGGGAACATGCGGGATGGTCCAAAAGAGTGATGTTATTCTCCCTGAAGAAATCCTTCGTCAAGCGAGCATTGTGAACGGCAGTGTTGTCCTGTTTTTAAACCCAGCTGTTACCACACAGACGAGGGCCCTCAGTCATGAGGGATGCCCGCTGCAACATCTGCATGTAACCAGCCGCCGTTTGACGACCCTGCACCACCTGAAGCTCCAGTGTTCCACTGAATGAAAAAGCACCCCAGATCATGATGGACCCCCCTCCACTGTGCCGGGTAGAAAACATCTCAGGTGGGATCTCCTTGTCATGCCAGTAACGTTGGAAGCCATCTGGACCGTCAAGGTTAAATTTTTTCTCATCAGAGAATAAAACTTTTTTCCACCTTTCAGTGTCCCACGTTTGATGCTCCCTGGCAAAGTCTAAACAGGCAGTTTTGTGGCGTTGTAGGAGACGAGGTCTTTGAATTCGTTTTTTGTTTTTCAAACCCTTTTCCCGCAGATGCCGTCTGATGGTTATTGCGCTGCAGTCGGCACCAGTAAGGGCCTTCATTTGGGTCGAGGACCGCCCTGTGTCTTGACGGACAGTCAATCGGATCCTCCAGCTCAGCGCAGGTGTCATTTTTTTGGGTCTACCACTTGACTTTTTTGTTCCATAATGCTCAGGATCTGTCAAAAAATTTAGAATGACTGTCTTACTGCATCCAACCTCAGCAGCAATGGCGCGCTGTGATAGGCCTTGCTTATGCAGCTCGACGATCCGACCACGTTCAAGAAGAGAAAGCTTCTTAGCTTTAGCCATCAGGAGGGCATGACCGTGTGAATGCCCGACAGAAAATGAGAATTTTGAGCAGATTTTGGCTTTTATAGCCTGCGGTCTTAAACTTTTGATCAGCTGATAAACAGCCTATTTCAGTTTACTTGTTGTTTTCAATAAATTACTTTTTCAAAGTGCTTTTTGTCTCACTCCTCCTTCTTGCTTTTGTATATTGTAGCTCTACTTAAAACCTCATAAGATCCAAATGTGCAAAAGGTAAATTCTAGCTATTTTTCAACTGGTCTTAAGATTTTGATCAGGTCTGTACATGTATGTGGAGTCCTGCGGTCGCTTTGTGCAGACCTGTCTGTGGAGTCAAGTACACCTGACTCCTGGACTTAACCTCCATCCTTCATTCACTGGACTCTGACTGCTGCAGTCAGGTTGTTCTGTTTGTTCCCCTTAGTTGTTGTTTCTGTTAATAAATCTGTTTTTTCTCTTCCACACTGTGCATTTGAGTCCTATCCATTCACATCCTTAGACAGGAGACGGTGGTCAGTGACAGGAGGAGCAGCATGAGTGGAACATCAGATTCACAGGTACCCATATCAGATGCAGGATGGTGGTAATGGATGATTGACAGGAGGCTCAGCCAGGTTCGGCCAATTATTTCACTCGGACCAATGGTCAAACTTTTCTCACAAATATATGAGAATTAAACATTTCTGAGTTTCACAACCTGGTGGATTTCTTTTACATTTTAGTTTGAAACTTTGACGCTTATTAGGAGCATTTTAAGACGACAAAAAAAAAGTGTAAAAATGCCACATCATATGGTATAGCTTTAAACATTTGTTAGAGAAAACTTAATGCTTATTTGTTTCTTGCACAGTTACAGAAAAAAAATATTAAGCCAGCCTTGTTTTCTCCAGTTTCTTGTTCATTTTAATGCCTGATACAACTAAAGGTACATTTGTTTGGACAAATATAGCAATAACAACAAAAATAGCTCATAAGAGTTTAAATTCAGAGCTGATATCTATCCATTTTCCATGTTTTCTTGATAATAACCAAAATCCCTTAAGTTCTTACATCAGTAGCTATGGCATTGTGCTGCCAAACACAGTGCTTTTAGGCATTCCATGTTTTCTTCTCTGTCAGTTTTAGTCACATGATACACACAGGAGTTAGTACTTGATTGCATGACCATTGTTTCAACCTGGTGAGTTTATAAAAACAGTATGTGGTTCATATCTTACATAAATAAACCTAAATGCGATAAAAGCATGTTGGAATATGACGCTAAATATATAAGGTAACAAACACTGCAACACAATTTCCCATCTTTCCTATAAATAATGCAGTATATTTATTGCGTTGTAAAAGGCCCATCACCACAATCACTGAAGTAGCTGTGAACAGATACAGATGATGCCAACAGGACTGCTTTCATAACCAGCCAACTGTCCCAGGATAATTTGTCTTTGTATGTATGTGTGTGTATGTGTGTGAGTGTGTGTGTGTGTGTGTGTGTTTGCCTGTAGGGAAATCCCAGCACTGGGTACACGGTGCCACAAACACCTTCTGCCAACTCTGAGTGAGTTGTCTTCCAAAGAGGTAGTCACACACAGACACACACTGTTGTAATGACAGGAAGAGAACACAGCGGCATGAAAGAAGGCAATTTACAGAAGGAAGGAAATTGTCTGAGAATTTTTAGACACCTGTGCTTTAGTGTTTAGACTGAGTTTTGGACCAAAGTCAAGGTTAGGTCCATTCATTTGTCAGCTTGTGGACAGAGTAAAAGCATCCAGATACATCGTACTGGACAACACAAAAGACTTTCCATCTGCTGCTGGAGGAGACACATCTAATCACATCATCATCAGGAATCAGGAATGCTGATTCCAAATCTGAAATCAGAATTTCTCAGTTATGTGAAGATGCTACCCATAACCCATAAAGACCCAGTGCTACTTTTGTGGCAGTTCCCAAATGAATTTTTCTCCATTTCTACCTTTCCTGACTGATTTATCACCAATTGTTTTTTTTTTTATACTATCCTTTATATTTGGAATTTTTTGTGTAAATCGTATATTTTCCTATATTTAACTCACTGATAATGTAGATCAGGGGTGTCAAACATGCGGCCCAGGGGCCAAATCCGGCCCATCAAAGGGTCCATTCCGGCCCGCTGGATGAATTTGTGAAATGCAAAAATGACACTGAAAATATTAATCATTTTAGTTCAGGTTCCACATTGAGACCAATTCAATCTCAAATGGGTCAGATCAGTAAAATAGGATTATAATAACATATAAATAATGACAACTCGAAAATTTTCTTTTCGTAAATGTAAACATTTTTATGTCATTTTACTGTATTTATACTAAAACAAACCATCATTTCTCATAAAAAAAAAGAATAACCTGAACAAGTATGTACCTGAAATGTCTTAAGTATCAATATTCAGTCTGTTATTAAGTGTTTTGTGTATTTGTAGATGCACTGTGATCTATAAGTTATAATATACATGTGTAAATGATAAACTGAAGCATAAAACTGTTAAAATTGCAATTATTTTTCTTAAGAAATTTCAGTTTGTTTCTGTTATTCACATTGTTTTAAAGGATAGTTCTTAGATGTGAACATTTTTATAATGTAATTTTACTTTTTTTGTTCTAAAACATGGAGACAAGTTTGGAGTTGATATTGTCTGTATATTATTATGTTATTATTTTACTGGTCCGGCTCACTTCAGATCAAATTTGGCTAAATGTGGCCCCTGAACAGCGGCGATTTCTCATAGACTGCAAGGGAAGCCCGGCTTCCCCTAAAATTACAAAAATTAAATGGTTAAATATGTTTGGTTGTGTTGACATTTCATTGACTACAAATGTGTTAGAACACGTTCATCTCAAAGATGAGTTCGTTCAGAATCAGCTTTATCACAAATCAACGGATGCGATGTTGTTCACTTCTCATCCATTCCCGTTGCGCTGTTTTCTCATTCGATCTCTGCTCAGTGCATTTGTCCGTAGACTGCGGGCGTCTCTGGGCTTCAATGGGACTGAGTGGAACAGTTTTTTTCATTGCGTCAAAACTGGACGGTAATTGGATAAATTCCACGATGTTGTCCCGCCCCCGGACACCGGGCGTCTCTGGGGGTGAATGGAGCTGTGGGCGGAGCTCGGCCGGGCTGGACGCCAGAATCCCACGTGCTGATTGGAGGATCAGTCGAAAGGCTGAATCCCATTTGATTGACAGCTAGTTTCAGATCTCCTCCTTCACTGACACAGTTCAGTTTAATACCGTCACACATTCTGCTGTGAAATCGAGAGAGAAACCACTACGAAATTACTCATTCATTTCTTGCACTGTAAATAAAACCCACTCATTGGACTTCCTTGTTTCAATTTAACATAATTTCAGCGTTTTCTTGTTTCAGTTACATAATTTAATCATTTCTTGTTCGAGTTTAATATCGTTTTGTAGATAGTTAAATCAATCAAACTGTCGGCTAGGTCGGAGTGAAAGGAGCATCTGTTGTTTAAAAAGGCTTAAGTCTTACACCCACAACACAATGGGCCAAGGCAATCTAAGCAGCCCAGCTCTGATGGATATTGAGAGGACACTGGTCCAGTCCCTGGAAAAGACGCCTACTTGGTACGATAAGGTCACTGACCATTTTCTTAATTCTTTTTTTTTTTTTTATGTAAGCCGACAATGAGCGTCCCCTGTCTGAAAGACGAGCAGCCGCCACTGCCCCTGAACTAAAATGAGTTTGACACCCCTGATGTAGATGTTCATGAAAACTCAGAGTAAATTCATAATTATATCAAAACAGAGGAAAATGAAGAAAACGTGACTTTTTCAGCAAACATTGCTAACTGAATGTAAAAACAAGTGTCTCCATCCACTGTCATTGAGTGAATCATCGTTGTAGAAGATGACGGTGTTTCCACGGTAACTACGGAGCCTCTGAACATCCAACTGGGTCATATCTGATGACCATGAAAAGATGACAATCTGCATTTTACACCAGTTATTTACATGGATCAATAGGATTAGTGGATCAACAGGTGTTAAACAGTTTATATCTGTAGATGGTTTGTATCACCGGTGGATGTTTGGGTCTTTATGGGATTAAGTTGGAATAATTTTGTTGTCAGATATATTCCTTCCAGTTACACTTTACACAACAAAATCACAATTATGAAATTAATAACTCACATTCTCACAATCATCTCATGAGAAGAGGTAAAAATATTGCAGAACACATACAAAATTTGTCAAATTTACTTCCAGATATGAACATCATGAAGAATAAACTTTGATATTAGAGCCCATCAGCTCGGCTCTGACTTGTTCCAAAACATCTGAGACTGTCTCTTTTGCTTGTGGTTTGTGACCAACAGTTATGACCACCATGTTTAGGTTGAAGCTCCTTGGCACCTGGTTTCCATTTCAGAAATATCTGGATGAAATCGTCTACCACTTACATTGTCACTTACATCATGGAAAAAAAACAAAAAACAAAAAAACAATCAAAGTGTGGGTGGATTAAATACATTTTGAGTAATATGATGCAGCCCAGTTCAAATGATTTTAGCATGTTCTCATAGCTGATTACAATCTTTTTTTACTCAAATGTTGCACCACATGCATAAATATATCCACACTATTCATTGAGAGAGCTAAACTTTGAGCAGAATACAGGATCATCAATGAGCTCTCCAATCTGAGATCTAATGGAGATTTCAGCGTCGCTCTGTTTCGGACCACTTTTCAGGCGTTGAAAACCATGTGAGTGTTGATCAGTTGGGATTTAGAGAACTAAAACACTGCTGTGATATGCTGAAATTCACTAAAACATTGACCTGCACAGAACTCAAAGTCTTCTGATTCAGATTTAGAGTTAACCCTATATAAGGCACTCATAGAAATACTGACTTTCAAAATTTCAACGATACTGTGTGTTCATCATATTGGAGGACCTAATAAGACTTTATTACTTTTGTGAAACCTTTCAAAATTTTTATTGTTATGTAGAAAATCAAGGTCAGTGAAGTTATCATATTTGGTTCCTTGCCCATATGTGGCAAAATAAATAAATACATATAAAATAATAAAAGAAAAACACATTGTGACAACCTGAAAGTTGCACTAAATACACACACCTCCCGTAGCATGCCTGTTAGCATCCGTATCCACCCCGGAAATCATCATCATATCCGTGTCGTCATCACATCCGCTCGGAGTTGGCGGCAGTTTTTAAATAACCCCCCATATCCGCATTCGGTGTGGACAAGTCGGCATTGTCGGAAAACGTCGGAGCTACAGCTCGTAGAACGAAAATATCAGTACGGTAGTTAATCCCGTTTCAATGTCCGCTGAAAACCGTAACACCACTTACCAACATCATCCATCTTAATCCACCCACTTTATGGCTCGTCACCGTCTCTGCAGCAAAGACAGTCATCCTCACTTCCCAGCCTAACCATCAGCAATAACCCGGAATGGATTTCCGACTGACTGGACTGGACTGACTGGCGGACTGACTTACTGCGACTATTGGAGTGTGTGAGTAAATTAAGTTTTTTTTCCTGCCCTCTTGTTTCTTCTGAAAAAGGCCTTGAACTGAACTGTGTGCTTGTTTTTTTTTTTGATTAACAAACGAACTGAAATGAACTGAATTATTTTTTTTCCCCTTTTTGATAAACTGAAAACCCGGAGTGGAATTTTTTGTTTAAATGGATTGAACTGTTTTTTTAGGCCCGAGCCGAGTAAAGCCGGCGCAGGGCCTATTGAGTCTGCAGTGGGCGCATGGGGACGAAATCGCCAGTGACGCGGTTGCCTTTTGCCACTGTCGCCACTCTCACACATATTCACATTCACGGCACTGAGACCTTTCCGACGATGTACATGACGTGCACAAATCGCATATTTACACCTGCTCAGAATGAATGGGAGTCAATGGGACACGCGCACTTGGGCTAAGTCACATGTGTGTAAGTGCACGACACGTGACATCTGACCCCACAGACATGTGGGGGAGCTCAAGAGCTTTCACATAAGGCCAAATATGTGGTTGCCATAGAAACGGCTATATTGTTCTTGCTCAGATTATTATTATTTTTATTTTTTTTAGGCCCGAGCCGAGTAAAGCCGGTGCAGGGCCTATTGAGTCTGCAGTGGGCGCATGGGGACAAAATCGCCAGTGACGCGGTCGCCTTTCGCCACTGTCGCCACTCTCACACATATTCACATTCACGGCACTGAGACCTTTCCGAAGATGTACATGACATGTGCACAAATCGCATATTTACACCTGCTCTGAATGAATGGGAGTCATGGGGACACGCCCAGTCGGGGTCAGTCACGCGGGTGTAAGTGCACGACACGTGACATCTGACCCCACAGACATGTGGGGGACCTCGAAAGCTTTCAAATAAGGCCAAATATGTGGTTACCATGGAAACAGCAAGATTATTATTAGGCCCGAGCCGAGTAAAGCCGGCGCAGGGCCTATTGAGTCTGCAGTGGGCGCATGGGGACAAAATCGCCAGTGACGCGGTCGCCTTTCGCCACTGTCGCCACTCTCACACATATTCACATTCACGGCACTGAGACCTTTCCGACAATGTACATGACATGTGCACAAATTGCATATTTACACCTGCTCAGAATGAATGGGAGTCAATGGGACACGCCCACTCGGGTCAGTCATGTGGGTGTAAGTGCACGACACGTGACATCTGACCCCACAGACATGTGGGGGACCTCGAGAGCTTTCACATAAGGCCAAATATGTGGTTGCCATAGAAACGGCTATATTGTTCTTGCTCAGAGTATTATTTTTATTTTTATTATTAGGCCCGAGCCGAGTAAAGCCGGCGCAGGGCCTATTGAGTCTGCAGTGGGCGCATGGGGACAAAATCGCCAGTGACGCAGTCGCCTTTCGCCACTGTCGCCACTCTCACACATTTTCACATTCACGGCACTGAGACCTTTCCGACGATGTATATGACATGTGCACAAATCGCATATTTACACCTGCTCAGAATGAATGGGAGTCAATGGGACACGCCCACTCGGGGTCAGTCACATGTGTGTAAGTGCACGACAGGTGACATCTGACCCCACACACATGTGGGGGGCCTCGAGAACTTTAAAAAAAGGGCAAATACGTGGTTGCCATAGAAACGGCTATATTGTTCTTGCTCAGATTATTATTATTATTATTTTTATTTTTTTTTTTGTCTTATTTTTCTTTCTCCTGCGCTTTGAGCTCAATTTTGACCCTCTGAACATTTACGAAAACTCACGTTCAGACATACGAACACCGATTTGGCTCAAATTTGACTCAGTGGTACATCTCACAGGCCTACACCCATTCAATGGAACAAATTGAATTTTTGCTCATAGCGCCCCCTACAGATTTATATATACAAAATTTTGTTCAGTTCGGAGATACGAACACTGATTTGTCTCAAATCAATTGTCAATGTCCCAGGCCTAAACCCATTCATTAGAAGACACAAAATTTGGGGCTACAGCGCCACCTGATGAACGATGAGCATACTTCCACTGGACGTGCCCTTGGCGAGGGCCTTTAGATGCCGCTTGCGGCTTTAATTTTACTTTCTTCTTTCAAAAGACTGGTTAAACTGTGGAAAATTTAAGTTGGATTTTTGCTTGTTTGGTGGATTTTTTTGAGTTTGGACTTTGGGGGGGAAACTGGGTATTGAACTGTGTTTGAAATTTAAGTTGTGCATTCATTGTCTAATATATGATTTTGAATTTTAAATGGTTTGAATGTGTGCTCTTTCCCTTGTCATTTAATGTGTGGGGTGCGAGTTTAATTAAAACTCACATCCTTTGTGTGGTTTGAGACTCAAGCAAAAGACTGACTTAAACTGACTAACATAATATCTTATATGTCAGGAGAGAGACCTGGCTGGCACCCCTAAAAAATCAATATAAATAAAATAATATAAAATAAATAAATTAAAGCTTCAAACTCAAACTGTCACAACATGTAAGGATAAAGAAACATGTATTTTAGAACATTAGAACAACATAGGTGCTGATCCAGACCCCTGTCCGCATCCACATTATCCCTTTGAACATCATTCCTTACATTAGTACCATTACTTCATGGTACCTAACAAAGCAGGTACACTCACTGTTCATGCAGAGGTGGACTTTACAGAACCTGTAGACCACATTCGAACTGAGATTGTTGTCTCACTGTTGTGTGTGGAAATGACCAAAAATAGTCACTTGCCCGATAGTGTTAATGTACCTCATGTGGATTTATCTAATTCAAATATGCCTCATTACTGATCAACTTCCCAGGAAAATTTACAGCAGTTCGTAAACATCAAGCTAACCCTTCATTTAGTGTTTACAACAGAATAGAGCAAATTTAACCCTTTCATGCGTGAATTATTAGAGCCTTAATCAAGATTTTTTTTTTTTTTCCTGAGTGTTTTTATTCCTCTTTAGGCATGAAAAAAACCAATGTGATTGATTTTTATTTATTTATTTATTTATTTTTTAAATCAACCTGTTTTTCATGGAGTTACAAAAATGTCCACTCAGCTACACCATGAATTTTATTTTTGAAGCAAAGAAACATGTATTTAAAACCCAATATCATAAAGTGATATGAAAACAGTGAAATAAAACCATGTTTAATGCAGCTAATCTGATGTTTTCTCACATTTTAACATATTCTAATACTAGTTATTACTCACTTCATGGAGATAATATGCAAAAAATAAATATTAACAATTAATTTCCACTCAAGAACCAACCAAGAACAGCAAAGTTACAATAATGGTATGAACTGCAGTTTATGAGATGATGCATAAGTGTCCACTGTGTTGGTTGATATAGAACTAAAACAACAAAACCCATGAATATACAAGATTAAAGCTGTAGAGCAACTGTCCACTGTAGTGACCACTATGCATGAAAGGGTTAAACTGACAACATAAACCAATTCTCATTTTTGTGTAGTTATCCACTAATGACATTATGATAATGACTATTATGCTCCTTTTCTACAATTACATGTACCGAAATCATACACACTGGACCTTCAAAGGGTTGAGCAAACAGTAAGGTTTCACTGTGTCAGGTGCTGTATATATTAAGAGCTTTATAAACCATAATATAGAAGAACATATAGAACATCTAAAAAACGAAAAGAAAAACATGGATTATGAACAAATACAAATGGACAGCAACAGCTAAATGTGAGGTTTCTTTGAGATGGAAAAATGCAGGGTGATGCCAGAGTACATCATCAGTGACCAGTTTAATGTTTTGCCTCTCATTTGCTCTTAATGGATATTTTAATGACACTGGCTGTTTATACACCACTTTCTCTCACCATCACAAGAGCCAGAAAAAACGAAGGTGAAAAGTAAAAGGGGTCAATAAAATCTAGATGAGGTGAAAGGATTCTTTGCGAGTGTGAGACAGATCTGAAAGATGTTTAACCATGTGTTTTCTTGCTCCGTTCATGGTAAATGGATGCTCTTATAGCCGTTTGGAGAATGGTTTGAAAGTGATTTCACCCATAAAGACCCAAACATCCACTGATCTAAACTGTTAAATACCTGTTGATCCACTAATCCTATCAATACATGTAAATAACTGGCGTAAAATACAGTTTGTTGTCTTTTCATGGTCATCAGATATGACCCATTTGGACGTTCAGAGGCTCCCTTTGTCAAAGTGGAAACAACGTCATCTACTACAATATTGAGTCACCAGTAAAATCCATGGAGTTTGATAAATGACAGTGGATGGAGATAGATTTTACTCAACAAGTCACTTTTTATTCAGTTTTTTTCTGTTTTGATATAATAACCTTTGAATGCACTCTAAGATTTAATGAACAGCTACATGATTAGTGAATCAAATGTAGGAAAATTGATGACTTTTATTGAAAAACTGCCAAATGCAGTGGATAATATTATAATAAATGGTGATGAATCATTTAGGAAAGGTTAAATAGAGAGAAAGATTTATTTGGGAACTGACACGAAAGTCACACTATGTGTTCATGGGTTAAGCATGGACTGTTTGTTTGTGAGATAGATAGATAGATAGATAGATAGATAGATAGATAGATAGATAGATAGATAGATAGATAGATAGATAGATAGATAGATAGATAGATAGATAGATAGATAGATAGATAGCAGTGGCGGCTGCTCATCTTTCAGAGAGGGGAAGCTCATTGTCAGTTTACGTCAAAAAAAAAAATTGTCAAAGTATTTAAACATAAATTCAGCCCTCCGTTCCTTTTTAAGAAAATGGTCAGTGACCTTATCGTACCAAGTAAACAAGAAAACACTGAAATGATGTTAAATTGAAACAAGGAAGTACAGTGAGTGTGTTTTATTTACAGTGCAAGAAATGAACAAGTAATTTCGTAGTGGTTTCTCTCTTGATTTCACAGCAGAATGTGCGATGGTATTAAACTGAACTGTGTCAGTGAAGGAGTAGATCTCAAAATAGCTGTCAATCAAATGGGATTCAGCCTTTTGACTGATTCTCCAATCAGCACGTGGAAGCCTGGTGTCCAGCCCATCTGAGGTCCACTCACCCCCAGAGACGCCGAGCGTCCGGGGGCGGGACAACATCGTGGCATTTATCCAATTACCATCCAGTTTTGAGGCAATGAAAACAACTGTTCCACTCAGTCCCATTGAAGCGAAGAGACGCCCGCAGTCTACGGACAAATGCACTGAGCAGAGATCGAATGACAAAACAGCGCAACAAAAATGTATGAGAAGTGAACAACATCGAGTCCGTTGATTTGTGATAAAGCTGATTCTGAACGAACTTGTCTGTGAGATGAACGTGTTCTAACACATTTGTAGTCAATAAAATGTCAACACAACCGTACATATTTAACCATTTAATTTTCATAATTTTAGGGGAAACTAAGCTTCCCTTGCAGTTTGTGAGAAATTGCCTCTGATAGATAGACAGATGGGTAGAGAGAGAGAGAGAGAGAGAGAGAGAGAGACTTTACTGACCCCAAACTGGGAAATTGTTAAAACTTTAAAAATAGAATAAAAGAATAACAATAGAATGCAAGAGCAAACACACTATACATAATAAATCAGAAGAATAAAAAACAGAACTTGTTGAAAATTTGGGGCAATAAAACAGTAAGGTCCAACAATAATCTGTAATGTGCAAATTAAAATGGAATTTTCATTAATATGGAGGATAAAGTGCATTCAGAGGTGTCAAAAGTATTCACAGTCATTACTCAGGTGGAAGTATAGATACTAGGGTTTAAAAGTATCAATTCAAGCTTTTTAATCAAGTGAAAGTTTAAAAGTACTGGTTTCAAAACTACTTAAAGTATAAAAGTAAATGTAAGGGGGGAAAAAAATCGGATAAAAGGTTGGGTTGTGCCACAGGGGCCTATAGTACACTACCCTCACCTCCCCAAAAAAACATTTTTCTAAAGGCTATATTGACTACAATGTTATATTAAAATGTTAATGTTGAATAATTTGGAATGCACTAGTCTACTTGTTTCAGCTATATATACACCCGTTGAAAATGAACACATTTTAGTCCAATGCTAATATATTAAAGAACCATATATGTTTCCTACTGAGCACTTACATGTGTTTCATGGAGCTGAAGATATGATGACTAGTTGAATATAACTATTAGAATGGTGCAAAAAGTCAGGTGCGATGGATTGCGTACAAACCAATAGGGTGTCGGAATGGTATATGTTTATACTTCTCATCCAACCACAATCAAATTCACTCTATCCAGGTGAAACGATTCATCTGGATGTTTTTTTTTTTTTATTTGAACAATGACAAGCTGGAATGAAAACAAACCCAAATAAAATAGGAGTAACGAGGCTATTTTCAAAATGTAAAGAGTAGAAGTAAAAAGTCATCTGAAAAATAATTACTCCAGTAAAGTATAGAGCAGTGGTCCCCAAACCCCTGTCATAATTTGGTACTGAGCCACAAAGAAAAAAAAAATTGTGGTTAATATTAAAGCTATTTTTTCCATTAGTCCTGCAGAGATTTTATTTTGAAAAGCGACCGTTTCCACCCTCGCCTCACAACCGCTCACTTGCGCCATTTCATGAATCAGTAGTAACACAAGCTAAAGAAATGAGCCAAAAACAAAATTCACTGGAGAACTTGTTCGGGAAGAAACGAGGAAACGATGGAGCTGCAGAAGGGTCACAGATTGCAAACAAATATCAGGATTCCTGCCTAAGTTACAGGTTCATCACAACAGGTAACACACAAGCACCTCCAAACTGCTCCAGCACATCAATCCATGTTTGAGACAACTTCAAACCTCTGTGCATTCTGGATTCAAGTCAAAGCAGAATATGTGGATATCGCCACAAAAGCGCTGAAAGTCCTTCTTCGGTTTCCAACCTCATATCTTTGTGTGGCTGGGTTTTCTGCGATGACAGTTACGTTAGTTAAGTAGTAGACTGGATCTACGGATCACAGTTGGAGTGTGTCTCCATCAGCCCCAGATGGGACCATCTAATTGTAGGGAAACACGTCCAGGGTTTTGACTGATTCTGCATTAGGGTGAGTTGATATTATATTGTAGAATGATTGGAATTGTCTGATATACAGTGTAAGTGTTTCAGATCACATGCTCAAAAACTGACAAAGTTTTTACCTCCGCTAGGAGGTATTGTGATCACTTTGCTTTGTGTGTTTGTTTGTTAGCAACTTTACAGGAAAACTATTACAACCATCTTTACCAAATTTTACCCACAGATAGGCCTAGGCCCTGGGTCGAACCCATTAAATTTTGGGCCAAGTAGGCCAAAGTTCAAGGTCACAGCAAGGTCACAAAATCTCAAATTTTCCTATCTCTCCTCATTGAGCAATTTTCAAAAATTCATAAAAAATTCAAAATGACTCCGATTAGCCTCCAATTTGATCCACCTGTAGCTTATAACAATATCTTGTTACCTTATGTTTTTGCAAAGGTTTGTTTGTTGGTTTGCTTGTTTGTCTGACTGTTAGCAAGATAACTCAAAAAGTTATGGACAGATTTTCATGAAATTTTCAGGAAATGTTGATACTGGCACAAGGGACAAAGTATTAAATTTTGGTGGTGATTGGGGTGGGGGTGGGTGGGCAGATCTGCCTTGGCGGAGGTCTGCACTCACCGAGTGCTTTTCTAGTTTGTTATTGAACCCCCGCACCTCTACTCAGTCTGTGGAAAATTTTCATGCATGAAACCGATCCATAGTACAAAAAAGGTTGGGGACCACTGGTATAGATAAACAAAATTTCTACTTAAGTAAGGTAACAAAGTATTTGTACTTTGTTACTTGACACCTCTGAGTGCGGGTTTAAATGTCAGGCAGAGATGTTCCTGTTGATTGAGGGAGGATGGATTCAGAGCTGGTTCATTTGACTAGAGTTGACCAGGTCTGCATTATTGAAAATGCGCTCATTGGAAACGATGGGCAACTAATTGCATTTCTCAAGACCCCACTATCCCCCATCAATTTAATGCAATCCCTTGATCCAGCTGTACCTGTCTGTGTTGGACGTTGTCTTGTCTCATTAGTATCATTACCTCAGTTAATTTTCCCTTCTCTCCATCAGTCTTTGCCTTTCTTTAATCTCAGATCTTGTATTAGAAAGTATGAAGTGTTAATTTGTCTGGAGAGCGTCTCAAATTCTCTCTCATTCTGCTTTGATATATAAAAGTCTGGTGATCTACTCACTTTTATGCAGGTTTCTCTGCAGCACATGATTCCACGACTACCTACAGTCGATCCGTCTTTGACAATTTCACCCAGCTGTCATCACAGCTGGTCTCAGTTATGGTGACACAAAATGACACGTCCACAGTGGGCTACTGCAGTCTCACATCTGATGCCTACAGTGCACCATTTAACGGTGCTGTCAGACCTACCTTCTTTGGTCCAGAGTTTCTTGTTTGATTGAACAGGTGTTAAACCTCACCTGGACCACAGTGACACACTGCAAATTGTTTGGTTCTTACCAGGATTTAAAAAAAAAAAAATTTGATTTAGAAGTGTTAGTGTTGTTTTAAAGGAGTGATATTTAGCTTTTTTTAAAAAAAAAAAAAAAAAAGGAATTATGCATTTTTAAACATTTCCCTGTGGTCTACATTAACTGTCAATGTTATGCTTGGGTCTGAATTCTTCATTAATTCAACTCCACAGGTCCATCTTCAACCTTATTCCTGAGTAATGACACTGGAAAGGTCATTTTGAGCGCTGGCCCTTTAAATGCACATGAGCCACTTCACGCCCCACCCCCTCCTGGTTGTTAGCTGTGCTGCTCTGTCCCGTTCAACCAACGACTGAACATTTTAGCTAAAAAAGCTTGAACAACCACAAGAGCATGAAGTCTCATGCAGTCTGAACAGCACAAGTGGGGAACACAGGGTCGAGGGTGGACCTGTGACATCATTGCTATTTGGGGCGTTTTAGAACATGCTACCAATAGAACATCACACAGCAATGTCGACTTTCTTAAAGATACAATTACAGAAGAATGGGAGAAGTTGTCACCCGAATATTTGAGGAACACTTGCGCAAGTTTCAGGAAGCGTGTGAAGGCAGTTATTGAGAAAGGAGGACACATAGAATTAAAAAAAAATTCTATTATGTAAATTTTCTTGTGGCAAATAAATTCTCATGACTTTCAATAAACTAATTGGTCATACACTGTCTTTCAATCCCTGCCTCAAAATATTGTAAATTTTGCTTCCCCACCCTGTAGGTATGATTATGACATCAATATATGTTTGGTTTCAAAACAACTGACGTAGGGCCTGCTGAGAAAAAACAACTAAATGTTCATTGTAAATTTTGCTTCCCCACCCTGTACATGTAAATGACACCACTGATATTCAGATCCGTCCAGCTAATGTGACTCAGCCAGAACAAATGTCAAACATATAGACAACTTACGTTAGCGGTCCAACTAGCAGGTTCCTTTTACAAGTAGATGGAGTGACAGCGGGGACAGCCAATCACATGTACGTTAGCAAAACCAAAGAGCCAATCAGAGAGCGATATTTACGTTAGAGGCGGGACTTCTAGCAGAGACTGACTGTTAACCCTTTGTGTGCCATAATCATTGACTAAACACTAGCGGTTGGACTGATCGTGACAACACAGTAGTGGCTGGATATTGGTAGGGACGTGTCCCTAGCGTCCCTATGCAATTCTACGCCCCTGGACAAAAATATTATTTAGTTTTAGTCATAATTTAGTGATCTAAACTATTTTAGTTTTAGTCAACTAAACACCATTAGAATTTAGTCTAGACTAAATTCTTAGAAAGGGTATCTGAGGTCATAATTTTGTCTTAGATTAAATGAAACTTCTAAGTATTATAGAATGGCATTAAGGTTTGAATGCGCAGTACACATACATTTCACTGTTCTTTCAAATGTAAATGTATTTTCTTTCATTAAAGGGCATCTCAGTTACAATAGAAAAACAATGAGATGTAGAGTCCTACTGTCCCCAGCTAAGATGTGCATTAATCAGAACAAACAGCACATGGCATTCTCCATGAAATTGAAGATTGTAAAAGCAGCAGTGCCTTTTATATATAATAAACCAATTTAACTTTAAATAGTGCTCACCTGAAACCACTTCAATGGCTAAAACTGTCAAAAACATTGCAAAAGATTTCACATATAATGCTACCAGGGTTTTGAACTTCTTATCGAGAAAAAATGTCATAGAATTTAAAACACATTTCTAGGCCTCGACAAACAACAGCAGTAAATATCACTGAAAAATACTGGTAATAATGGTGCAACATAGTTTACAATGCGTTAATAAGGTTTATAGGGCTTTAATACCAAAGTACAATGTTCCCATATATCTGCTGTTCTCTTTCCCCTAAGCGACAACATTTTTCAGTTCCCATGTGCAGCTTTAGTGTTGACTCGACACACTCTTCCAGTGGTTCGACCAAAACAATGTAAGCACCCTCCATGTGGCTCACAAAGTTGATTGGAGCTCTTCTCAACTCGTGCAGCCTCTTCCGCCTTCCAATTGGGTCTTGTTCTCAAAGTTATCCCGCCTCTTCCTCTTATCGAGTGGATGTGGTTTAAACTCCTCCCTCTCCCTCTTTCTTCAGACTGGATCTCATCTCTGGCCAAACTATTCATCTAGTTTTTATTCATAGACGAAAGTGTCACTACATTTAGTCAACCTTTTTGCTCTCATGAATTAGTTTTTATTTAGTTAATGTTTTGTTTTTGTCCGAAAAAATATGTTGTTGATGAAGACTATGATGAAAATTATTCATCAGCAAAATTAACATTGTTTAAAACCATGACAAAAATATTTATTTTATAATTGTGATATCAGGTGGTAAAAGAGCAGATGGTGATAATCTGAACCCCCTTGTTTGGTTACATCTCAGGGTTCTGAACCTGGAAAAACACAATATTCGGTCACAAATACGAGTATATTTACAGAATAAATATTGAGTCATCCCCAAAGTATTCTGGTGATGTTGGAATAAGATGGTTTCTGTCTCTTTAGAGATTTCAAATTCATCCCGTTCAGAAAGAAAACCTCATGCTGTGTTGTTCCTCTCACTCTGCATTACAGATAAGAGACTCTGACTTTCCTTACCTGCTTGCCAAACACATAACAGTGTTGCCTTTGGCTGTGATATGAGCCTCTTCATACGAATATATGTGTTACCTTCCAGTCCCCATTGTAAATAATGTAATATTTGGATAGCGATGACAATTGCCAAGTATGAACACTAATTATTACTTCCACCAAGGAGGCTATGTTTTCATCAGGGTTTGTTTGTCTGTCTGTTTGTCTGTTAGCAAGATAACTGAAAAAGTTATGGATGGATTTTCATGAAATTTCAGGAAATGTTGATAGTGGCACAAGGAACAAATGATTAAATTCAAGGTTCATGGTTCACTTTATTGTTACTACATGTAGTATATATATAGTACATGAAACAAAATCAGCGCTCAGGACCAGCAATGTACATCATAAAAATCCCATAAAATGAATCCTCTATTAAAATAACAGTAAAACCTGATATTAAGAGTAGTTATTAGTTTGGTGGTCATTGGGGGACTGGATGGGACGGATTTTGATGAAATTTTCAGGAAATATTGATACTGGCACAAGGAACAAATGATTAAATTTTCGTGATGATGGGGGGGGGGTGGGGGCGGGCAGATTTTTTGTTTGTTTGTCTGTCTGTTAGCAAGATAACTCTAAAAGTTATGGAAGGATTTTGATGAAATTTTCAGGAAATGTTGATACTGGCACAAGGAACAAATGGGGGGCTGATCTGTCTTGGCGGAGGTCTGCGCTCTCTGAATTTCTAGTTTAATTTAGCTTTCATTGGAGAAAATCTCAGACCACTGAGGATATGCCTACATGTATGGTCTATATGTTTGTTTGGATGCAGATGAAAGATGTCTAGCATTTTAATAACTGACATAGCCACAATCAAATTATCTGCTCAATCTGTCATAAATGATGAATATGACATTTCTTGTTAAAATGCAAACTGATGAGGGAGTATAAGAGTATCTAGCATGTTGATAACAAAAAAGAACTCTTGACTGACGCACGTTTCATATTCATGTTTCAGATACATCGTTGAATATCAATATGACTCAGACGGGATTAAGCCATAAAAAAATAATAAAAATCCAATTAGGTGTTTCCCTTTTGTCTACCAGGTTATTCCCATAAAGTAGTGCACAGAATTGAGAAAAAAATAAATAAATACATGAGTAAAATAAATAAATAAATAAAATAAAAAACAACTGAATTCTCTACTTGTTTTCTTCTTTTTTCATGTTTTACTTCATTAATATAGCTTATATCACCCCTTTGGAAAACAGAAGACTTTTTGTTGTTGATTTATTGACTCACTTCTTTTTTTTTTTCTTTTATCTGTTGGTATAGCCTACTTAACATCAAAAATAAAAAAAACAGACTCCAGGGTATTGTGAAGGTGTGCAGCAGAATTGCAGGTGTGACCTTGAATAACCTTACACATGTGCATAAGGTTAGAACTCTGGTTGTTCTAAATGACCCGTCACCCTCCACTGGTCAGAGTTCACGCTGCTTCAGTCTGGTTGCAGATACACCCTACCACATAGTAAGACCAATAGACATAAAAATTATTTGATTTTATTTTTGTATCTGACATTTGTTTTTGCTGTATTTACTGCTGGCTGTACAATAATTTGCCTTTAGGTGATAATAAAGTACCTTGAACCTTGAACACTACATTACCTAGTTTATTTGTTGATGGAAATGCATTGAATTCCTTTTTTTTTTTTTTCTGTTTTTCCTTTTTTATCTCAATCGTTTCCAAATCGCCTGGTGTTTATATGGAAATGTGGCTGCCATTATCTGGGTCCTACACTAGAGGATATAACACTAACCTGCTCCATATGTATTTATAGACATAGGGAAGTTGCTCGGTCTCAGTCGTCTGTTATTGGCCCCCAAGCATGGAAAGGAGCAAAATGCATTGTTTATATGTTATTCTATAAGTCCACATAACAGAAACAGAGGCCATATATCTGGTCTTATTGTTTAACGGCATGCAGCAAGGGGCAGTGTTATGAAAGGCTTTTTCAAATGGGGAAAGTTGCCTTTATTAAAAACCGTTTGTTGTCTGAAATGTATTCACGAAGCTTACCGCAGTCTCTTCTGTGTGCTATGAGCCATGTATTATAATAGATGGTCATAAATGAGAGAATTAATAATTGACATCCTGCATGAAGAAGCTCTAATGAGAGTTGGTCTGAGCCAGTAGCCCTTAGGGGAGAATAAACAATATATTTGTTAAATAAAATGGAACACAATGAAGGTTATTACACTCGGTCACACATCTGAAATAGGCTCCTCTTTCACAATTTAAAATGGAATCATCCATGACAGCTTGGACCCCACACAAGTACCTCTATGTGTGATATGGTAGTGACGATGGGATGCATCCATTTGCTATACAGATGGTTGGCAGTGGCAGCTGGTGACTCAAAAACTGGGGAAAGGCAGGAAGAAAACCTGCAAAAGCTTATACATTTTTCTTCAAATAATCACTATGGGTTCTGGATAGGAATCAGCCTTGTGTATGTAATGTGTCATGTCAGAGCTTAAAGCTGGAGAGCTTGGCGTTTTTTGTTTTTTTTTTCCTTTCCTTTCCTTTTTCCCTTTCAGCAGATTATAATTGCAGTGGTCTGAGGGAAAACAAGAATTCAACCCTGTCTCTGGACTCTGTTTTCAGGCAGTAGAACAGCTCCCTTGTGATGGGGGGAACCCCACCTAAGGGGTTAAAAACATAATTGAAAACTCTAATTACTGATCACTGTTAGGATTAAGTCCAATGTGACTCTATTGCTTTACTATGGTTCATTGCAAAAGCTATGGCATGTTGTTTTTTTTGTTTTTTTTTCTTGGGGGGGGGGGGGGGGTCAGCCCTATGTTCCCCAGTGCCAATGTAGGGTTGGGGTTTAGAGTTAGTGTTAACCCTAACTCGACATTGGTACTGCACTGCAAACATCTAAATTACCACGTGTATTTTTCTCATTTCTAGTCAAATTATCTCATCACACTTAAAATAAGATACACTTTAGATGATTGTCTTACTTTAAATGTGATGAGATAATTTGATTAGAAATGAGAAAAATACACTTGTGAGATTTAGATTTTTTGCAGTGTGGGGAGAAAAGGGTACGCTCCCAGAAGGGAGAGGTGCAGAAGAATAGAAGGTATATTAAAATTCTGGTCTCTTTTTGCCCTGATTTCAGCCTCTGCAGATGTAATTAGACTGTATAAATCTTAAAAAAGTTTATTTGGATGGTTTGGATGAAAAATCCTAAAACATACTGTATTTTTTTAATTAGTAATCTCATTACTTATGCACTTTTTTTTTTTTTTTTTTTTACAAACTCGCATTGTCTCAAATCAAACCAATCATTTTGCACTTACCATAACTGGAAATGGTAACCCAGTGGGTTCTTTACATCTTCTAAATGGTACATTGACAGAGCATCACTGCGCACCAGAATATCTGCCATTAAACTTAAGTCTCTGTATCACATTATTCAATTGTCCTTTTTGCAATAAAAGCTTTTCTATTACTGTGGTTTTGTATAGTGGTGGTTGTTGCTGCTGTCACAGCTTCTTCTGCCATTTTCTGCTCCCCCATTCCCCCATTCTGCTGAGCAACCAAAATGATGATGGCTGATTATGATAAGTGTCAAACTTTCCGCACTCAACATTTTGACCATTTTCAGTAGATATCCATGTACTTACATTGCACCGCATTTTGATGTATCTGACAGTGTGAACACATTCAAAATACTATGTGTACAAGTTCCTTGATTTGACATACACTGTATATCAGTGGTGTAGTGGTCCCTGGAGAAGTGGGTATACTCTCAATTTTGGCCTTTTTATTGTTTTAAGTAGTCCAGAAAAACACCCTTTTTTAGAAACAGTGACATATAAGACTACTGTATTTAGTTAACCCAAAAATCCATCAGTAGTATTTGCTCACTATTATAAAATTATTATGATTTGATCAGGAGCAGTTTGTAGGTATTACTGGTCACAGAAGCAGCTGTATCAGTGCAAATGTATTCAACATGAGGCAAACATAGGATAACATTAGCCTTTCATAACGTTAACCTATTCACACAGTTTAACTATTGGTGACAAAATCTCTTCTCCTCTAAATGTGCAGTCATATGACCAGTAGTTTAAAACAGTGACTCATCTGGAAACCACCTTAAACTTACCTCAGAATTATGTATTCCATTAAAGTAGGTTCTCTCAATATGTGTCACTCACTTGAAATACATTTATTCTGCTTTTCTCCTTCACATTTCCATTAATCGCACATCTTTCAATGAGACATGCAGTGACCTGTCAATCAACTGCTAGTTAGCGATACTTTCTTCAGCATGACCTGCCCCACTCTGCTTCTGATTGGCTCATCAGTCCTCATGCCTAAAGTTAACCAATCCAATCAATGAAGGCAGCAAATACTAGCCAATTAGAGGCAGAGTAGGGTGGGTCATGGCTTCAGCATCCTAAGGGGAAACATGGGCAAATTTGGCTCAGATACTACTGAATGGTGCATCAGGGGGATTTAGAAGTGGGTATACGCAATGTTGACTGAAAATTAAGAAGGTATACTTCATATACCAATGTATACCCTGGACTACACTACTGCTGTATATATTGTTTTACTTGCAGTTTGTTCCATTCCCATACAGTAATAGTGGTGGAGAGCGGAGGGTAAAATTTGGAAATTATTATTAGACCAAAATGATGTCAACATTGTATTCTGATTGTGTATTGGTTAAGCAAGACACCCCTTGTCAACATATTATTTCACATGTACTGCCCAGGAACAGATTAGCATGAAAAAGTACTGTAAGGTACCTACAGACTGAGATATCGGTAAACCCCAATGCAACATGGATCTTAATACAGTTGGGTTTGACATGAAGTTTAATGTACTGTATGTTGATTACATATTATTCAAACACAATTACAAGATTACAAGAGGAAAAATATCAATACTGATGACTCTTTTTGGTAACTCTTTGAAAGGTTAAGTTACTTGAAATATCAACACTGATTTCAAACTGTTGCTCTTTTGATATATTCACCACTTCTCTTCTGATGGATGGATTTATGTAAATATCTGTAAGATATTAGAACAGAAAACTGGATCTGAATTTCAGTATCCTGTTTATAAGTCAAAGCCACACCGCGACAGTATGCGTCTGTGCGGGGATTTGAGCTGCTTGAGGTAAAGAGGATATGGCTGGATGTGTTATTGATCACAGACAGGTAATCACCAACTCTGATCCTTAATTACACGTATAGATTATCTACGAGCAGAGCCCAGCTGCGTCTTTGCATCAGCACACGAACAGACAAGGTCACTGTGAAGGAGTCCGTCTCATATGTGTTAACCGTATATACAGAATGTAACATCAGGAAGAGAGCAGCTGACCAATGTAAACTGAGCTTTTTACAGTAATTTACGAATTAATTTAGTAATTTACTTATCTAATAATTTACTTGTTTAATTTACATTAGACAAGATTACAAGCATTTGAGAATTCTTTAAAAGGTAGGGGTGTTTGTCGACGGTAGGCCTATTGGTTAGCGGCACAGAGGAACAGAGCAGAGCTGAGGCAACATGTCCAAGTGCAGTTTCCTTTATTTGTTCTCACCAAAATGCAGGGAAAAAATATTTACAATAAGTCACAGGTAAGAAGTTAAAATATACTATCTTTGCAAAGCATCATCCGAGTCCAGTCCAGGCAGCACACACACCACACAATGAAAAAGAGCAGCCTTTTACAGGCTGTCCTGTCCCCCAGCCAGTCCTATGCTGACTACACAGGTAGGTTTCCCATCCCCCCAATTAATTATTTAAAAATAAAAATTTCCCAACAGTGCCACTTTTTACCCCATTAACAACATATAAAAATATATAGTTTATTAAATCAACAGTGAACAATTTTAAAATATCCATAAAATAATTTTAATAGGTCATTCACTTAAAACACTCCTGCGATTGTTTGCTCCTGCCCAGCCAGCATGTCCATGTGGGCCCCAGAAGGGTCACAATTGGGCTGCATATAAGGGTCCCATGTGGGTTTGTCCGCAGTTTCCATGGTGGCCCCACATGTGTTTGATTCTGATCCTGAAATGGGCAAAGTCAGAATCAGAATCTCTTTATTGTCATTGCACTAAGTACAACGAAATTGAGTCAAAGCTCTCAGGTTCAGTGCAAGAATTTACAGAAAAATATCAGTAAAACAACAACAAATATCAGTCAAAGGCACAGATATTTACATTAAAAAATAAAAAGTATTACAAACTAAGATATTTGTAAAACAGAATTTAAGTAGTGCAAATGACATGAAAAGTAAATATCGTGGGATAAATAGTGTGAAAAATAAATACTATCAGATATTCAGATTTCTGATTCTGATATGGGCAAACACATGTGAGGCCACCATGGAAACTGTGGACAAACCCACTTGGGACCCTTATATGCAGCCCAAATGTAACCCTTTTTGGGCCCACATGGACATGCTGGCTGGGTGGAGGATTGTGTTGGGTTTCTATAAATTGGCTTAAAATTTGATTTGATTTGATTTATCTCCCCTTTATGTGAAGCACTTTGTAACATGTTGTTTAAAAAGTGCTATATAAATAAAGCTTTACTTACTTACTTACTTACTATTCCTGCCCCAGTGGTCCCTCCCGGAACCTTCTTAACGGTGCTTCAGTTCCCTGGGGATTTTTTTTTCCTGGAACACCTGGGACCAGACACAAAGACACAGTTAAGTTAATTTCATGCAATTACCCCATCCATCTTCAAATTTACCGATTCTTTTTCCTCCATTTTCAGACCACATCGCCACCAAGAGCGACACAACAAACAGTAAACACTTTAAATCATAATGTGCCTGTCTTCTTATTCAGTAATGGACTTGCTACATTACAGTGTTTTTATTAAAAATTTTATTACAAAATTTTTCAGTATTCGGAGATATTTTTGTGAATATCACGATATGCACACAGAATAATATATATACAGAATAAAATATACAATATGCACAAACGAAACATTTGTAGAATGTGCAGCAGAAAAACTTTTGCATTTGTGCAGTGTCCATTATTCATTGCACATAATCAGTTTCTAGCTGATCTGGAGTTCTCAGAATTGAGAACATATTTTTTTTACTTCAGATGTGACTGTTATATTTAATTGACTTTTCTGAATATGGTAACAGCAGATTTGGTATGTGTATTGCTTATTCCTTTATCATATCAGACCTGTTCATTTTCAGTCTGAAAATAGAACTGACTGTACTGACAGGGAAATCAGAAGAAAAACAAAAATGAACAAATGATAAAGAACTTTCCCAAAACTGAGTGTAAAAATAAAATGCAAGTCCTGTAGTAGTTAGGGATGGGTAGGTCAATACTGTTGGATAAATACTGCAGGACTCACAAACTACTGCCTTTTGGTATTGATTACTTCTAGCTATCGATTTGTTAGTTAAAACACCAAATTAGTGTCCAGTAACAACTGAAACAGCAATAACCCATCCAATAGAAAGTCACTGGCTTCGATCCATCAGCTCCTTTTAGAAGGAGTCAAATACCAACACAGATAAAAAGCTGTAGAATGTCTGGATATTCCTCTACCTCTGAAACACAGGTTAAGTGAGAGTAAATGGATGTACAGCTGACTGCTGAGCATTGAAAATCAATCATACCCCCCCCCCCCCCCATGTTGGCTGCTGGTCTGGTAAAATCTGAATAATTTTATCACCAACCTTTCACTCGGTATGAGATTACACATGTATCATATGTCAACAGATGTAGACAGGCTCATATCACACCCACACACCCAAATTCTCAGGCTGTACAGACAATATTTTCCATACATTAACTCCTGAAAACACATCTTGTTTCCTCTAGCTGTTTTCATTCGACATGTAAAGAACCATGAAAGCATTGGTTTAGAGCTTAGACTTAGCTGCATAGTCAAACGGAAGCCTCCAGAAAACATTTTTGTTTTTCGATATTGACAACTTGTACATTACATAAATAAAAACTTGAATCTATCACCACCAAGTATTTTCCAAACTGCTACACTTGTGCCAGTCAACAGCCCTGAAATATTTACCTTGTTCATGTGACAATAATAATAATACATTGCCTTTATAAAGCATTTTTCATTCAAAAGAATCTCAAAGTGCTACAGTGAAAAGAGTAAAATACAAAAAAAAATACTAAATGTAAAACAAAACATCATGGTGGGCTGTGAAAAGACCGTCTAAATAGGAAAGTGCTGAGTCCCTTTTTGAAGGAGTCCAGTGATTGTGGAGCTCCAGGGTGGTCGGGGTGGGAGGTTCAGATATGGGGGATGGTAGGAGAGAAGGCCCGATCTCCCATGGTCCAAAGTTTCGCTCTGGGGGGGCAGGTTGGTACTCTGGGGCTAGAGGATTTGTGTGGATGTATGAAGGGTGAGAAGGTCCTCGAGGTAGTAGGAGGTGTTTCTGTGGATGCATTGGTAGGTGATGAGCGCCATCTTATAGTCAGTTCTGAAGGTGATTGGGAGCCAGTGGAGGTTATGAAGAAGTGGAGTGATGGAGTTTGTCAGCACTGTTTTGGATGGATTTTTGGAGCTGTTTCCTAGGGATCTCATAGAGAAGGGTGTTACAGTAGTCAAGCCTTGAAAAGACAAAGGCAAGGATGAGAGTCTCTGCATCCATGGCCGTGAGGGAAGAATGGAGTTTGGAGATTATATTACGATAAAAAAAAAAAAAAAAAAAACATGTTTTAAACAGATGTTTAATGTGGTTTTTGAATGTTAGGTGTGAGTCCAGTTTCACACAGAGGTTGGTTACAAGTGAGACTGGTATATTTTGATGGTGATAGAGATGGTGGTTACAGAGGACTGGACCTGGTGGGGGGTACCAATCAAGATAGCTTCAGTTTTGGTGCTGTTTAGGTGGAGAAAGTTGTGGTTCAGCTGTTGGCCGTGGCTCAGGAGGTAGAGTGGGTCGTCCAATAACCAAAGGGTTGGGTGTCACTCACACTGGTGTATGAATGCATGTGAATTTTTAGTAGTGGTTGGAGGGGCTGTTTGACATGGACTGCTAGCCACACTTCCACCTGCCTGCCCCAGGGCTACACATGTAGTTGACCAGGAACAGTGTGAAAAAATAATGGATCATTAATGTAAAGCACTTTGGGTACCTTGAAAGTGCTACAGCAATCTAATCCATTATTATCCACATCTTTGTCTCCTCAAGGCAGGCAGTAAGTTTGGTGAGTGGAGGTAGGGTTGTGGTTGACGATGAACATGCTGGTGGAGATGGCGAGGTAGTGGAGCAGTTGCGATAGGCCCTTGGGTATAGTTGTGTGTCATCAGCGTAGCAATGGAAGGACATACCATGACAGCCGATCCTGCGGCCCAGTCGCAGGATGTAGAGTTTGACGAGGGGTGGGCCAAGAGCAGATCCTTGTGGGACCCCACAGGTGACCAGGGCTGATCAAGACTTGGCGTTACCCAGGCTGACATACTCAGACCTACCAGAGAGACAGGAACTGAACCAGTTAATGGTGGTGTTACAGAGACCGGTATCAGTGTGGATGTGGTTGAGGAGGATGTGGTGGTCGATGATGTCAAATGCCGCAGTGAGCTCAAGGAGAATGAGCAGGGAAGGGGAATCAGCATCAGCTTCCATGTAAATGTTCCCAATGACCCCGACTAGTGTAGTCTCTGTAGTACGGGTAGAGCAGAAACCGGACTAGAACTTTTCATAGAATCAGTAAAGTTGAAGATGGTCTTGTGCCTGTGATGCAACAGCATGTCACATGGATATTAACGCAACTTGGCAATTAGACCCTCAGCTGTGTTGTCACACATCTATATGAAACTTGTGAGAGAAAAGGGAATATGCTGTGATGTGATCTTTTTCACATGTACTTACAACAGGAACATTCACTGTCACAAGAAAGTGCTGCACAGCATCAACTCCACTAACCTCCTCAAACGTCTAAAAACAGTACACCCTAGATGTTATAGGAGAGCTGAAAACCAAACAGAAGGCATTTGCACCAGCCTCTAGCAGTAAATGTTGCAGTTAAGTTTTCAGAAAGGCAAAACACATCCAGGTACAGTACCATCATTATGCACCCTAACCCAAAGAGCAGTGATTTTCAACCTTGGGGTCGGGATTGTATGTGGAGTCGCCTGAAATTTCTAGTAATTGATAAAAAAAATAAATAAATAAAAAAAAAAATAATAATAATAATAAAAAAAAAAAAAAAACGTACTAATGAAAAATATATGGTGAGTTGACAATCACAATACATAAAATACATGACAAACTCTGGAGCTGAAACTGAAGCACTGTGGTACTGTTTATCTTTCAAATGTTCATTGTGGTCAGTTTCAGATGCTGCAGCTCTTTCATAATTCATAGTTTGAGTTATTGTTTGTTCAGTATTAATTGTCAGCCTTGTAAATACAAGCTGGACTGACTGTACATATCCCGACCAAGGAAAATAAAATTCTCACTTTGTGCAGTAATCTCAACCTGCCTTTTCTGCCTCTGCCTAGAATAATATACATTATATAGACTAAATGTCATCTAAAATTAACATTTATTTGCAACATAACATGGCAAACTATTACATGATCAAAAACAAATTAACTTTAGCCAAAAAAAAGTCTCTGTTTTGAATGTCTGGGGTCACCACAAATCTGTGATGTTAAAATGGGGTCACAAGCCAAAAAAGGTTGGCAACCACTGCCATAGGGACTTTAAAGGTTAAATATGGGCGTGTGTGAAGTTAGCGTTGGTGTGTTTTGTGCAGGAAGCAGGATATTGGTTGACAGCAGGGATCTCCATTTCCAAGTTAATGACTGTTTCGGGCTCAGACATGCTTTACACAATAATCCTCATGCTTCAGTTTTCCAGTAACTCTCTTCTGCTCCTCTATGGCAACAACATTTTGCAACACCAGCTACTGTTAGCTATTTTCAACCAGTGATCAGCTCCCAGCACAAACACACAAGCACAGGCCAATCTTACACTGAATTTTTAAATAGCAACTGGTTTCAAGACCACTATGATCAAAGTTGTCCAGGATCAGTGTTAAGTGGACCTCTCCTCTGCATATTTTCATCTATTTTATTAGATTAATATGAAGGTGCTATGGCATGCTGGTTCAGTTAGCGCTTTCGGCTTGCAGCAAGAATGTCCTGGATTTGATTCCAGCAGTGACCAGAGTGGGCTGTGACCAGGTTGTCCCTGTGTCTGTGTGGATTCTCTCCAGGTACCTTCCACTGTCCAAAGACATGTGTTAGTAGATCAATCTAAATCACCCATAGGTGTGAATACAAGAGTGAATGGTTGTTTGTCTGTAAATTTCAGCCCTGTGATGAACTGGTGACGCATCCAGGGTGTACCCCACCTTCGCCCATAGGTAGTCAGGACCCTCTTAAGGATTAATGGTTCAGAAAATGGATGGATGGAATAATAAGGTGTTTGTCTGTGCTCTCAGGGTATCAGAGACAGTTTGACCTGAAACGGTGGTCACAATGATCTGATATTGTCAATTTTTTTAGGTTTTGACGCAAATATTCACTTGAACTCAGGGATGAATTGATGTAAACTTGGTCACCACAACTAAAAGTTCAAAATGTACACTACCAGTCAAAAGTTTGGACTCACTTTATTTTTCTTTATTTTCATGTCTATTTACATTGTAGATTCTCACTGAAGGCATCAGAACTATGAATGAACACATATGGAATTATGTAGTTAAAAAAAGTGTGACATAACTCAAAGCATGTTTCATATTTTAGATTCTTCAAAATAGCCACATTTTGCTTTTATTACTGCTTTTGTACATTCTTGGCATTTTCTTGATGAGCTTCATGAGGTAGTCACCTGACATGTTTTCCAAAAGTTTTGAAGGAGTTCCCAGTGATGCTGAGGACTTGTTGGACATCTTTGGTCCATCTCATACCATTTAAATTAAAAGATGAGTCCAAACTTTTGACTGGTAGTGTATAATTAAATAAAGGATGTTAAACCACATGTCTATTCTTTGAAAGAAATGTAATATCTGCAAAAGTGACCTCGATGTTCACTAAGACTCAAGAATGAATTAAAAAGATTTTGAGGCTAAAGGTCAAAGGTCAAGAGCACTAAAAAGTATGTCACCAATTGTAGGTTACTTGTAATTGAATGAGCCACACAAGTTATGATGCAACTTATGATAGTTGACACATCTCATTGAATTTACCCAGATAGCAAAATATAACTGGACCGGACTCGGGCCAGATGTAGTGAAAAACTGGGTCAGATTTGGTAAAACGGATCTGCTCCAGTGTCTTTTTGCACAATGGGCCAGACTCGGTATGGATTCACTTGCCAGATCTGCAACGCTAACGTTAACTCTTGATTGAATAACATTTTTACTGTCTTACAGTCACTTCATAGTGCGATTATTATTTTACATAAACCACTTACCATTAACTTTTGCCTCTCAGCGTGTTGCTGAAGCCTGTTGTGTATCTGCACGTACGCTGCAGCACTAGAAGCCTGCCTCCCTTGTCGCTGCTGTGACGTCATGTGTCAACTGTTAACTTTCAAATTGTGAATTGTGTGCGTTCGGTCTGCACAGTTTGCCCCGGAGCAGTTCGTAACCTATCATTTAGACTTTCAGTCTGATGATCCTGGTCACATTTGGTGCAATGCAAGCGGGCGTGATTGCTATGTGAACCTGGAGAGTTGTGGCTGGATCCGGTGCATTATCAGCTGCTGTCGGGGTAAGGTTCATATTCATAATTATGTCACTGTTTATCAAATCAGATCAAATCAAATTTTATTTATGTAGCGCTAAATCATAACAAAAGTTTTCTCATGACACTTTACATATCGAGTTTGTCGAAATCAGACTCTAAGCCAATTTACAGAAACCCAACAGAATCCTCCAGGAGCAAACACTTATGACTGGCGACAGTGGAAAGAAAAACTTCTCTTTAACAGCAGAAACCTGGAGCAGACCCAGCCTCCTGGAGGATGGACGTCTGCCTTGACCAGCTGGGGTTAGAGATAGAGGGTAAAGGAGAAGAAAAAGAGAGAGTGAGAGATAGAGAGAGGCTGGGGGAGAAGGGGGGGAAACACATGGATGCAGTTGATGCACAGATAACTGAACTAGAACTGTCAAAAAAAGATCAGCTGGTGTTAGTATAATTACTGGAAACCAGAACAAAGGTCTATGACTGTTAATACTACTACTACAAATACAAGTACTAACAGTGGATATACTACTATTACAAAAGTTAGTACAAATAATAGAAACCTCTACCATCTATGGAACTATATAATAAACTAGGGATGCACTGATACCACTTTTTTCCAGACCAAGTACGAGTACTTACATTTGAGTACTTGCCGATACCGAGTACCGATACGAGTACTTAATAATCCCATTCCAGTTGTTGGTTCCTTTTATAAATGTGCTTTATTGTCGTTGTCATTAGTCTGACTGGAAAAAAAGGGCTGCTACTGACATTTAATGTGTTGGAATGAGCGTTTCTCAAGTAATCCACCAGGGGGCGCTGCTCTTAATTAACCATACTGGACAAATACCACAAAGAAGAGTAATGTTTTTTTTTGAGGAGAAGAAGAAGAAGAAAGTCAGTAATAACAAACATGGGGATGACAGAGGCAACACTACTGTGATACTAATATTGCAGCGTTGTCGCTGGTAAGGTTTAAAAGTTTAGCTTCAGCAGGAAGAGAAAAGAGAAATGAGCGATAAGTTTCATTTTCACTTCCGCCGGTGGCAGTCCGCACCGCTCCGTACTCCCGCTGGTATTCTCTGTCTGGGTACGCATCCGCCAGCACCTGGAAAATGAATGGACTGTGCACAGAGGACAGACAGAACGCTCCGTCCATATCTGTCTGTGTCTTCAATGATTCTTGCAGTCAGCGTTACTTTTATCACCGTCATTCATTTTGAAAAATCTCCACACTCCCCACACATTATTCCACCGCTGCGTACCTTCTGCACCGAACTGTGAATGTCACAGTGGTATCGGTGCATTTGTATTGGATATCTTTTACGAGTACGAGTACACACACTGAGTATCGGAGCCGATGCCCGATACTCATATCGGTATCGGAGCATCCCTATAATAAACACTATCATAACTATGTGGATAAATGAGTGATGATATCTATTCATAGTTGAGTATTTCTGTAAAATACTACTGTACATTAGTTTATTAATCACTCTACTGTGTGATTGTGTAAAATGTATTATCTCTTCGATCATTATTTGAAAAGAAAAAAAGTAACCTAAGAAATGATCAATATCAGTATCATTAAAACTGTAGGACAAAACACGAGTACCATCATGAAACTAAACATTTGATATCACGCATCCTTGGTGTAGCACCTAATGGAGAACTCAGCCATTTCTAGATCCATTAATTCACAATGTTGTTGGAATAAAGAATCTTAGAAAGAGCTTTTTCATTGCTTTCTGTTAGGTTCTGTCTTGGCAGACCTTGAGTGGTGGCAGTCAGTGCCAAACTAATGTTACAACACCTTCAAAAACACTTAAACTGCTGAGAAACTGAGCTGTGTCACATTTTAGTGGTGTCTTCAGCAGTGTCCGGTGAGTGTCAGTCATGACGAGTTTAGAAAATCAGGCCTGAGGGTGTTGTCTTAACATGTGTGGGAGCGTGTTTATGTCTCCATCTTGTGTTAGCATGTGTGTGTATTATTATTTCTCGGTTTAGCCATAAGGCTCTTATCTTGGACTGAATCCGTCCCTGCTGTTCATGGATGCTACTCAAAAATGTTTAGCCTCCATGAAAGCACTGGGATTAAAGCTCTGCTTCAGATACAAATGAAGAAAATCACAAACTAGACTTGTGCAATTGTTAATGTGGAGATTAAACATGAGCATTATATAAGCTCTCATTTGTTCTGTTTGGTGTTTGTAAGAACACACACAGATTTAAAGCAAGTCCAATGCATCTACAAACGCTTGGCAATAGCACTGCAGATATCGACTTGTTTGTAAATTTGATTCAAAGTCCATTAAGACTACAAGGAACATCTACCACATAAAATGGCTTCACGAAATCCACCTCACATCGCTGTGGCATTGCAAATAAGCAACAAGTGGTGACCGTTATTCCTCCGACAGTTCTACGCTGCTTTGTTTTCCCTCCTTTGCAGACTTCACTCTTGTGCTCCGCAGGCTGATTTAATAATTTTGCATTGCGATGACTGATTTCCCCCAACACAATTTCCCTCTGTCTCTCTCTCTCTCTCACCCTCTCTGTCACTGTCGGTGACAGTGTTGCAGTGTGACAGTTTCATGTTGTTCTGATGTCTGTGTTTCCCGTCAGCTTTCAGTGTCGGCTTGTAAAAGCTTAACCAGGCTGTGAGCCCCACTTTAATTACAACAGAAACAACATCAGTTAAGCTATTTTGTCTGACAACAAAAATGCTTTGCAGACAAAGACTTACTGGCTTCACTGACTTGAGTTTTGTGTGTGTACATTTGTATGATTTGTATTTGACTTTTATTGTGTGTAAAGGCATAAAAAAGTGATACTTTATTGCTACTACTGTGTTAGGCATACCATTTTATTATTTTTTTACCACCATAATAATGACCATACATGCATTTCATACAATCTCAAGTCTTGCAGTTATTGTCACTGTGCAGATAATAGGGCCAGATTAATGCTTTGCACCAGCACAAACCCTCTTCAGGTAACAAGATGTGTCTATTTGCCATGAACCGCATGCTGTTCATGCAATGAAATTACAAGCAGTTACAGCTGACCTTTGGTCACCAAAGTCTTTTTCATTCATTCTTTAGTCCCGGTGGAGATCACATTTAGAGAGATTCACTCAGGGGGTTCCTGAGATATTACATTCATTAGAATGGGCCGGCATGGAGTCACACTGGTCGTGACTTTTACCTTTGGCGACCAAAATACTTTTATTTAATTGTTGCTTTATCCTGTCCTGTTTTGCTTTTTTAATCATTATTATTATTATTTTACATTTTATCAAGTCTATTCCAAAGACACATTTTAAACCCAATAGAGACAGATCAACCTTTCTACAAAGATGTCCCGTTAATACTTCTAGAAAGTCCTGGCAGGAAAAAGTATGTTCTGGAAAGGTATGGTCACTCTTACCTTTACTGCTGATTTCATAGCACATGCATTTGTAGCTCAAATTAAAAGGAGCTGTCTACTTTAAAATATTTAGTCACCTAAAATTGTCTTTATGATTTTGACATTTCATGATCAGTGGCAGCTCATCAATAGAGGGCGCTAGGGCGGCACCCCACCTGTCTCACATGTGGAGGAAGACGAAAGGAATCACATAAAATAATTTCACAAAAACATTAATATTTAAATAAATGAGCTGCACATTATACAGCCTGTGAGTAGCATGTATAATCTGCATCCAAGCATAGTTTAAAAGTGTTTTCAGTCATTCAGTGAGCAGTCAAGTGTTTCTTTTTGGGGTGCAAAAATCTGCGCCGAGGCCCTCTCATAAATGGTGAGTGAGCAGTAGACCCCCCAACCCACAAGAGTAAACATCACATCCTGAAAAGAATCAAGACCTTCCTCAGAAATAGAATCAGCGAATACGTCCATAAGTAATACTACTGGGTTACAGTTAAACAGCTGGATAATTCAGTGGGTAACACAACTGTCTGCAGTGTAGGAGCTTGTAGGCTCAATTCCCAGCTGAGTTTTATTACTATTACGTTTTAGCCCTCAAGTTGATTTTCTATTTTTTTCAATGCCATGCGATCTACACACAGTACCTTCACCGCTGGTCTAAATGCATTATTCATACGATCAGTGGAAAAGACACTTGTGAGAGACTTGCCTGACTCTAACAACAGAGTCATAGAAAAATTTGCATGTTTGAAGGATAGACGGGTCAAATTTATATATAAAAAAATACATACTATATATTTTTATTTTAATTTAAATGAATATTTTAAAATAGCAGTGCACGTACATGTATCCAACTGACTTTGATACTGTGCCCCATCAAAAAAATAATTTTACCAGCTGTCACTGGTCATCATGATGTATTTATTACCTCCGCCAAGGAGGTTATGTTTTTGCCAGGGTTTGTTTGTTTGTCTGTCTGTCTGTCTGTTTGTTTGTTTGTCTGTCCATTAGTGTGCAACATAACTCAAAAAGTTATGGACAGATTTGGATGAAATTTTCAGGGTTTGTTGGAAATGGGATAAGGAAGAAATGATTAAATTTTGGTGGTGATCGGGGGTGGGGGGGCCCACAGGGGGGCCACTGATCAGCCTTGGCGGAGGTCTGCGCTCTCCGAGTGCTTCTAGTTAAGTCTAGTTCTGATGTTTCTCTAAAGATCATTGCACGATATTGCTTGGTCACAGGTGTCAAACATGTGGCCCGGGGGCCAAATCTGGCCCGCCAAAGGTTCCATTCTGGCCCGCAGAATGAAAGTGCAAAAATTAATCTGAACAGTCAAGGTTGTCAAAATCATTTTGGTTCCGGTTCCGCATACAGACCAATGTGATCTTCAGTAAAAATAACAACACAATAACCCATAAATAATGACAACTACAAATTTTCTTTGTGAAAAATTGTGTGGAAAAAATTTAAGTGAAAAAATAACATTACACTGTGAACATATTTACATTTACAAACTATTCTTTCATAATAAAATTCAAATAAATACATAAATAAAAACAAAGATGAACAACCTGAAATGTGCAATTTTAACAATATTCTGCCTGTTACTAAATGTTTTGTGCATTTATGGATCCACTGTGACCTGTAGTTGTGTTAATAATAAGAGCACAATAACATTTCTCTGAAAATCCCATAATTGTTTGTCAGCAGCAGTGGTTGGAGTCCATACTGAACATCCCTTCATTGCACATGCGCAATGACATCACGTGCACGCTGCTTTTTTTTGTCAGAACGTAGCCAACATGGTGTTGAGGCAGAAACGGTCTGAAAAGATGACACCAGGTCCACTTGTAACATTTGCAAAGCTTCCATTTCTTCAAAAGGGTGGAACCCCTCCAATATGCTCAAACATTTCTCCACATCATGTGATTCATTTGATATGCTACTTAGCGGCGCTTGTGAATCTAGTGGCAGAGAGAACACCAGGCCGTCATCCGGGCCCAGTTCCAGTTCAGGCAAACAAACATCGTATCCCCTAAAATACAAGTTTAAGGTAGGGAAAGGAAATGAGGTGCACAACAACGGGAGATGGGCAGAGTCAAACCGGCAATAGAGGAATTAGTAAAGCATCTTTAGTTTCACTTTTCACTGTACGCCCCCCCGACATCATCTGTTATTATTATTTGTACATACTGTATGTTATATTTTCTGTGCAGAGATGGAAATATAAAAGACAGTTAATGCAAACACACCCGTTTGTACTCTTTTATTCCCTCACCCAACGAGAATCGATAAGGAATCGGATCAATAAGCAAAATCGATTATGGAATCGGAAAATTTTTATCAATTCCCACCCCTAGTAGCTGGGATAGGCTCCAGCACCCTGTGACGCTCTTGAGGATAAAGCAGTTCAGAAACTGAAAGAAAGAAAAAAAGAAAGAATTCCTGCAAGTACATTATAGAGTCTGCATTTTGATCTGTGTTGTTCCTAGTCCTGAGGTCAGTAGTCACTTTTCCATTGACCTTCAAACTGCACAAATATAACTTGCACATAAAACTTTACCTAATGGAAAAACAACAATTTTGAAAAAAAAAATTCTTGTTTGTTGATAAAAAGTTTTGTGCTGGCAAGAGCTGGTTTTTCAGGCATAGCGCAATTGGTATATCATGCAAAACTGCAATGGAAAGACCTTTTTCTGCAACTAGAGTCACATGAATTAAAAAAAAAACTGATGTTGACGGACGTTACAACAAGCGAAGAAGAAGAGTTTTAAAAGAAACACAGTGCGGTATATGTGAACACACCAGGAAACCGAATCATTTTTCAATTTAGTACGGGATAGAGGGGTAATATATAATAATTATGAATATATCTGTAATTCAACATGATATTTACGTTTGTCACCATGTTTATGGAATGACTTTTCATGTCATATCACGATAATAAATAAACAAATCGTCACATTTGTGATTTAATTTAATTCATTACACACTTCTGTTTTTTTCGACATTTAGAAAATATCGGTAAAGTTTTGTGCAGATGTCTAATGGAAAAGCAACTAGTGATAGGATGCAGAGGTCAATGATCAAAGACAAATCAAAGTCAGCTTTATTGTCAGTTCTGTACATCGCATACAGAAAACTGCAATTACAAAAACTCTAAGGCCCAACAATCCAATGATGTACATAGTAGAAAAAATAAAATTATAAATATATATATATATAAATATATATATATATATATATATATATATATAGAGAGAGAGAGAGAGAGAGAGAATAGAATGATGTACCCACTTCCAGCTCATATGTCTGATCAAGCAAATACCAAAATTGAGTGCATGTTATTTTTCTTTTGTTAATTATATTTATCATCATTATTATTATTTCTCAAATGGGAAAATAATGAGTAATTAGACATTTTGTAAACAGTTACTTTTTTTTTTTTAAATTGTGGTTTTGTTTTTAAGAAATAATGAATGAATGATACAGGAAGTGCACATACAGGAATATATTAACTGTCCATTAGAGTGAAAATGTGTTCGAAAGCATGCCGCATGTTTCTAATGTGATTAACAGTGTTTAATATTCATGTATACATGTAATCATTGTTGATTCCCTACATGCAGAGAGCTTTCTCATGCTTTTCCTAATTCAATATGTTTTGCATATGAACACAATGTGGCTCCTCCATTGAAAACTTGCTAATCTCATTGTTTTAGGGAATCACACTGAGTCAAAGTGGATCTTTAATGGAGTGTAGTTAAACCGTGATTACCAAGCCCTTGAATGTTCCACACAGACACATAATTTTTAAAGCAAGCAACAAATGAGTTAAAAAATGATTGAATATGAATGTTCAATGTTTGTGACATTGCAATATGTTAGTGATTGTTTTTTTTGTTTTGTTTTGTTTTGTTTTTTTTTGGGTGGGGGTGGGGGTGGTTTGACCGTGTTCTTTTAATTAAGTCGAGATAATCATGAAAGATATTTCTTTTTTGGCAATATGTCAAATTTTATATGGAAAATAACTAATTGTATCTGTGTCTGAGAAATCACTTTTAACTAAGTTACCCATTACAAAAACACCTCGCGAGGAAGTGTGTTAATTCCAAATCACATGACCTGCTCCACATGATGTCATTTCCTCCTGAAGAAAACACTGGCAAGACTCCAAGGTATGTTCTTTCTCCTCTTTCTTAGTTAATTAATATAAATTAATGTGTGAGTCAAGTGTGTATTTATCACACTCTTATGTCAACAGTGTTACTACAATATCTTGATAGATAACTTTCAATGTCGGCCTGATCACAATCAAGGGTACCAGAAAGGGTACACAGATAGATAAAAAATAATAATGCTCTATCAAAAAATCAGACTGGCCATTTTATTTGTCTGATATTTCTCTTTTAAAGTCCAAAATATTTTTGTATTATGGTGTCTACTAAAAATTTTGCAGGCTTGCCCCTGTCAAATCAGAAATTATTGGGTGTACGGACACTCCAGCCTAATAGCCTCCATATTTAATGCCTACAAAGATATACAAATTGTCATATCAGTACTTGGACTGTTGTATGTTTTGTCTGTCTTGTGTGTCATTTCCTGTTTTATTTTGTTAATCCTCCTCTTGTGTCATGTCTGGTGTCTTTGCTTCCTCTCCCTGATTGTTTCACCTGTGTTGATTACCTGTCTCCGCCCTGATTTGTTCCACCTGTGTCTCATTGTCTTCCCTCCCTTCTGTGTATATAAGCCCTGTGTTTTCCCCTGTCCTGTGCCAGTTCGTATTCCTTCCTAGTGTTGTGATACCTACCAGCGATTCTCTGAACCTGTTCGTCTGCCTGTCTGTTCGTTCCTGACCCGGTTTGTTTCCTCGTTTCCTGAGCCTGCCTGATCCCCTCCTGATACCTCTGCCTGATTCTGCCTCACTGGTTTTGACCTTTTGCCTGGACTCACGGTTAGTACTGTGCCTTTCCCCCATGTACCGTTGCCTGTTTTTTGGACTTCCTGTGTATGACCTGGTCTGTCCCCTGACACTTCTCTGCTTGTTTCTAGTCGGGTTCCCCTCGTGTGCTCCTGACCCGGGCAGAGAGCTCCCTTTACTGGATTCGGACGTCGTGACGAATCCACACAGACTAACCAGCGAGGATTCATTCAAAAAGCCTTTTTGTGAACTGTTTTTCCTGTCCGTGTTTAATAAACACTCATTAACTGTATTCCTGTCTGTGGGTTGTGCATTTGGGTCCAAGTCTTGTGTCTCTGGTTCTAACACAAATGTTTCAGCACTCAGGATAATCATGCATTGTTTATTGCATAGATGTCATGTCCAAAGCATGCGTGCTGAAAAATTCCATATATTGACAGAAACAATAAAATTAGACCCACATATTTTGATATGGTGTATGGACACTACTTGGTGTATGGACTCTACAAGATTGGAATGGAAATCTGGCTTACCACATGGTGGCATCTCTGTTAGATCTGTAACTAAGTCTTCCTGGTACAGGAGTAAATAAACATTTGTGAACAAGTTAGAACAATATATCTATAAGGCATACACGCCATATTATTGATGGAAGTACAGTCTACTCTCGTCAAACCGCCCGCCGTTATACCACCATTTTCGCTCACCGCCGACCAAAACCATTGCACAAAAATCCCCAATGCATTATTCCATTAGCTACCGCCATTTCCGCCTATCGCCATCCGCCAGCCCAGTTCCATGCACAAACAACACTTATACCATTGATTTCCCGACCGTTATACCGCCAGCGTGATTGCCATCGAGTACACATAAATTTTAACAATGCACGGAAACAAACGCACCAGACGCTGATCGCGACAAGCTACGAGTAGGTCTACGGAACGGCCACCGTTCATTTATCGCAGAACACTCAGTAGGTCAGGATGTCGGGAAGAGGACGTGGGATTAAGCCAAAGCCTCAAGATGATGGGGTGTCATTTCCCGACACGGTATAATAATGCTTAAAATGTTTCCCCACTTTAAATGATCCCTTACAACATAACAGAATCAAGATTTATTTAGAAACGCAATTAGAACGGGTTAACGGAGGCAGCATAGACATCATATAGTAAAGACATGCACATTATGGACGCAACCCGTTGTAACGCCATTTTCGCTATACCGCCAATTTGGCCATGAACGGAAGTTGGCGGTATAACGAGAGTAGACTGTATATTGGTGTACGAACACTACATGAATTTTGGTGAACAACATGCCATTGAAAACATGCGGTTCAACGTAAACATCCGTTTGCCACATTGTTACCAAATTTTCTGCAGCCAGGGAGCAGACCAAAATCTGTCCAGTTGTACATATTTAGTCATAATAATACTTAAATAACAGGTTCCCATTCTATTATTACAATTAAAGGGCTGTAAAAGAAGGGTTTTCAGAACAAAATGGTTGATTGTCTTAATACTGAAAATAAGAATTGATAATCAAACAGCTGCTCAACAAAAATGATCAATAAATGAAAAGTAATGTGATGTGTGTATTCTGTAATAAAAAAGACACAGGAGTTGAGTAGTAATTATTTATTGTGTTACAAAACTTTATGTACAATAATTTTGCTCTCTTATAACAATAAAACTGTGCACGTTTTCATGCTTATTGGGTCGCCATTTTATCAGTTTTTATCCGATTTTCTTCAAATTTGGAGGATCGCAAGATCTACTAATAAGATGACCAAAGAAACATTTTGGGAATGGTTTTGGGGGTATCTTTTTGCAATACTGATTAATAACTGATGCAAATATACTTGTACACCTTGATTGTGATCAGGCCGTTTCAATTTTACTCAATTGTATATATGACATTTAAAAGAATGTTTCTGTAAAAACGCCATGTGGTGTTACACTTATGTTGATTTTAGGCCAAAAATCAACAATATGTTAGTAAATTTAATAAATTTGTATTTGTGTAATTACTGTTTTTCAGGTTGGCCTAGCTATACAAGGTGGGGAAGCAAAATTTACAATATTTTGAGGCAGGGATTGAAAGACAGTGTATGACCAATTAGTTTATTGAAAGTCATGAGAATTTATTTGCCACAAGAAAATTGACATAATAGAAAATGTTTTTATTCTGTGTCCTCCTTCTTTCTCAATAACTGCCTTCACACGCTTCCTGAAACTTGCGCAAGTGTTCCTCAAATATTGGGGTGACAACTTCTCCCATTCTTCTTTAATAGTATCTTCCAGACTTTCTCGTAATAGTTTTGCTCATAGTCATTCTCTTCTTCACATTATAAACAGTCTTTATGGACACTCCAACTATTTTTGAAATCTCCTTTGGTGTGACGAGTGCATTCAGCAAATCACACACTCTTTGACGTTTGCTTTCCTGATTACTCATATGGGCAAAATTTTCTGCAAAGGTATGGATAATAGTGTTAGGTATGATTATGACATCAATATATGTTTGGTTTCAAAACAATTGATGTAGTGCCTGCTGAGAAAAAACAACTAAATGTTCATTGTAAATTTTGCACAGATGTGTCAACTTACATAAAGCCTAAACAAAGACATATCTAGGTTTTTTCTTCAGATACAGTACATATTAGTCCCAGTGCATTTAGGTCTAGATTTGTGCCTTAGGGTACATATTTGCCTAAAGAGTACAAACTGTAATGATCCAATATGACACCTAATAAAGGGCTACGATAAATGTACCCTTGAGGGTAGTGCTGTAGTGACAAGCCATTACACCCTGAAAGGCACATATTCAGCACATTCATCCTGGCAACACCATGTCAGTAGTGAAGAGTTACTACAAAGAGCCAACATGAGGCAGCTGAGTCAGGAAGTGAAACGGGGCAGAAGGAGGATGATTACACCAAGACAGGCGGACAACCAACACGATGACTGAGATGTCAGTAATGGTCTGACCATGAAAAGAAAGAAGAGGAAACCACAGACTTCAAGCCAGGAAGAGACACACAGTTGAAAAAGAAATCAATGGTGGATTTACCCACCAGCACCCATTGCACCCCCCCCATTTGAACATGAAAAATGTTGCAACCAATTTAACTGCTCTTGCTGGGATTCCAACCCCAGTCTCCTACATTGTTAGCGTGTTCTTTTGTTGGAACCTCCAAGAATAAGTCCGGAGTCTTTTTGGTCTCATTTTTATAAATTTATTATTGACTTGATCTGATCACAAACAAAATATAACTCGGCTGAGGATCCACACCCCAAGCGAGGAAATGCATGCAGACATTCCAATTCACATCACTTTTATCATCCTTGTAACCTGATCTTCAAACTATGGGCTGACCCCCTTATGCTAGGTGGACTGGGTCACAGAAAATGGGCTGGTGTCATCTGACTCTAACTCTGTGTCTTGACAGTGTTTTCCTGTTATCTCTTGTTGTTTACGATCGTCTGTGAGCATGTGTATTTAAAAGTGTGCCTAAGGTAGAACATAAGTCCTGTGATCATAAATCTGTCAGTTTAGTATGTGACCAAGATGTGACCTATCCTAAGAAATTTACGACTGACCAGTGAAACAAAGAAAATCTAGTGACAAAAAAGAATCCTGACTAATACTGGCTAATATGTGATTAAACTTAAAAATTAAATTATCTAAATTAAAACAATATTTTAACATCATAAACTGTAGCATTACCTACTGAGCTATCCGTCCACATATTCTTTGGGGTGCAAATTTATGCGTCCCATGGCTCTTCTATCTGTTCTACTGGAGGGGGGTCTACTGCGTACGCACCATTTCTGACCAGAGTCTATATGATAAAGGGAGTTACGCTTAAACTAGACTAAAGTCTAATCATAAAGACACAACTGTCTATTCAAGCAACATTTGGGTCTGCATGCATGAAAAACAAACAGGCAGCCACAGAAGGTACGGAATGTATTATTATACAGTAGGAACTATAGAACTACATGGACTGAATAGGAAATATATTTGAGTTGCTGCAGAACACAGTGATTGAGTGAATCACACAAAGTTGTCAAACATAGGCCTGAATCTCTACTGTATCCAATTGTTTCTAAGTTTAAATTATTTGAAATACAATGGAATTCAATGCCATAACTGAGGACAACCTTATTAAAGCCAACTCAGCTGTAGTTCCAAAAGTGGTCACATTAGTGAGGTTAAACTGTATTCATTCTATTAGTGTATGATGATAAAAAAAATATATAGCTGTATGTGATTTGAAGGATTTATAATAATTTTGCTTTGCTTCACCCCCCTTGAAACCCCACCCAGCCAACATGTCCATGTGGATGCCAGAAGGGTTATAATTGGGCTGCATATAAGGGTCCCATTTGGGTTTGTCCGCAGTTTCCATGGTGACCCCACATGTGTTTGCCCATATCAGAATCAAAATCAGAGATCTCAATATATATTATTTATTCTTCACATTATTTATCCCACAATATTTATCTTTCATGTCATTTGCTCTACTTCTCATGTTATTTGCACTACTTAAATTCTGTTTTACAACAACTTAGTTTGCAATACTTTTTTTTAAATTTTTTTAATGTAAATAACCGTGTCTTTTACTGATATTTGTTGATATTTTTCTATAAATTCTTGCACTGAACCTGAGAGCTTTGCCTCAATTTTATTGTACCTGGTATAATGACAGTAAAGACATTCTGATTCTGATATGGACAAACATGTGGGGTCACCATGGAAACTGCAGACAAACCCACATGGGACCCTTATATGCAGCCCAATTGTAACCCTTCTGGGGCCCACATGGACATGCTGGCTGGGCAATGGGGCCCCAGCCCTGGACCCCACCATTCTCCTGCACCCCTGGTCCCCCCCCACTTCCATTTTTTCTGGATCCCTTACTTGAAATAGAAGGTGCAAACTACAGCAGAAGACTGGTTAAGGTGCAAATAAACTTCAAGGGCATTATGTACAAGCATAAAATATTCATAAGCTGAACTTTGGCGTCCCTGTCAGGTTTGAACTGCCATTTTAAAGGTAGGAGTTTGGGTTTTGGATGTTGCCATGTTTCTTTTTCTTTTTTTTTTCCTGCTTTGTCACTTTGTTGGCATTTTGGAGGTGGTCATGACCATATTTGACTAAATGGAGTGGAGGTTCCCAGAGTGCAATGGGTCATGGGTGAGCTAATGCTAAGTGCTAGTTTACTGAGTTGGTAAAGCAGTAAACTTGATCAAGCACAAACAAGAAGTAACTTTATGATCATGTCAGTGGAACAACCACCATTACAATGACACTATCTGGAGAAGACGTACATTATTGAACAGTGACTCGGACAGTTTAACTCAGCAGGTGAGTGAGTCGTCGTACACACATGTGAAACGAAGTCCAACAAAGCAGACCTCAAAGATTCCATTCAAGCTGAGATCTAATAAATACAGCAATAAATTGAAGAAGGACCTGATCACTTATTAGAGCAATAAAAAATAAAATATTTAAACTCAAAATGCATCCTGGAAATTTTTTTATAGTACATTTGGAGAGAAGTTTAGTGCAAGTTTATGTGATTCAGGAGTTTTTGGTGCAAACCTCAGTGGCCATAAGCAGTATTACAACTTTATTTATTTTAGGGCCAAAGTCCTCAGCCTTGTACTCAAACAATACATCACTTCCCATTTTTATTTACTTTTAAGTGTGAGGTTGCCTCAAGTGTTAGGTCATGTTATGTACATATAGAGGGTATACATGTGACGTCACCACGGTTATGCCTCCTGAGTGGCAGAGAGAGGGAGATGAGTAGCAGCGTTGGCTTCAATAGCGTCTAAACTTAAGAACAATATTTAATAAACAATGGGGAAGAGCTGTTGTGCGATTGATTGTATGAACAGGGTTGAAAACCAGTCGGAGCTATCGTTTTACAGACACCGAAAGACAAAGAAGAGAGAAGCAGATGGATCCACAAATCCAGGAAACCAAACCTAGATCTGTGGATCCCATTTGGTGTCAGCTAACATTAATTTATGCTGTATTTTTGGGTAAAATCATACCTTAAATTACATATTGTTTTGGCTAACATTACTTCTCAGTGAAGCTCTTGGTTTCATGATCAGATCTTTCATGGTTTTTGTCTTCATTTTGTGATTCTGAACCTTGTGCTCCTACATGATTAGTAAACTAACTTAAACTGAGGCTAACCTAGTTTTTCAAATACATGGAACTGGAGAATAAAGCTACGACGGCGTATTAGGGCCACATAAGACAATTAAAAACACTTGTCATTATGAGTTTGAAGTCATAAAATATTGATATAAAACCCGTAATTTTATGATAACAAAGTCGAATACAAAAAGAATCACAATGTTATGAGAATAAAGTCGTAGTTATAAAAAAAACTCATAATTTAACAAAAATGTAATTCGTTTATAAGATTAAAGTCGTCATATTCCAACAATAAAGTTATAATATTACAAGAATAGTGTCGGAATTTAAAAACAGGTGGGAAAAATATCATCATTTACCAGAATAAAGTCGTACCCTGCTGGTCCACAGCAGTTGTAGCTCTGTTGTATAAAGTACTTGATATAAACTAGATGTAAATCTCCTCAGTACCAGTAGATCCTGTATATATTCACTGGGCTCAGAACACGGTCTACTGTAAATGCACTTTGGATCAGCTGGTTCTCTGCCTAGTTTTAGCCCCTGGTTGTCAGTAATGATGAAACCATGTATATTTGTTTCAGGTAAAAATAGTGATGATCCCCTACACAGTGGATGTCCGGATACTCCATTTCTGTCCACATGTCAGTGTTCGTGGACCACTTGTTCTTTGGTAGCTCGTACGGATCCATGTCCAGTCCAGTTGTCCTTAATTTAATTTCATATTTCATATATTCCCGGTCTCGCTGTGTTTACTGCTATACTCTGTTATGTTGAGCTGGATGGTTTTTGCCACTCAGTCTGACTCAGACAGACGTGGGTCAAGGGGGAAGTGACGTATGTGCATAGCCTCTATATGTAACAGTGACTGATAGCTTTGTTGAGTCCAAAACTCGTCTTTTTAGGTGACTCCAAAAAACTCTCGGTAGAAGCTATAGAAACCAAATAGGATTCTATGTACACAGCACAAAAGTTGTGTTCTATTGCACACACAAGTCACAATCACAGGACAAGTTTGTTTAAAAAGCAAGGTGATTAGAGGAATGAGAAAAGAGAGAAAGACAAAAATGAGGCTGGAATGACTACGATGAAAGTAGTTTGGAAGAAATAAACACAGTGAGAGACAGGGAGCCATCAAATTTCCCCAGAAGGCTCTCTGAGTTGGAAGATTTCATTAGTAATTGATCCAAGTGTGCTGAAGTGTGCATGATAAAATGCTCGACAGATGACTACATTAGTTTTCACTGGAGCCATTTTGGGACTTCGACGGGTTCCAGACAGAGAAATTATTTAAAAGCACAATGTTCACAGACACTGGCATCATCTTTTAATTTTCAAGACAAATGAGTGTCTCACAAATACAGCAACGTTATCAACAAAAAGAGACAAACAAAGTCATACTTGGAGTATAATCACTGGATTGATATAAAACCCGGAGTGAAAAATAAATTAATAAGTACAAACTGTTTTCCCACCAGTGCAGTGCTGCCAATAAGATCTTAGGAAGGATTCAAGTAGACCTGGATAATATGAGTTTTTTGGGTGTTTTTTTTTTTTTCTTCCTTCTTGTATTTGCACAGATTTGCAACGATCTGGAAAGTGATATTAAAAGAGTGTCATTGCTTTTGATAAAACACTGGTTGACTTTTGCAGTATTACACTCAGGTAGTTTGAAAAAAGTGATGCATGTTACTCAATCTGAATTAAGACAGCCAGAAATCAAGTTGACCGGAGTTTGTTACACTCAAACGCCCCACAGAGGGTTTACAGCATCACTTGTACAGATTTGTCATAGCTTTTAATTTGTGAACAGATGGGTAGGGCTGCAAGGCTTTAATTGTTTATAAAGAGACAAGCAAATGTGATAACAGTTAAACTTAACCAACTGTCATTATTACAGGTAAAAGGGTTCTTTTGTTTTTGTTCAATTTAGTTTGAGTTAGTTTTTCTTCAATTTGACTCTTGTTTTGAAGAACCGACTGTGTCTGAGTTGAGTTTCTGTCTCTGTTTTAGAACTTTAACCCATAAAGACCCAAACAGCAACCGGTGACTAAAACCATCTACTGTTCTAAACTGTTTAATCCCTATTGATCCACTAATCCTATCAATCCATGTAAATAATTGCTGTAAAATACAGTTTGTCATCTTTTCACGGTCATCAGATATGACCCATTTGGATGTTCAGAGGCTCCGTAGTGAACATAAAAATGCCGTCATCTTCTACAACATTGATTCACCAGTAAAACACATGGAGATGATAAATGACAGTGGATGGAGCCACTGTGTTCATCTTTAGTTAATGATATATTTGTTGAAAATGTCAGTTTTTCCTCAGTTTTCTCTCTTTTTGATTCAACAACCTTTGAATTTACTCTGAGTTTTAATGAACATCAACGTGATAAATATACAAAAAATACCTAATTTAGACTGAAAAAATGCTAAATACAGAGGATAATATTATCATAAATGGTGATAAATCACTTAAGAAAAGTTAAATAGAGGGAAAAATTAATTTGGGAGCTGACACAAAAGTAGCGCTGGGTCTTTATGGGTTAAGTAAGTTAGCAGCTAACTTTTTTATACCACAACTCCCAGGATGCATTTTAAGCAACAAACACACAATTATAGAGTTTCACATTTTTCTGTTTTTACCATTTAGCTTCAGCTCGTTTCTCCAGCTGCTGTGCCTTATGGGTATTATAGTGTTAGTTAGTGTCAGCAAACAAATGGTGTTAACCTGTCCCAAGGATGTAGTTGAAATTACTGTGGCACAGAAGGTCCAGTGTGTAGGACATAAGGGGATTTAAAAAGAATTAATTGTAGATATGGAAAATTATACTCATTTGTTTTCATTAGTGTGTTTTGCATTAGTGTTTCCACAAGAAAAACATTTTTTCTTACCTCGAAAGGAGTGTTTAATAAGTGTTTCTGGAATAGATTATTGTTCACAGAGCCCAGCATGTTCCACATGTTCTTGCAGTACCTCCGCCAGACTTCCTTTTCTTCATCCAGTTTTAAGATGCTGATTTACTGTCACCTACAATGTTTGAGCGTGAACCAGTTAGTAGTCCCCGGAATTAACAAAACAAACTTTGGCTGTAATAAACTACTAGACAATTTTCTTTTTTTTTTTTTTTTTTTTTTTTTTTTTTAATTCTGTAGCTTCCTGAGTAGATGTCTCCAAAAATTAGACACTGAACTTTTAAACAGTACAGATACATTTAATGCCCTTGTTTAGGATTTTATTAGGAAAGTTACCTGGGATCAACCTGAATTTTATTTTGTTATTTTTGTCCACTATTGACGTGCGACCCTTTCAAGGACTAAGCAGTTTTGAAAATTGAGTGAATGAATATCCACTATTGATCCTACTAAATATGACCTCACTTCCTGCAGCAGTACATTCACTTCTGGAGGTTTTTGGGGTGTTCTTGAATTCTTTTAGGTTCTGTGCGTTCACATAGCCCTGCTGTTAAATATATTTAGACTAAAGCCAAAAGACTCCAGTCTTGCCAGTTTTAGTTAGTGAGATTCAAACGGCTAACCTGCAGCTAATTAGCTTCAGCTTCCATCACGTGTCACTATGAGCCAATTGTATCAGTTGAAACCTCAATATGTCTACAACAGTTGGTCGAGTGGATTTTGAGGTTGCTATGGGAGAGCTGAGTGATATGGTTGGTTGTTTTTAACTTTGGTTTTATGAATATAAAGAGAAAAGAGACATAAAATGTATATCTAGGTTAAAAACCCACCTTTTCTCAGCATTTGAATACAGTTTTTATTCAGCAGTTCAGCTCTGCACTGCTTCTTTTAAGCTTAAAGGTGGGGGAGACTTTTGTGACCAATTTTTCATCAGATCTGTAAAACCTCAGTCATGTCCTCAGTATCACAAATCTGTAAATCTTTCTGTGATTACCCATCTGAATCTCTTGCATTACGGTGAACAGTTTTAAAGTGCCATCCACCATAAACAAGCCAAGTGTTTACAAACAGAGCCGGGAGGTAACATCTTCGGAATTTTGTCGCAACATGCACTGTGGGAAACGGAGGCTCACACAGCCACCTGACAGCGGCAGCTGCTACAGACACGATGCAGAAACGGCAGGAGCTCCCTTCCCTCTATGCATATTCCTCCTGCCGTTTCCGCGTTTCAGACATTTCCGCGTCGTGTTTGTTTCATCCATATAATATCATATGGTTGTTCTGCCGCTGCAGGCGGCTGCGCGAACCTCCCTTTCCCACAATGTACGTCGCAACAAATTTCCGAAGATGCCCGAGTTACCGCCTGGCTCTGTGTGTAAACACATGGTTTGTTTCTGGTGGATGGCACTTCGAAATTGTTCACCGTAATGCAAGAGATTCAGATGGGTAATCACAGAAAGACTTACAGATTTGTGATACTTAGGCTATGACTGAGGTTTTACAGATTTGATGAAAAATTGGTCATGAAAGTCTCCCGCACCTTTAAAGTTTTTATCTGTTTTATCTATTTATGTTGTTTTTTTTTTTTTTTTCTCTCATGCCTATACTTTTTATCACTTCCCTGTTGTAATGCTTTTAATGTTTTATGCAAAGCACTTTGCATTGTCTTGTACATGAAATGTGCTATATAAATAAACCTGCCTTGCCCTGCCTTATAAAAAGTCATGTGTTGAGTCTGTTTCAGCTACTTGAGTCTACAGTCTGTAGAGCTATTGTAAATATGCAGTTCTCTTGTTAATGTTATAAGATGTTAAAGATCATCACAGAGGTCGCCTGATTGTTATGAAATCAATACTTTCGTTTATTCAGCAAACTGATCCTCACATCAAACTCCATTCAAACTGGTGAGACTCTGGTTTACCTCAAACATGTGTTTACACCAAAAGACTGACATCTTGCATCTTTAGTCAAAGATGAGTCTCATGCCCTTTCATGGGGTTAGTATTTAGTTATGTACAACTTATGAAGACAGCAAAATTAATTATCTTCAGAAAAACCTTCAAATCTGCAGTTCACATGTATATATGTAAATCTGAGATAGATCTTCTTAGCTCCTTTTTTTAACCCTTTATCAGGCAAGTGACTATTTTTGGTAATTTCCACATGCATTACAAGAGCGACAGCAACAGTTACAGTGATGTAACAATCTCAGGTCCAATGTGGTCTACAGGGTCTGTAAGGTCCACCTCTGCATGAACAGTGTGTGTACCTGCTTTGTTAGGTACCATGAAGTAATGGTACTAATGTAAGGAATGATGTTCAAAGAGATAATGTGGATGTTGACAGGTGTCTGGATCAGCACTTATGTTTTTGTAATGCTCTAAAAGCAAAATTCTAAAATACATGTTCCTTTCACTTTACATGTGTTTTCTTCTATATATATATATATATATATATATATATATATATATATATATATATATATATATATATTTTTTTTTTTTTTTTTTTTTTTTTTTTTGCCACTTACAGGTAAGAAACCAAATATGGTAACTTCACTGACATTCTACATAACAATAACAAATTTTGACAAATTTCACAAAAGTAATAAAATCTTATTATGTTCTCCGGTAACACACTAAGGTTGAGATTTTGAATTTCAGAGTATTTCCATGAGTGCCCTACAAAGCGTTAAGAACAAAGAATAAATTTAGTTTATTCAAGCTTCATACCGGACATTGCATCAGATCATCATGTATTTCCAGATTTATTTTGCACCCTGTACCCCCATGCCTTTGTGCCAAAATATGGACGCAAACTTCTAAATTTCAGATACACAAGTGCAGAAAGAAGCAGAAAAAGGGTTAAACTACAAAAAAACTTTAGCACAGGTGCAATAAGATATCACTCTGAGCAGGAAAAAAAAACAATGTGAATGGCAGAGGTAAGAACACGGGGCAGCTGGACAGGCAGGAGGTTTAAACACAGGTGACAGGTTACAGGCAGGTTAACAGCGGCAGGAAACAGGTCGACAAAAGTGGCAGGAGCACAGTAGCAGCAGATTGGCAGAGTAGTCAGCAGAAGGCAGCTAATGCAGGAGTGAATGATGGGTAGATGCATGTGATGGATTGGTCTGCTTTGGTCAGTGTTAGCTTCCAAACAGTTTGTATTTACTTAATTGCATAATGCATTGAATAGGTTTTAACTGGATTTCCTTTTTTGTTTTCTTTACTTGATGCAGGGTGATATTTCAACCTTTCTGAACCAGAATAACAACTTTTCTATGACCACCGTTTGACATGACTGTCATGCTTAAAAAAAAAAAAAAAAAAGAGCTACCCATTGCATTAGTTAGGGTTAAAGAACTTTGGAATAGCTGAAACATTAATCACTGTGTTAATTACCCACCTCCCTATTATATACCTATCTGCTTAGTTGAGCACAGGTGGGGAATAAGTTTTTTTTTTTTTTTTTTTTTTCCACAAGTGTATTTTATTTTTTCAAAGAACATAATCCCTTTACAACAAATAATTAATAATAATTAATACAGTAAACAATAATACAAACAATAATATAGGTGCAAAACATAATTATCACAGCAAGGCTCATATTCAATATGACAAACATGACAGGGCAGTAACATGCATTATAGTTGATACAGTCCGAGATGCTGCACCCCTGAAAACAGGGGAGATAGAATCACATGAGTGATTTAGCGTTGTTTTCCTCAATGTGCACTTTAATGCAATGCCAACAGTGACATACAACAAATAAAATTACGTTTACATAATACAACATAAAAACTTATGTAGCTTTAGCCTCATATATTAGCGCCACAAACGTATACGGACATAAGATGGCGGCGTGCACTCGCGACACATTGTATGATAACGTTCAGTTACAGTTAACAACAATAAAACGTAACTTAGCATTGCAAAAACTATAACAAACAAACAGTTTTATGCTTCAGTAAAGTACATTTCACATTATAATCACAGTTGACCACAATTACCTGAAAACAGGGGAGATAGAATCACACAAGTGATTTAGCGTTGTTTTCCTCAATGTGCACTTTAATGCAATGAGGAGAAACGGCACAAGCCCTCTAGAGGTGAATAAAGACACAACTAATCAACCCCAGATCGTTTCAGGCATACTAGTGGATCAGATTACCTTATCTGAAATGGCAAAGATATTATTGTAACATGAACATTTTAACTATATTCCTATTGTTTTAAGACTTATGTGAATTAATATGAATTAATATTTATTGCAAACATTTTAGCTATTTTACTGTTTTTACATCTTAATCTTGTAATAAACTGAATCGCTGCAATCCTTTATAAGGCATATAATGTTACTACAACCTTTCACAAAGACATGTCATTTTTATCATCCTTAGAGGTCACTGATGGTCCGAGAGTTCACTTAGTAGTCTCAGAGTGAGACTTGTTTCAAACAAAACAAAACAAACAAACAAACAGACGTATACTAAATGCATTGCTATACTCATTTGTTGATGGACATATCCAAAGAGCATACCTCCAATACTTTCCTCCCCTCTAAGAACATCATAAAAGATCTCCACTTTCGGTCAAAGATGAGAGATTTACCCTTTAACATAAAGGTGAGTTTTTCCAGTGGTAGAGTGTTCGACAGTCCTGCAAGCCATGCACTAACACTTGGTTTAATAGTGGATTTCCAACATTTGGCTATGGTATATTTAGCTTGTAGCATACATAAGGTAATCATACATTTGTTGGTCTCGCTAAAGTTATGATTTGCAGGGAAAAAAACAAAGATACACAGTTTGGTATCTATTAATAATTTTATACCAGTAACATGAAAAATCATATCTATTACTTCACTCCAAAAAGCCTGGATTTGTGGGCAGTCCCATAGGCAATGGTGTAATGTGCCCTTTCTGCCACATTTGTAGCATGTCTGGAATATTAGGGTTGAATTTGGTGGGGACTTAGTTGTGTGTACTTCCATGGTTTAAGGAAAAGGAGACTGTTACACCAAATACTAAGGACAAGATAGATCAGCATTAGGCCTATGGGACAGTGTTAGTCTCATGTTGTTGATTGAGTTACTGAAAAGTCTGTGTATCACGGAGGTGTCATGAAGCATCCAGCACGATGTCAGAGTTTGTGTATTTGTTTTGTACTAGAATACACATCCTATTGTATGAGGTGTCAAATATTTTTTTTACAGTACAGTATATTGTGGTGCTTCAAGTAGACTATAGTACAGTGTTTTTCAACCTCGGGGTCGGGACCCCACATGTGGTCACCTGGAATTCAAATCGGGTCGCCTGAAATTTCTAGTAACTGATAAAAAATAAAAAAAATCCTTATTAATAAAAAACATATGGTGAGTCAAGAGAGACAATCACAACACATAAAAGACATGACAAACTGTGAAGCTGAAACTGAAGCACTGCGGTACTGTTTATCTTTCAAATGTTCATTGTGGTTGGTTTCAGATGCTGCAGCTCTCTCATAATTGATAGTTTGAGTTCTTGTTACCGCCGCCCAGGAGGTTATGTTTTTGTCGACGTTGGTTTGTCTGTCTGTCTGTTTGTGTGCAAGATAACTCAAAAATGTATGGACGGATTTGGATGAAAATTTCAGGAAATGTTGATACTGGCACAAGGAACAAATGATTAAATTTTGGTGGTGATGGGGGGTGGGGGGGCATGGGGGCCCACTGATCTAGCTTGGCGGAGGTCTGCACTCTACAAGTGCTTTTCTAGAAACCACCGCCAAGCTAGATCAGTGGGCCCCCGTGGCCCCCCCACCCCCCATCACCACCAAAATTTAATCATATCTTCCTTGTGACAGTATCAACATTTCCTGAAATTTTCATCCAAATCCGGGACACTGATCTGCCTTGCCGGAGGTCTGCGCTCTCCGAGTGCTTCTAGTTTGTTCAGTATTAATTGTCAGCCTTGTAAATCCAAGGTGGACTGACTGTACATATCCTGAAAAAAGGAAAATAAAATTCTCACTTCATGCAATAATCTACACCTGGCTTTTCTGCCTCCGCCCATAATAATATACATTATATAGCCTCAATGTTGTCTGAAATTAATGTTTATTTGCAACGTAGTATAGCAAACTATTACATGATCAAAAACAAATTAATTTTAGCAAAAAAAAAGTCTCCGCCTTGAATGTCTGGGATCACCACAAATTTGTGATGTTAAAATAGGGTCTTGAGCCAAAAAAAAGGATGGGAACCACTGATATAACCCCTTTTACACAGCACTTCTCCTCCGGGAATATTTCACCTTTATTCCAGAACGACATCTGTGTAAATGAAATGGTGGGATCATTTCGTCCCACTTGTCACGGCTCTGTAACGCCTCTGGAGGTCGTAACAGAGTCGTGATAAAGGTGGAATCATGATTCCAGAATGCTATGTAAAAGGAACACCTCTCGTTCTGCAACCAAGGTGTGACGTTTTGCTGATGTGTTGCACGTGTGACCCCCGCGTCGGGGGGGATTTAACAATGAGCAAGGGTTGTGTACAGTAAACAAACATATCAACGCGATGAAACGCAACGAGACGCCGAGATCTGCAACCTGTTGTCACTTCGGGCGGAGGACTCTATCCATGCTAACATTTGTGGAATGGTGAAAGACTCTGGAGAGGTGTTAAAGAAAAACACTCTGTGATTGGACGGGGAATGACAGAGGAGCCGTTTTAGGTTCAAAAGCTTTATCTTGCAGCAAGAAATCAATATAATTCCTGAGAATGACATAACATTGATTAAAAGGTTCAGCCTCATCTTTCTTTTCTTATACATTCAGGTAACACCCCTAAATCATGAGGCATGGCAGAAAGTTTCATTTGCAGTTCCTCTTTTGTTGCTTGTCACGAAGCTCCTCGTACTGTGGAAGGTCAAACTCCGGCGAATCATTGTCTGGTCACTCCTACGCTCTGACTTCTGCTCCAATGCATCTGCTTTCTGTGTAAGCATTGTCTTGTACAAAACTATTTTGAAATAATAACACTTCTGCAATTATGTCTGATCTTTAAGCACACCCAATCGTATGATCATCTCTGAATCACATACTAGGTCGACAATATTTTTTTAACAAGAGGTTAGCAATGCCGTTAAGTTCGGGGTATTTCCGACGTGCAAGTTATACATCCCACTATACGCTGCGCTGAATCACCGCCCCTTTAATTACAGAACACAGGTCCACTGTTTGAAAGTCCAGCCTGTCTCACCTCTGTTACTCCTTTGGCTTGGCTGTGGAAATCGGTCAGTGGTGGCAAAAAGGTGGGATCACCATCTCACCTTTTTTCCAGGATCTCTGTGTAAAAGTGGCTAATGTTTTAGTGACTGTTGTACATTGAGTGACACAGCCGTCATAGGGGGAGTCACTTACAACTCATATTAAGTGTATTTTACAACAACAATTTTAATTAATGGCTTCAAGAATGCATTTGCAAAGATTACAGTCTAAATAGTTTTGAATTGGTGGATACTGTATTGAGAGAAGTGTGGAAATAGGAATATGAAACATGTTTTAAACTTGAAATACTGATGGCAAATAACCCCATTTTCATGGTATTGACAGTATTAGTTGCGTCACAGGGTTGTTGAGGCTGTACGTCCGTAAGGCATATGTGTGTTCTCCAAGGTTATAATAGTTTTGGATTTTTATTTATAGGTTAGTTTTATTTAGTTTCGACTTTTTTTTTTTTTTCTCTGATTCAGTTAGTTTTTAATTAGTTTTTAGAGCAGGTTTGCTAGTTTTTATTAGTTTTCATTTTTTCTAAATGCCAGTTTTAGTATTAATTTTAGTGTTTTCATAGCTTTTATCTTCCTTGCCGTCGTATTCAAATAAATCCCACACAGGACTCTGCTGCTTTCTCCCAACTTTAGTCTCCATGTTTCCAGGTACAGTGGGGACAAGAAGACGACTATAAACGACAAGTGACGAGAAGTGACAGACCGTGAAGTACCGTAATGTGACAGTTTGAGTTTGATGCTTTAATTTATTTATTTTATATTATTTTATTATATTGATTTTCAGGGGTGCCAGCCAGGTTTCTCTCCTGACATATAAGATGTTAGGTTAGTCAGTTTAAGTCAGTCTTTTGCTTGAGTCTCAAACCACACAAAGGATGTGAGTTTTAATTAAACTCACACCCCACACATTAAATGACAAGGAAGAGAGCACACATTCAAACCATTTAAAATTCAAAATCATATATTAGACGATGAATGCACAACTTAAATTTCAAACACAGTTCAATACCCAGTTTCCCCCCCCCAAAGTCCAAACTCAAAAAAAAATCCACCAAACAAGCAAAAATCCAACTTAAATTTTCCACAATTTAACCAGTCTTTTGAAAGAAAAAAGTAACAAAAAAAACAGTTCAGTCCATTTAAACAAAAAATTCCACTCCGGGTTTTCAGTTTATCAAAAAGGAAAAAAAAAAAAAAAATTCAGTTCATTTCAGTTCGTTTGTTAATAAAAAACAAAAAAACAAAAACAAGGACACAGTTCAGTTCAAGACCTTTTTCAGAAAAAACAAGAGGGCAGGAAAAAAAAAACTTAATTTACTCACACACTCCAATAGTCGCAGTAAGTCAGTCCGTCAGTCAGTCCAGTCCAGTCAGTCAGACATCCATTCCGGGTTATTGCTGATGGTAAGGCTGGGAAGTGAGGATGACTGTCTTTGCTGCAGAGACGGTGACGAGCCAAAAGGTGGATGGATTAAGATGAATGATGTTGGTAAGTGGTGTTACGGTTTTCAGCGGACGTTGAAATGGGATTAACTACCGTACTGTTATTTTCGTTCTATGAGCTGTAGCTCCGACGCTTTCCGACAATGCCGACTCGTCCACGAACGCACCCCCGAATGCTGATATGGGGGGGTATTTAAAAACTGCCGCCAACTCCGAGTGGATGTGATGACGACATCGTGGTGACGATTTCCGGGGTGGATCCGGAGGCTAACAAACATGTTATGGGGTGTGTGTGTGTGTGTGTGTGTGTGTGTTTGGGGCAACTTCCAGGTTGTCAAAGTAAAATTGCTCAATCTGACATTGACAAAAACAAAAATGAAGGGAATTTTATCCATAATTTTTATATGTTTTGGTTGGTTTTGTAAGCACACAATACGGTAATTGTTTTTTCTTTTAAATATAATTTTTATTTATTTCAGTTAACAAAAATGTTTTGTCAGTTCTAGTTTTCGTCATTTCGTTAGTTTTCATTAACGATAATAACCTTGTTCTTCTCAGCCAGTTTTTTGCCCATTTTAGCAGTTGCAGTATTTGTACCTGTGAATCTTCTGCTATGGTTTAAATGTGTCACGCATTTCACCTTTCCAGGCTTTGCAGACAAAAGAGGGCTAGTCAAGGTTTTCGAGCAGCATTGTGGTTGATTGAAGTGAAGGGAAAAAAGAGGCTGGTTAAAAATACAATATGTTGTTATGAAAACTCAACATGCAGCTCCATGTAAAGACCTGAAGTTGTCAGTAGTGCTCGCTGTTAAGTGAACAATCCAGTAATGAACTGTCAATTAGCCCAGCCAGCAACGCTAACCAGATGAGACGTACGCACAGACAGTGTGTGGATGTGTGTGTGCATGTGAGTTGGCAAGAGACAGGTAAATGTGTGGGTTTTATGTTTTGTTTTTGTGTGTATCGCTGTACATCTGTGTGATGCGAATGTCCATGGACAGGTGTGCATGTGTGGTTATTTGTGTGTTGAACAAACCGAGAATTTAACAAGCAGAGACAGAAGTGGAGTCAGATGACTTGATTTAACAGTGGAGATGTGTGTGTGTGTGTGTGTGTGTGTGGTGAAAGGGAAAAAAATGAGAGTTAACATGCTTAATGAAGCTAACAAGACATGACCTTTGTGTGTGAAGAAAAAAATCATGATTATGTCAGAGAGGATAATAATATGTATGCAAGAGTATGTGTTAGCGATTGCATTTGCAGACTTACACGCGTACGCACGTTAGCCTGGACGAGCTGTAAATAAATGTAACACGTCAGGTTGCAGAATCCTCCAATCACCAGCGTCACTTTATATTTCTACAGATCTAACCTCTTTGCTTATGTCTTAGCCTGCTGTTTGTTTTCTGTCTCTCCTACTAAAAGTACATTTTGAAATTCTGCAAAGAAGCTTTTATGCATGGGAGAGGTGGGGGGGTGGTATATTTATAAAAGGCATCAAAGCGCAAATGAAAAACATTTAAACAATAAATGATACACAGATATGAGAGAGAAAAATGGCAGCAGATGAAAATATGAGGCATGTGTGGACAGAATTAATACAGGAAATAAACACAAATATTAATAATATATATTAGATGAGGAAAAAACACCATGTATAAGGAGCTGTAAGAAACACAAACAAATGCTGGATAAAGGTTTTGACAAAATGAGGCCAGTTCTGAGAAACTAGTTTCAGACTGAAACACAGTATGACCACTGCTGAAGCTTACGTCAGACCTTCAGATGGGTAAATAGGAATGGTGACGAGGGCAGGATCCTGGGTCAAAGACCACTGCTTACATCCACCACCTCCTCAATCAACACCAGGTGTGTTACGGTATTATCAATGTACTGTTATAGTATTTTATAGTGATCACACAATAGTTCATTCATTCATTCATTTTCTGAACCTGCTTTATCCTCACTAGGGTCACAGGGGTCACTGGAGCCTATCCCAGCTACTTATGGGCGAAGGCGGGGTACACCCTGGACCTGTCGCCAGTTCATCCCAGGGCTGACATATAGAGACAAACAATTACTCTCACATTCACACCTATGGGCAATTTAGATTAACTGATTAACCTATCAGTGCATGTCTTTGGATGGTGGGAGGAAGCCAGAGTACCCAGAGAGAACCCATGCAGACACAGGAAGAACATGCAAACTCCACACAGAAAGGTCCCACCCCCATCGACTGGTGTTGGAATCAAACCCCGGACCTTCTTGCTGTGAGTGCTATCCACTAGATCTTTTATCTTCCTTGCCATCGTATACAAATAAATTCCACACAGGACTCTGCTGCTTTCTCCCAACTTTAGTCTCCATGTTTCCAGGTAGAGCGGGGACGAGAAGACCACTATAAACGACAAGTGACGAGAAGTGACAGACCGTGAAGTATGGTAAAATTGTTCAATCTGACATTGACAAAAATGAAAACGAAGGGAATTTTATCCATAATTTTTTATGTTTTGGTTAGTTTTGTAAGCACACAATACAGTTTCAGTTAGTTATTGTTTTTTTTCTTGTAATTATAGTTTTTATTTATTTCAGTTAAAAATGTTTTTTCATTTCTAGTTTTTGTCATTCTGTTAGTTTTCGTTAACAATAATAACCTTGTTCTTCTCAGCCAGTTTTTTGTTCATTTTTATCCATTTTAGCAGTTGCAGTATTTGTACCTGTGAATATTGTATGTTCGTATTTTCTTCTGCCAGTTATCTTAGAATGTTTTGTTTTTGTTTGTTTTTTTTAAGTGCAATGCTTCTCAATGGAAATGCAACTTTCATCACTTTTCCTTAATCCAGTGCCCAGTCCATGCAGTAGACTTATTTTTATTTAACCATTTACTACAAAATTATATACACTTGTGTGTAATGCCTACTCAAATAAATAAATAAATAAATAAACAAAACATCACCATGAGACTGTACAACAGAAGGGGCTATGCATTGATATTTGGGCGACCACTTCAAAGCCAGGAGTTTGTATTTTGGCCACCACCATCTTTTCTTTTTCAGAGCCACAAAGGACCATGTTTGGGCCATAAGGCAGAGGGAGTAAAGACCAGGGGGTTATGAGCTGATGGCAAACACTAGCTTACTGGCACCGTAAAATAGTGAACTTCACATCACATCATATCACATCACATCACTTCACTGACCACAACCACTATACAGTATGTCCATCTGTCAGTCTATCAGGGTGATGCTTGGTCATCGCTGATGGACTGAGTGTTTGCTTCTGGAGGATTCTATTGGGTTTTTGTTAATTGGCTTAAGAGTCTGGTTTGGACCAGCTCTATATGTAAAGTGTCATGAGATAACTTTTGTTATGACTGTATAAATTTTGATTGATTGAATTTGACCGTACGGGCTGAAAAGTGAACCTAATATGTAAGTTCCAAAAATATGCTGTATCACAAATGTTTATTACTGAGTCCAAAAGCCAGTTAGTTCCCCTAGACCTCTCTGTTAAAATGGCCAATTTTACATCTGAATTAAATATGTTTACAGTCGGGTTATTGCAGATAAAAAGCTAAAGGTTAGAGTTTTACTTATTTTTCTTCCTGGCAGCAGCTCTATTTTTCAGAGGATTCTGTCATGAAGTGTACCAGTAATACTAGAATTACAATAAGTTAGCTCTACTAGCTACATAGCATTACTGTGCAGTGAATGCCTTTTGTCAGCTTGCCTGTTACTTAGCTAACGTAGCTGTTATTACTGTGTTTACATACTTCGCAACTTTGACATAACTGTTAAACACAACTGCATGTGTTAACATTTATTAAGTTGCTGTTATTACTTTATGGTTGTTTATAACATTGATAACCTTTACATGATAACTTCTGTTATGATTTGGCACTATATAGATTAAATTTGATTGATTGATTGATTGATTGATTCATTGACTGATTGATATTACATTATTAGTTGACTCATCCACAATTTACAGGGTGGGGAAGCAAAATTTACAATATTTTGAGGCAGGGATTGAAAGACAGTGTATGACCAATTAGTTTATTGAAAGTCATGAGAATTTATTTGCCACAAGAAAATGGACTTAGTAGAAAATGTTTTTATTCTATGTGTCCTCCTTCTTTCTCAATCACTGCCTTCACATGCTTCCTGAAACTTGCGCAAGTGTTCCTCAAATATTCGGGTGACAACTTCTCCCATTCTTCTTTAATAGTATCTTCCAGACTTTCTCCTAATAGTTTTGCTCATAGTCATTCTCTTCTTTCCATTATAAACAGTCTTTATGGACACTCCAACTATTTTTGAAATCTCCTTTGGTGTGACGAGTGCATTCAGCAAATCACACACTCTTTGACGTTTGCCTTCCTGATTACTCATATGGGCAAAAGTTTCTGAAAAGGTATGGATAATAGTGTTAGGTATGATTATGACATCAATATATGTTTGGTTTCAAAACAATTGACGTAGTGCCTGCTGAGAAAAAATAACTAAATGTTCATTGTAAATTTTGCTTCCCCACCCTGTATATACAATCCATGATGCTAACGCAGGATGAGTCAACAGAATGTCCTCTAATTTGGTACAAACAGCCACGTGGACTTGCCCTAAAAGTCAAGGTTGTTGTGATCTCATATAGTTTTTGGACCAAGATTTCAGATTACTATGAAAGTAATGGATTGAACTCACAGTTATTGTTCGATAAGGAGAAGCTCAGAAATTCTGACTCAGTAAGTACATGAGCTGTCAATCTCAAAGTGTCTATCAAAGCCTTCCTAATAAGTGTACTGACCCATCAGTACACTTATTAGACAGTCCAAAAAAAAAAGTTCAAAAAGTTCATTAAATTCAATTAAAGCCAGTCTGTTTTAGAGCCGGCATGCAGCAGCCTTCAGTGTTATTACACTTGAAGACACTTCTGCTCTGGCATTAATTTAAGGTGCAGTTGTTGCCCTTTGACTGACACAGACAGTCCCTGAGAGGGGAAGATGATTTGCAGATCTGTGGTAGACCAATGAGTGGGAGTGATGAGGTGAGCGCAGAGCAAGAGAAATGAACGAACACTGCATCAGTTATAAGATGTGCTAATTGGGATGGGACAAACTGAAATCTGGAAAGGGCTTTGTGATTAGACCTAACTCTGGGCCTGTCTGAATGACCATGATGATCAGTTCGCTCCCTTTTCTCCATTTGACATCTGAATTTCCTCATTACCTCTGAAGATATTTTAAAAGCCAAATCCACAGTGTGTGTCAACTGACTTCCTTATTTCGTGTCGCCATGCCTGTCGAGCTTTTTGACTCTAGCAATATTAGAGGACGTTATGGGACACTCCTGTAGTAAGAATTATGAAATAGCAAAGAGGATGTCTTCCTGACATAGAATGGACAAGCACTACTTTCACAATATAGTGAATCCTTTATTTGCTTGGATACCAACTAATCTGAAATTGTTTGGACATAGTTTTAAGCAAACCCATTAGAAAATGATTTATAGGTTATTCATGTTAAATTAACCCTTTCATGCATTGTGGTCACTCCAGTGGACAGTTCTTCTCCAGCTGTTCTCTTGTATATTCATAGGTTTTGTTGTTTTAGTTCCATATGAGCCAACACAGTGGACACTTATGCAACATCCCATAATACACTGCAATTCATACGATTACTATAACTTTGCTGTTCTTGATAAACCTGATCTGCAGTAACATGTTTAAGTGTAAATCAGTTATTTGTTAGACAAAAAGAGTTGTTTTTTGCATATTATATGAGGTAATAACTAGCATTAGAGTATGTTAAAATGTGAGAAAACATCAAATTAGCAGCCTTAAAAATGTCTTTATTTCATTGTTTTCATTTTACTTTCTGATATTGGGTTTTAAATACGTCTTTCTTTACTTAAAGAATTAAATGCATGGACATTTTTGTAACTCCATTAAAAAAAAAACTTGATCGCAATTTTTTTTTTTTTTTTTTTTTTTTTTATGCCTAAGGAGGTATAAAAACACTCCAGAAAAAAAAAAAAAAATCTTGACTAAGGTTCTCATAATTCATGCATGAAAGGGTTAAGTTAGGTAACTGCATCACTTGAGAGTGCAGAGTGTCTCAAAATAAAAGAAACATTTAGCCCACAGGCCAGGATGGTCCCTCGTGCACCCCCCCACAATCCTATAAATTTGGTATCATTGGATTCCTTGGGATGTCTACATTACAAATACGGGGTGGGGAAGCAAAATTTACAATGAACATTTAGTTATTTTTTCTCAGCAGGCACTACGTCAATTGTTTCGAAACCAAACATATATTGATGTCATAATCATACCTAACACTATTATCCATACCTTTTCAGAAACTTTTGCCCATATGACTAATCAGGAAAGCAAACATCAAAGAGTGTGTGATTTGCTGAATGCACTCGTCACACCAAAGGAAATTTCAAAAATAGTTGGAGTGTCCATAAAGACTGTTTATAACGTAAAGAAGAGAATGACTATGAGCAAAACTATTACGAGAAAGTCTGGAAGATACTATTAAAGAAGAATGGGAGAAGTTCTCACCCGAATATTTGAGGAACACTTGAGCAAGTTTCAGGAAGCATGTGAAGGCAGTTATTGAGAAAGAAGGAGGACACATAGAATAAAAACATTTTCTATTATGTCAATTTTCTTGTGGCAAATAAATTCTCATGACTTTCAATAAACTAATTGGTCATACACTGTCTTTCAATCCCTGCCTCAAAATATTGTAAATTTTGCTTCCCCACCCTGTATAACTGGTAACAGTAAAAAAAAAACTGGGACTCACTGTGACATATCAACAGTTTTATTGACCTATCGTATAACATACAAAATGGCTAAATGGATAATTTTACCATTTGATACAAAAACTCATTAAATCCTCTTTTTTTTTTTTTTTTTTGGATAATTGAACATATAAAGCACAAAATAAAAACTAATTGTATGCCAAATCATTTACTTTTTAAATAATGCACCTATCCTTATTGTGTTTAGAGATATACTAGAGCAGGGGTCTCAAACATGCGGCCCGGGGGCCAAATGCGGCCCGCCACAGGTTCCAATGCGGCCCGTGGGATGAATTTGCAAAGCGCAAAAATTCCACAGTTAAAGCTGTCTAGCTCATTTTAGTTCAGGTTCCACATACAGACCAATATGATCTACAGTAAAATAACAGCTTAATAACCTACAGAAAATAATGACTCCATATTTTCTTCTCGGTTTAATGTAAAAAAATAAATAAATTACATTATGTTTATAAATAATGACAACTTCTAATTTTTGTCTTTGTTTTAGAACAAAAAATAATATTAAATTATGAAAAAATTTACATTTACAAACTATCCTGTAACAATAAAATGTGAATAATCTGAACAAATATGAACAACCTGAAATGTCTAAAGGAAATTAAGCACAATTTTAACAATTTTCTGCCTTCTACTAAGTGTTTAGTGTCTTTGTAGATCCAATCCATAATGCACATGTGTAAATGATAAGTTGAGGCATAGTATTGTTAAAACTGCACTTATTTTTCTTAAGAAATTTCAGTTTTTTCAGGTTATTCACATCTTTTTTTGTTTGATAAGTTTATAAAAGTATTTTCATAATTTAATGGTGTTTTTTGCACTAAAACAAAGACAAAAATTTGGAGTTATCATTATTTATAGGTTATTATGCTATTATTTGACTGGTCCGGCCCACTTTAGATCAAATCGGGCTGAATGGGGCCCCTGAAAGAAAATGAGTTTGAGACCCCTGTACTAGAGTAAAGTATGGCATGGTATAAACAATGAACATCCGTATCACAATACATGATCATGACCTCAATAAATGTTTGTTCTTCACAACTCTCCATACATTTGGCTAAAATATATATACAACAACAAAGCTCAGTGTCTTAGCTTTCATCTCCTGCAAAAAAGTAATCCAGTAGGACAAATATTGGCAAAGATACCACGTTTCAATGAGTTATGGATAAAATGGAGAAATTAAAACTGAAGATTGCATAATTATCTGTTATATAATTTGACATGAAACTAAAATGTCACATGCTTTGGGTGTTAACAGGACAGAACTTTCGATATGAACAATTCTTCTGCCAGAATTTTCACCCATATGAAATGTTTAATATGTCTCAATATGTCCAATGAGTAATCTAAAACAGTTTAGTGTTGCTCTTCATCTACGTTATCCATTGATATCTTTTATTTGCAGTGATATTTTGTGACTGACCAAGACAAGAAATGTTTGTGTCTAAGGATTGAAAATTTGTTTCTCAAAAATATTTCAGTATTTGATGCTTTTAACATTGTGTGATGGTTGGAAAACAACAAAGACTTCGTGGAGAATGGATTTGCTTCAATCAGGCAATCCGTTTATTTGTGCACAAATGAGAAAACTGACATACGAAGATTCGCCCTCTCTCAAGAGTCAGTTCTACCTAATACAGAAAATCAGTCTAATTTATAGAGGCTGTGCTAAGCTTACATGGGATTGGTTAATATGACGTATGATACTGTTGCTAAGTAAAGAAAGAATGTCAGATGGACACAGGACAGAATGTAAGACCTTGGAGTCATTCTGGAAAGTTTGGGAAAGTAACTCTTTGTTGAATTCCAGAACTGAGAGAGCTCATGCTCTGCTATGGGCTAAAAGGTCAAACTGTACATTGTGCTATCTTTAGAGATAAAGTAGCTTACAATATGCAGAATTGAGAAGCTGACTGAGAGAAACATTCATGTTTTGAAGGACACAGGTGTCTGACTAACAGTTGTGAGGAGCCAGGAAAAGAAAACTTGTGGTCAGCATTAAGTATTAAAATCAGTATTAACAATTGTCTTGATGATTTTAACATTTTAACACCTCTTTCTGCAGCATCGTTAACGACAAGTAGCTTCGAGACATTCATTCATTTTCTGAACCCGCTTTATCCTCACTAGGGTCACAGGGTCGCTGGAGGCTATCCCAGCTACTTATGGGCGAAGGCGGGGCTCACCCTGGACAAGTCACCAGTTCATCACAGGACTGAACATATAGAGACAAACAATCACCCTCACATTCACACCTATGGGCAATTTAGATTAACCAATTAGTTTATCAGTGCATGTCTTTGGATGGTAGGAGGAAACCGGAGTACCCAGAGAGAACCCACGCAGACATGGGGAGAACATGTAAACTCCACACTCCCCCATCGACTGGTGTTGGATTCGAACCCAGGACCTTCTTGCTGTGAGGCACGAGTGCTATCCACTGCACCATCGTGTCGCCCGAGACAATAGCCCTCATTTCTCTTTACTGTGGCTCTTCCTCCCGCTGCTCTGGGGGTGCTTCCAGCCATGCCCCATCCATGCCTAGAAGGTCAAATATCAGCCAGGACTGGGGTCTCATAAGATCCTCCAGGTCAGGCTGCTGTCCATGCCATGTGAATACTGCAGCTTTGGGGTTGGCCTGCATTTGTCTTGCCATGGCTGCTTTGGTTTCTACTGGTACTTCATCATCAAAGAGACTTACAGGGGTTGGACAAAAGAATGGAAACACCTTAAAAAAATCAACAAAATATAATTTAATATGGTGTAGGTCCGCCTTTTGCGGCAATTACAGCCTCAATTCTCAGAGGTATTGATTCATACAACTTGTGAATTGTTTCCAAAGGAATTTTAAGCCATTCTTCAGTTAGAATACCCTCCAAGTCTTTTAGAGACGATGGCGGTGGAAATTGACGTCTTACTTGAATCTCTAAAACTGACCATAAATGCTCAATAATGTTGAGGTCTGGGGACTGCGCCGGCCATACGAGATGCTCAACTTCATTAGAATGTTCCTCATGCCATTCTTTAACAATTCTAGCTGTATGGATTGGGGCATTATCATCTTGAGGTGAAGGTGTTTCCATTATTTTGTCCAACCCCTGTAGTACCACAAGAGACTCAGTCAGGTCCCACATGTGACGCAGTATGGATGTCTTTAATTTAGGCACTTTAGTATCCATTTAGTATCCATTAAGCATGGTAATGCATTTAAAAACGGCATGTTTTGGTGTTTTTTGATGGGCCCTTCATACTTTGCAATGTGGGGGGGTCAAACTTTGATGGATTTTGCTGAAATTTTTTTTTTGGGGGGGGGCTATTATCATGTTGGAGATTAACTGGTTTAAATAACAACGTGAACTGAAGAGAAAAGTAATTTTTGAGATGCCCTATTTTATATGTTTTACGGTAGGTCAATAAAACTGTTGATATGTCACAGTAAGTCCCAGTTTTTTTTTACTGTTACCAGTTATATTTGTAATCTAGACATCCAAAGGAATCCAATGATACCAAATTAAAGGATTGTGTGTGTGTGTGTGTGTGTGTGTGTGTGTGTTGGGGGGCATCCTGGCCCGTGGCCTAATTGGTAAGACTGCCTTCATATCAATGTCGATCAGGTCTGTCCATCAGTCCTGACCCTTTTTAACGCGCAAATACCTCAAGAACGTGTTGAAGTTTGGCACAAACCTACACATGGACTCAAGAACTGCAGTGTTGTAGTCGTGTGAGTTGTTCTGGTTGACTTTCCATTGGGGGAGTATCTGACATGATCATAAGTGCTGTTCCAATTCACTGAAAAACTAAACAGAACTTTATACACTCTAAAAAATGATTAATAGGCTCAACGTAAAAAAAATTGAGGTAACAATTTCCATTAATCTTTTTAAGTTATTTCAACTTGGCAAATTGCTTAAATGCCACAAGACTTCTCTAGTTAAGTAAACTCTATTACTTTAGTACAAACAACATGATTTGCTTTTTACTCTACAAGCTTAATTAAGTCGAACCAACTTAATTTTAATTGTGTAAAAACTACTCCATTTAGTTATATTGACTTATTGTTTTACTTTTATTCTACTCAAAAATGTTCATACAAGTAGTTTCTTTAATTTTTTGAGTTGGTCTAACTTATTTCTGTACATCACAAGAAATTTCACATGGAAATTCCAGTTATATGACTGACCTGTTTAATTCTCTGCGCAACTAACTTACTAAATGTGTCTGCATGTTAATATCGCAAATGTACACAGTACTATTCTCATGTTCTTGCAGATATTAATTTATAATTGTTAAGCAGTGAGGAGTTACATTAAGCAATTTAACTGCAACTAACAATAAACCAGAAAGGCACTGTTTGGCCTATGGCTCTGACTCATGGTGCAGTTCTATAAAAAAATAAAAAATAAAAATAAACACAAAAAGGCCAATAAACATTAGAATGCACACATTAACTCAAAATTAACACCAACATCACAACCCTGCTGAACCCCTGCACATAAAAGAACACGTTTTCAACAATATACCCAATACCCACAATGCAATGCAGCAAATACGCGACAATATATACTACAATTTTAAATTAGAAAGGAGCAAAATGTGTATTATTCAGTCCTTGAATAATTAAAACTACTGTTGCAGAAACAAAGCTAAATTCTATCAAGCCTTAAAGTTTGGTAAGTTCTGTGCAAAATCATGTTTCTCCCTTTTTTTTCTGTGCTTCCCTCCTTTTCTTGTGGTAGGCGTGGTCTGTCAGCAAAACATGTCCAGGCTCGTCAGCTTTGTACTCAGCTTTTAGAGGAAGCTTACAAGATTTTTGAGCTGTGCTAACTTAATATATTTCTTTGTTAAGTTAAAGGCAGAAATGTCTGTTCAAAATCAATATGTTATTAAGTTAAGAGTGTTTTCCTTGTTTTTCATTTAGATCAACTTAATAAAATAACTTATCATCTGATTTAAATGTGTACATGTAACAAACTTAATTTTTTTAAGCAGCGAAAGCTCTTGATTTTAAGCTTAATTTACTAACCCCATGAATCATTTTTTAGAGTGTAGGATGGAAACATATATTTTGTCTTATGGTTTTATGTATGCACTGTCACTTCACTCAAATTGTTTATTGTTACTGTATCGTCTATTATTACCGTTATTGTTTTACATGGTCGCATTTTAATTGTCCGTGGTTACTTTTGTTGTTTTATGTGATCGCATTTTAAAGTTAGCTTTTAATCTTGTACTGCTGTGCAATGACAAATAAATAAATTCTGATTCTGATTCTAAATAATGTTAGCTAGATCCTGACCTTGCAGCAAATGAGGTTTTTACTCATAGATTAATGCTAGATTAAGAAGGTAGCTCTGAAATGCATATTGTAGTCCTTTTCTATTGAGTCTACGTAACTTTTATATGTTATTTCCTTTAGAACAATTACTATAATTGCATAAAATGAAGCAAAACTCACGTCTAAGTTTTCCAACATTTGCTAATTTTTATTCCTGCAGCACACTATTTTCAGTTTGCCAATGTGTGTCCCTGCTCTTTCTTCTTAAATACACCCTTTTGCTTTTGGCTTTGTCTCTTTTGTCACCCTTGTCTTTCACCGTGTCTTTTCACATCCGCTATTCATCTTGTGTTGCTGTGTGTGTGTGTGTTGGTGTGTGTTGTGTGTGACTGTATGCGAGCCAGATAACTTGTCTGTGGTGCTATTGAGGTTAATGAGGGGAGACAGCATCAGGCTCCTGATCCCTTTAATAAACCTCGTCAGCTCCACCTGTCTGCTGCATACCAATGACTTACCCAAATGTAGTGCTGCATCTGTGTCAGAGCGGAGAAAAAACATCTCTATGAAAGGAAATGAGGCTTGAACTATGGATGACTTTAAAAAAAAAAAAAAGCCTTTTGATGAGTTTCCTGAGTGCACAGACTGGCAGGTCAGTTTGTTATCAGGGACAGACGATGAAGCGGGTACACAGTCGGGGACAGGATTTATTCAAATGTGACTGGGCATTTTGGGAAACAGTGTATCTTCCATTTGCCTAGATGAGATTAAAATAGACCGAATTAGATCAAAGTTTAATAATCTCTGCAGGGAAAGTAGGGAATAGATAAGAACATATAAGTAGCTGCCCACAAATCTGATAAAGATGCGGTGAGGATAAACCTCACTGTCTAAATTTTGGACATTTTACATAGCCTAAAATCTTCAAATATACACAGTTGTTCTTAGCATTTAGGCGGCAGCATTTATTTATATTTCGTCAGATCTACATCATGGAAAGTCCTGCTGCGTTGACAATGAGCAAAAAAAAAAAAGTCTAAGTATAATAACATGCTTAAAAGCAGCATATCACCTTATCAGTGGTCAGCACTGTTACAAATGACTTCAAATGTGGCTTTCATATCCATTTGTTCCAATCTGACTGGCTCATATAATTGAAAATAAATTGCCTTCCTTTTTCCTTAAACATGCTTATCATGACAAAACAGAATTAAGGTGATTTATTACCATTTACTGATGTTTATTGCCATTCTTCTGTCACACAAAGATGAATGGATCCCTTAGGCCCCGGGAAAAATAGGGATGAAAATTAGGTTAACAGAATTACAGTTCTTTTAATGTCTGACAACAAAATGCCAATGTATCTCTAAAATACATTGAATGTTTTCTCTTCAGTAATTATCCACTTTAATTCATTTTAACATTCAAATGACATTTTGACTTTTACAAACAACCATTACATTCAGGGAAAATGTTATTCACCACACTTTACTTTTTGGAATACCTTTATTATTAGCATAAATAGGCAATCCATTGTTCTGACTTGTATGATAATGGTGTTTATGATTTTCTGACCTCTGATGATCCCCTTATGCTTCAATTTAAGTTACTGTCATATCTGTCATTTGCTTCATTTACACATTGGTTATTTGTTTATTTGATAATACAGTTTATTTACACAGACAGTGCACACATTTCTGTGAGTATGCCAGTTTAGCCATTGGGCTAATTTTCACCATTAGTCCCTGAAGAGGTCCAATAACATCCATAAAATACATACCCATAGTGCTTCAGATAAAGAATAAATAAAAACCAGAAGTCAATTAAAGATTGAGATGACACCAATACACTTTAGATGTGTGTCATATAATGTGCTGCTAGTTAAACACTTTGTTATTCTTCATCACTCATGCCAACATATTGGTCACTACAGGTGTATGTGTCTAATTTATAAGTCAGCATTTTTCAACCTTGGGGTCAGGACCCCATGTGGGGTCACCTGGAATTCAAATGGGGTTACCTGAAATTTCTAGTAATTGATAAAAATAAAAAGTTACTAATAAAAAATATATGGTGAGGTGATAGAGACAATCCCAATACATAAAAGACATGACAAACTGAAACTGAAGCACTGTGGTTCTGTTTATCTTTCAAATGTTCATTGTGGTCAGTTTCAGATGCTGCAGCTCTTTCATAATTCATAGTTAGTTCTTGTTCGTTCAGTATTAATTGCCAGCCTTGTAAATCCAAGCTGGACTGACTGTACATATCCTGACCAAGGAAAATAAAATTCTCACTTTGTGCAGTAATATACACCCGGCTTTTCTGCCTCTGTTCATAATAATATACATTATATAGACTAAATGTCATCTAAAATTAACATTTATTTGCAACATAGTATAGCAAACTATTACATGATAAAAAAAACGAATTAATCTTAGCCAAAAAAAAAAAAGTCTCCGTTTTGAATGTCTAGTGTCGCCACAAATTTGTGATGTTAAAATGGGGTCACGAGCCAAAAAAGGCAGGGAACCACTGTTCTAAGTCAAACTGTTATAGAAAGAAGTGTTCTTGGAAAGCTTACACAATGAAAAACAAGAAAAGCACTTGGAGAGCGCAGACCTCCGCCAAGGCAGATCAGTGGGCTCCCATGCCCCCCCCACCCCCGATCACCACCAAAATTTAATCATTTCTTCCTTGTGCCAGTATCAACATTTCCTGAAAATTTCATGAAAATCCGTCCATAACTTTTTGAGTTATCTTGCTAACAAACAAACATGCACGCACGCACACACACACACAAAGCAAAGAGATCATAATACCTCCTGGTGGAGGTAACCAGGGTGAGAAATAAATGGTATTTATTTTTTGTATAACGACATATTTCACTGGTGAATCAGTGTTGTAGAAGATGATGGTGTTTCCACAGTAACTATGGAGCCTCTGAACGTCCAAATGGGTCATATCTGATCACCATGAAAAGATGACAAACTGTATTTTACACTAATTATTTACATGTATTGATAGAATTAGTGGATGAACAGTTTAGATCAATAGATGTTATTGGTTGATAGTGGATGTTTGGGTCTTCATGAGTTAATGTTCACATGTGTAATATCACAAAAACAATCTAAAAAGACAATGTACATCCATGCAAACCAACCAAAATAGCTGTTACTCACACATCATGCTTGAAGATGATGCTAAATATGAGAAAAATTTGATCCTCAAGGGATTAACGTTCAGATGTTGCACATCTCAACCTACTCAGCAGACAGTGTCTCTGTTAGACATTTGGTGTCAAGGTACAGATGGTTCTTCATCAGACAGCTTTACTCACTGACACCTGCTGATGGTGATAAGATCCACAGCTCAGACTGGATATATAGACCACAGGTGTCAAACATGCGGCCCGGGGGCTAAGTTCGGCCCGCTAAAGGGTTCAATCCAGCCCCTGGGATGAATTTGTGAAATGCAAAAATTACTGAAGATATTAACAATCAAGGATGTTAAAATCATTTTAGATCATTTCAGTCTAAAGTGGATCAGAGCAGTAAAATACTATCATAATAACCTATAAATAATGAAAACTGTAAATTTGTCTCTTTGTTTTAGTGTATAAATAAGTAAAATTACACAAAAATGTTGACATTTCCAGACTAGCCTTTTACAAAAAATATGAAAATCTGAAATGTCTTAAGAGAAGTATGTGGAATTTTAATAATATTCTGCCTGTTATTTAATGTTTTGTATCCACTGTGATCTGTAAGTTGTGATTCACATGTATAAATGATAAACTATGCTGTAATATTGTTAACATTGCACTTATTTTACTAAAGAATTTTCAGGTTGTTTATATTGGTTCATGTTATGTTCAAATACAATTCGTAGATTTAAACATTTTCATTGTAACAGAATTTACCTTTTTCATTCAAAAGTTCTTATTCTATTATTTGTATTATTTTACTGGTCTGGCCCACTTTATATCATATTAGGCTGAATGTGGAACTGAACTAAAATGAGTTTGACACCCCTGTTTTAGAAGAAGTAAGCACAATTTTAACAATATTCCGCCTGTTACTAAATGTTTTGTGTGTTTGTAGATCCACATTGATCTGTAAGTGATAATGTACATGTGTAAATGATAAACTGAGGCTTAATATTGTTAAAATTACACTTATTTTTTCAGTTTTTTCATGTTATTCACATCTTTTGAAAGGATAGTTTGTAGATGTAAACCTTTACATCATGTAAATTTGCTTTTTTTGCTCTAAAACATAGAGAAAAATTTGGAGTTGACATTATTTATATATTATTATGTTATTATTTTACTGGTTTGGCCCACTGCAGATCAAATTTAGCTGAATCTGACCCCTGAACTAAAATGAGTTTGACACCCCTGATATAGACTGTAAGGAAAAGGTGGTGGCAATGGGCGCAGACCTGTTCACACTGCAGTTTTCAGAATGTAAAAATATGAAAATTATACTCCTTTTACCATCTCTGCCTTTGTGCAAGGCAACAAAGTGATGTTCACTGACTGAACCTGGTCAGACTCAAACTACATTCACAGTGATATAAGTACCTTTACTAGAAAACTCAACCATACTTTACAGAGAGACAGGGAAACAAAAGTGGTGGTTTGAACAGATTACTGCAGTCTGTTCTGCCTCAATGACTTTGTGCGGTGGTACTGAAAATACTTAACGGACAAGAAAACTTTATTCTTCCTGCAAAGAATGGAGGAAGTCTTTTCCCCTTGTATCTACACCTACCCTGAGCATATACACAGATATAAAAATACAGTCCCACATCTGCACCTTCTGCAAGTTCCCCAAAGAGATCTACTCCTTGTACTTGAAGAAAAAACTTTCGAGTACAGCTCATCTTTCTTTCTATCTTGTATTCATATGAGTATAGATCTCTGCAGAGTCATACATCTAAATATAAGCCTAAAAAGACAGAGAACAATATAAGTAGGGAGGAAGTGTGAGAGAGGAAAGGAAGAAATTGGGATTGCATTCATTTTGGAGTCAGGTCTTTTGTTCTGCATCTCTTAAAAGGAGGGAAGGACCATCTCCATGTAGATTGCTTTCTGCGGCAACACACACACACACACACACACCTACACACACACAGTCCACTATATATCCATATGTACATTCATACCAAAGCTTTAGAGCTAGCTCCTGTCTCAAACTGAAAGGACATGTTGTTACTCTCCACTTTTACTTTCATTTGAATGCAAACCAAACTAGAAGCACTCGGAGAGCGCAGACCTCCGCCAAGGCTGATCAGTGGCCCCCCCCGTGGGCCCCCCCCACCCCCGATCACCACCAAAATTTAATCATTTCTTCCTTATCCCATTTCCAACAAATCCTGAAAATTTCATCCAAATCTGTCCATAAGTTTTTGAGTTATGTTGCACAATAACGATCAGTGGCCCCCCCTCGTGGGCCCCCCCACCCCCGATCACCACCAAAATTTCATCATTTCTTCCTTATCCCATTTCCAACAAACCCTGAAAATTTCATCCAAATCTGTCCATAAGTTTTTGAGTTATGTTGCACACTAACGATCAGTGGCCCCCCCCTCGTGGGCCCCCCCACCCCCGATCACCACCAAAATTTAATCATTTCTTCCTCATCCCATTTCCAACAAACCCTGAAAATTTCATCCAAATCTGTCCATAACTTTTTGAGTTATGTTGCACACTAACGGACAGACAAACAAACAAACAGACAGACAGACAAACAAACAAACAAACAAACAAACCCTGGCAAAAACATAACCTCCTTGGCGGAGGTAATTATTTCCCCCACCCTAACCATATTATTTTTGTAACTGAATGTGACTGAAGCTTAACTCTGGCATTAGCACAGTCTAAATTAAACTGTCAAGTGTACATTGTGACATTCTCTTCAGCATTTTTCTTTTTGTACTCCTCTTCAGTAGTGGTGCTGATTGTTAAAATTGTTCAGGTTGGACAGGTCCTATAAAGGTCTCCAACAGTCACATTAAGCAAAATCTGCAGATGACACTATTTAAAGGCTCAGGGTGTAAGATTTGTGCCCACTCATATGCTTATACTGTATAAGGTTGGTGTTGAGAGCACTGACTGTATAACAGACGGCTCAGGGATGAATCCAAAGCATGAATCCAAACAAGCAAAATGAAAATGTGGTGTCAGAAACCAGTATTTTAATAAAAAATATTCCATTTGTATTCAAAAGTATTTAACCTGTATTCATGTGCATCCCAGAAGTTAGTCTTAGTGTAATGTGAAAATCGTACTGGAGTAGCGGACTTTTTTTCCTGGGAGAACCACTACAAAAAGACACGTGCACCCATGCAAAGTTTCAAAATGTATTGGACAAAAGTACATGTGTGGAAATTTTGGACATTCTGGGAAATAATTTACATATTATGGGCAAAAGTTGCATATTTATACAGGGTGGGGAAGCAAAATTTACAATGAACATTTAGTTGTTTTTTCTCAGCAGGCAAAACGTCAATTGTTTTGAAACCAAACATATATTGATGTCATAATCATACCTAACACTATTATCCATACCTTTTCAGAAACTTTTGCCCATGTGAGTAATCAGGAAAGCAAACGTCAAAGAGTGTGTGATTTGTTGAATGCAATCGTCACACCAAAGGAGATTTCAAAAATAGTTGGAGTGTCCGTAAAGACTGTTTATAATGGAAAGAAGAGAATGACTATGAGCAAAACTATTACGAGAAAGTCTGGAAGATACTATTAAAGAAGAATGGGAGAAGTTGTCACCCCAATATTTGAGGAACACTTGCGCAAGTTTCAGGAAGCGTGTGAAGGCAGTTATTGAGAAAGAAGGAGGACACATAGAATAAAAACATTTTCTACTAAGTCCATTTTCTTGTGGCAAATAAATTCTCATGACTTTCAATAAACTAATTGGTCATACACTGTCTTTCAATCCCTGCCTCAAAATATTGTAAATTTTGCTTCCCCACCCTGTATATGATAAATTAATACTGGGAAATAGTTGCATATGGATATATGCTGTCCAATCTAGATAGAGACCAGTAAAAATTTACCCTATCATGGACAAAGCCAAAAAGGCGGGCTCAAATGTGACTGGAATAATGTTCTAGTCATTCATTCATTTGCTGAACCCACTTTATCCTCACTAGGGTCACAGGAGTGGCTTGTAGCCTATCCCAGCTCCACAGGGGTGAAGGTGGGGTACACCCTGGACATGTCTCCAGTTCATCACAGAGCTGACACAGAGACAAACCATCACTCTCACATTCACACCTATGGGCAAGTTAGATTAACCGATTAACCTATCAGTGCATGTCTTTGGATGGTGGGAGGAAGCACCCTGCCACCATGTCCATGTGGGCCCCAGAAGGGTTACAACTGGGTTGCATAGAAGGGTCCCATGTGGGTTTGTCCGCAGTTTCCATGGTGGCCCCACATGTGTTTGCCCATATCAGAATCAGAGACCTGAATATCTCATATTATTTATCCTTCACACTATTTTATCCCACGATATTTATCTTTCATGTCATTAGCTCTACTTCTCATGTTATTTGCACCACTTAAATTCTATGTTTTACAAATATCTTAGTTTGCAATACTTTTTATTTTTTAATGTAAATAATGGTGCCTTTTACTGATATTTACCTCCGCCAAGGAGGTTATGTTTTTGCCAGGGTTTGTTTGTTTGTCTGTCCGTTAGTGTGCAGCATAACTCAAAAAGTTATGGACAGATTTTGATGAAATTTTCAGGGTTTGTTGGAAATGGGATAAGGAAGAAATGATTAAATTTTGGTGGTGATCGGGGGTGGGGGGGCCCACCGGGGGGGCCACTGATCAGCCTTGGTGGAGGTCTGTGCTCTCTGAGTGCTTCTAGTTGTTGTTGTTTTACTGATATTTTTCTGTAAATTCTTGCACTGAACCTGAGAGCTTTGCCTCAATTTTGTTGTACTTAGTACAATGACAATAAAGAGATTCTGATTTTGATTCTGATTCTGATATGGGCAAACACATGTGGGGCCACCATGGAAACTGCGGACAAACCCACATGGGACCCTTATATGCAGCCCAATTGTAACCCTTCTGGGGCACACATGGACATGCTGGCTGGGTGCAAACTCCACACAAAAAGGTCCCGACTGGTGTTGGAATCGAACCCGGGACCTTTTTGCTGTGAGATACAAGTGCTAACCACTGCACCACCGTGTCGCCCCAAAAATGACATAATGATATGATGATAACAATGTTCTAAATGTGGTAAAAAGGGGAGGTGTATAACTAAAACCCAACCTATTTTTGGAAAAATAAAAATGGTCTCCTAGAGTGAAAAAGTCAGTTGTTATACTTTTCTTTTTTTCAGTTGTTCAGACAAGGTATAGTTTTAGCTGTTACCTGCTTGACAGTTTCGACTGTGACTCCAGTCTTCCTCAGAAGCGTCATTCGACATGCTGTTGACATGTCATTTATCAGCTGGTGGGTTGGCTCGACGGGCTCTGATTGGCCTGTCCGCACCTCCCCTGCCTTGGGTGGTCTCTGGAGGAGGGAATCCAGGTGTGTGAAAGCATGTATGCCCCCTCGTCCCGGTTGATCGTGCCACTCGCCCGCTTCCTGATCTCTATTGCCTCCTTGATCCAACATTTGAGTTTGTCTCTGATGTTATTATAATGCTCTTATCCCAGTCCATGTTATGGTTGTGTCTTCTGCAGAGGTCTGTGATGGCTGATTTTAGGTTCTCCTGTTCTGCTTTGTCCTTTTGAGTCTGTGTGTCTGTCTCCTTTTCGCATTCTTTTTGATGTTCTTTTCTCCTTGTGTTGAAATACTGTCCTGTTTCCCTGATGTAGGTTTTGTCACATGATTTGCACAGTATTTCATAAATGACGTTGCATTTTTGGTCCAGTGCAATTTTGTCTCTTGGGTGTACGAGTAAAATTACAAGTATAATTACATCAACAGGAGACAAAACGAATGTCATTAGCCTTAAAGTCAGTTGTTGTTTCTGCAGATATCAACTCAGTGTTTATTTTGTGTATGAATAAACAGTTTATGTGGCTCAAATTCTGCTCGATCTCCAACTTTGACTTGACTCTGTGTGCGTTTAGTTGACGAAGCTCCACTACATTGATCAGGGAGTACAGAGACATAAATTCAACATTCCAGAGTAGTGTAGAAGAGCGTCAAAGGGACCAAAGATGTAGCCACCTGCGGCTGTAAATTTTACACGACAAAAAGATAGGAGATACAACACTAGAAAAACCATTGGTGCAGTAGGAACAAACTAAAGTTAACTGAAAAATATTAATATTTACCAGAAAGAATGAGTTGAAAGCATCACTGTTCTTCAGATTTTGTCTGTGGGCTTCAGGGGTTCTGGGAGAAAAGGGCTGGTCCAGGCTGTATGTTATTTATGTGAATCTGATAGACACTAGTCATTACAACTTGAATTAAAATTGAAGTAGTCTCATTAAGGGAATCCTATGCACAATTAACCTGAAAGGGGATTTAATTTGCATGTTGACTTCCATTTTCACTGAATACTCTATTGTAATAATTTAACATAAAAAAAACTAAAAGTTAAATCAGCTCTTCAGTATAAATACAATCGACTAGAACCTAACAAAATTTGCCCTTTATTACTGTCATCCCCTGCAGCAACGGTTTCTTTTATTTAATATTTCATCAAATAGTTTAATAGAGTTTTGCACTGTCAGAGCTGTAACAAAATGTCCAGTGTAACATCATTTAGCTGAAGAATGAATGAACTCTCAGTTGAAGTATATATCATGTAGAGGGTAGAGGCAGTTCAGCAGTTTTGAAGTTTGTGTGTAATGTGAGTTTGCAGAATATCTTAACTTGCTTTGAATGAAGCTGCAGTGAATTGTATTTGATCAAGTCTAGAGTATATTAGGTTTTGATTTGGGTGCACCATGGCTGTGTTAAGTCCTCTAGGACACATCAAAGTCAAAACCTTAAACTGGATTTATACTTCTGCAAGAGTTGGGGCATAGTCTACAATGACTATGCACGAAGGTTTGGGGGTTACATCATATGGCGACGGCTGCTTGCTTCACAAAGTTTCTGCCTGTTGCAATGTTGGTATTGATTGAAGACATACCACATGTGTACTGTGGGTAGTGTGATGCTTTCTCTCTGGATTTTCACCCACAGAGACTGTCAGGGCAGAAAAGAGTGAGAAAGTTTTAGAAGCTACCTGAATAAAACAAATGTCTAATAAATATCAGCCTTTATCTGTATCTCCGCCAAGGAGGTTGTGTTTTCATTGGGGTTTGTTTATTTGTTTGCCTGTTAGAAGATACCTCAAAAAGTTATGGAAGGATTTGGATGAAAATTTCAGGAAATGTTGATACTGGCACAAGGAACAAATGATTACATTTTGGAGGTGACCGGGTATGTGTGTGTGTGGGGGTTAGCTTTGCCCCTACCTGGACTGCCATTTCACTTCGCACCACATCTGACCTATCCCATATCAGATAAATGGACGTCTGATATGCACTGATTTCTAGGTTGTAAAGCTACAGACCTTTAAACCTTTAAACATACATTGTGCTGTATTTCAAGAGCTCATTATGTTTGCCTTAAATGTTAACATGTTAAACAAAGAAAGTATAATGTATGCCCCACAGATTGCACTGTATCTATGGCATACAAGTGTGTGTGTGTGTGTGTGTGTGTGTGTGTGTGTGTGGGGGGGGGGGGGTCGTTATTTGCAAGTAAGACCCTCTAAATAAGACCCTGAGGTATTTGCGATTTTTCATAGTCAAAGCTAATTACCATTCAGTTGGGTGGATTTCTACATTGAGGTGGTGGTGAGTTACTATCGATTAAAAGAATTAGCAGAAAAGAGATGGATCAGCAGTCAGACTCAATTGTACAACTGTGGGCACCTGTGGCTCAGGTGGTAGAGCGGGTCATCCAATAACTGAAGGGTTGGCGGTTCAAATCCAGAATCAAATCTGTCCTAGTCATGTGCTGTTGTGTCCTTGGGCTCAGTGGCGGCTGCTTGTCTTCCAGAGAGAGGAAGCTCATTGTCGGCTTACATCAAAGAAAAGTCAAGTTATTTAAACATAAATTTGGCCCTCCGTTCCTTTTTTAAGAAAATGGTCAGTGACCTTATCGTACCAAGTAAACAAGAAAACGCTGAAATGATGTTAAATTGAAACAAGGAAGTACAATGAGTGTGTTTTCTTTACAGTGCAAGAAATGAAGTAATTTCGTAGTGGTTTCTCTCTCGATTTCACGAGCAGAATGCGCGATGGTATTCTGACGGTAACTGAACTGCCAAGTGAAGGAGTAGATCTCAAAATAGCTGTCAATCAAATGGTATTCAGCCTTTCGACTGATCTTCCAATCAGCACATGGAAGCCCGGCGTCCAGCCCAGCCGAGTTCCGCCCACAGCTCCATTCACCCCCAGAGACGCCAAGCGTCCGGGGGCGGGACAACATCGTGGCACTTATCCAATTACTGTCCAGTTTTGAGGCAATGAAAAAAACTGTTCCACTCAGTCCCTTTGAAGTGCATGGACACTGAGCTTCCATGGGCAAATGCACTGAGCAGAGATCGTATGAGAAAACAGCGCAACGGGAATGTATGAGAAGTGAACAACATTGAGTCTGTTGATTTGTGATAAAACTGATTCTGAACGAACTCATCTTTGAGATGAACGTGTTCTAACACATTTGTAGTCAATGAAATGTCAACACAACCGCACATATTGAACCATTTAATTTCCGTAATTTTAGGGGAAGCTGAGCTTCCCTTGCAGTCTTTGAGAAATCGCCTCTGCTTGGGCAAGACACATCACCCACCTTGTGTCCAGTGCTGCTATTCACACTGGTGTATGAAAGTGTATGAATGTTCAGTGGTGGTCAGAGGAGCCGTAGATGCAAATTGGCTGCCACGCTTCTGTCAGCTGTGGCTACATATGTAGTTTACCACCACAAGAGTGTGAGTGTGTGAGTGAATGAAGAATGGATCCACTGTACGCGCTTTGAGTATGCGTTCATAGAAAAACACTATATAAATCTAATCCATCATTATTATTATTACAAGTTCACATCTGACAATAGTGTGTAACCTCACTAACTTCCTTCCTCAGCTCTGACTCCAAGGTGTCAATCAGAATCTAGAAAGACATACTGAGGTAAATGCATGTGAAACACTTACTATCAAAGTAGTTGTACATATTACATCATGCTACTGTAAATACACTGAACAAAAATATAAACGCAGCACTTTTGTTTTTGCTCCCATTTTTCATGAGCTGAACTCAAAGATCTAAAACTTTTTCTATGAACACAAAAGGCCTATTTCTCTCAAATATTGTTCATAAATTTGTCTAAATCTGTGTTAGTGAGCACTTCTCCTTTGTCCTTTGCTGAGATAATCCATCCACCTCACAGGTGTGGCATATGAAGATGCTGATTAGACAGCAGGATTATTGCACAGGTGTGACTTAGGCTGGCCACAATAAAAGGCCACTCTAAAATGTGCACTTTTACTGTATTGGGTGGTCCGGGGGGTCAGAAAACCAGTCAGTATTTGGTGTGACCACCATTTTCCTCGCACAGTCTTCTTCATGAATTCTCTGAAACAGCTTTGGAGATGGCTTATGGTAGAGAAATGAACATTCAATTCACAGGCAGAAGCTCTGCTGGAGATTCCTGAAGTCAGCATGACCATTGCATATTCCCTCAAAACTTGTGACATCTGTGGTATTGTGCTGTGTTATAAAACTGTGCATTTTGGAGTGGCCTTTTATTGTGGCCAGCCTAAGGCACACCTGTGCAAAAATCCTGCTGTCTAATCAGCATCTTGATATGCCACACCTGTGAGGTGGATGGATTATCTCAGCAAAGAAGAAGTGTTCATTAACACAAATTTAGACAGATTTGTGAACAATATTTGAGAGAAATAAACCTTGTGTGTACACAGAAAAAGTTTTAGATCTTTGAGTTCAGCTCATGAAAAATGGGAGCAAAAACAAAAGTGGTGCGTTTATATTTTTGTTCAGTGTAGAAAGACATACTGAGGTAAATGCATGTGAAACACTTACTATCAAAGTAGCTGTTCAGATTACATCACGTTACTGTAAATATGAAGACATTAACGCATGTTTTTACAATACAATGCAAATACAAATGTGTACTTAGTTCAGACTGCAGATATTTTAAATTAACTTAGACATCAGCATGTCTGGAGTGCACTCTGCCTTTCACCAATGGTAGCTGGGGTAGGGTCCAGCACCCTTGTGACCCTCTCAAATGGTTCAGAAAAAAATGAACTTAAATATCCAGATTTACATTTACATTTATGCATTTGGTAGATGCTTTTTTCCCAAAGTGACTTACAGGGGAAAAACCAGAAAGAAAAGAAAAATACAAGAATAGAGTAAAGACAAAAGACAGCTGTACAATTAAAACAGTGTTGTACAGGAGAATAAAAAAGCAAAATGATCGACTAAAGTACAAGAATAGATTAATAAAAAGACATAAACAGTGGAATAAAAATACCAAGTAAAACAACCGAATAAACATAATAATACAGAGATTATATACAGATAGATATTAACCCTTTCATGCATAGTGGTCACTGCAGTGGACAGCTGTTCAAAGGGGTTCTCTTATATACTTACAGATTTTGTTGTTTTAGTTCCATATCAGCCAACACAGTGGACGCTTATGTATCGTCCCATACACTGTAATTCATACCATTACTGTAAATTTGCTGTTCCAGATAAATCTGATCTGCAGTAACATGTTTGACTGTAAAGAAAAAAAAAAAAAAAAGCTAATTGTTATTAAACTGTAATTAACAGTTTTTTGTTTGTTTTTTTTTTTTTGCATATTATCTATATGCAGGTATTGTTAAAATGTAAGAAAACATCAAATTAGCAGCATTAAAAATGTTTTTACCTCATAGTATATCAGTAAATACATGTTTCTTTGCTTCTAAAATGAAATGTATGATGTCCAGCTGAGTGGACATTTTTGTAATTCCATGAAAAATAGGTTAATTAAAAAAAAAAATTGATCACATTGTTTTTTTTGTTTTTTGTTTTTTTTTCATGCCTATAGAGGAATAAAAACACTCAAGAAAAAAATCTTGACTGAGGTTCTCATAATTCGTGCATGAAAGGCTTAAATACATAAATTGTTTGAATTAACTTGACCTATAATTTTAACCATGTGAATGCAACTGTTCCAAGCTCAAGTACCGTACCTGAGTCCAGCTGAGAAGGTAGTCCTGGGTACGGACTGCCCGGACTCCAGTACACTTCGTCGCTGTGTGAAAGCGATCTGTGCCCGAGACCGAAGTGACCTAATCACCACTCTGCCAAAAGAATCACCACGAGACCATAGATGGCGCTCCTGTTGTCTCCTGAAAAAGCCTCGGATCCTCGTGGCACGGGCTCGCCTTATCGACCGAACCACTCTGTGATATATCAGGGACAACGAAGGTCAATCTTTTTCACTTTGACTCAAACAGGCGAACAGATAGGTAAGGGTTTGTCTTCTTCTGACTTGCACATTTGTAAGATAGCGACAGAATTCCTTCCACACCACCACCTACTGTTTCAGCCCTGTAACACCCACCTGTACTCCGGTACGGGCCGCAGTACGTGCTTCTGAACGCGACAAGTACTGTACGGACTCAAGTACGCAGTGTGAAAACGCCCTGAGAGTGAATTAATAATGGATCAAAATTGTAAAGCGCTTTGAGTTCCTTGAAAAGTTCTCTATATAAATCAAATCCATTATTATAATTATTATTATTATGCTGCAGTTGCCTGGAATTTTACAATAAAATAGTTGCAAGGAGTGGACTCACCATGAGGAGCCACTGTACTGCACTGTATTGTATTATACACCCTGGCATCAAAGTTTCTCATTGGTTACTTTCTTCTCAACAGGCCAAAATCAGAGGCAAAAAAAGTATTTGCCTGCATGAAAAATAGGCAAATAAGGGAAAAAAAAAAAAAAAAAAAGTAGATAGGGTGATGTGATGAGATGAGATAATGAGGGGAAAGAAAAGATAGCAGAGGAAAGGAGGAGATGAAAGGTGCGGCATTATGATGCAAGTACGATAAGTGTCATTTGGAGTCAGCAAACCCCGAGTACACAAACACACACTCTACACACTGTTCCCCGCTGTGTGTAGAGCCCTGATGCCACATGAAAAATGTTCGCTCTTTTCTCAGCTTGTTTACAACAGTGGCACTTTTCAATTAGCCAAGCAACTGCACACACACACATACACACATACTAACACAATGACACACAGTTAGGGCACACACACAAAATGGAAGCCTATTTTTCAGAAGGGAAAGCTATCAGTTGAGAATACAAACAACAGGGGATGTAAAACAAATGAGCAGCTGAAGACACACATACACATACGGGCATGTACGCACAAATTCACACCGAAGCTTTGCCATAAAAGCAGCAGAGGAAAAGGTTTTAAGGCAACATTTCACACACAGCAAATAATCAGTTTTTAAATTGTTTAGCATGTGTGTGTCTTCTGGGGGGAGTTCCCTCATGTTGTCTTCAATCAAGAACAGACATTCATTTGCATAACGTCGAAAAAAATGCACAGATGTCCACAATCACTCTTTCAGCTTGTGCTTATTTTTTTGGTGATTCTGATGTGGATAAATGGAAAGTACACACCATCTCAACTCTCAATGTAATCTGGTTCCATGATTGTCTTTAAGTCCACTATTTTGCACAGTCATGAGTAGGGATGGGAATTGTTAAGAATTTAACGATTCCGATTCCATTATCGATATTGCTTATCGATCCGATTCCTTATCTATTCTTTTATCGATTCTCATTGGGTGAGGGAATAAAAGAGTACAAATGGGTGTGCTTGCATTAACTGTCTTTTATATGTCCATTTCTGCACAGAAAATATAACATATACAGTAAGTACAAATAATAATAACAGATGATGCTGGGCCCGGTTTGGGGGGGGGGGGGGGGGGGGCGTACAGTGAAAGTGAAACTAAAGACGCTTTACTAATTCCTCTATTGCCATATTTCTACTTCGTGGAACTGGTTTGACTCGGCTTGGCCCGTCTCCCATTGTTGTGCACCTCATTTCCTTTCCCTTCTTACCTTCGGAAACTTGTATTTGAGGAGTTATGATGTTTGTTGCCCACACCGGAACCGGCCCAGCGTTCACTCTGCCGCTACATTCACAAGCGCCGCTAAGTAGAGTATCAAATAGGTGACATTCCTGTAAATCACAGGTGTCAAACATGTGGCCCGGGGGCCAAAACCGGCCCTCCAAAGGGTCCAATCTGGCCCCTCGGATAAATTTGTGAAACGCAAACATTATAATGAAGATATTACCAATCAAGGATGTGAAAATCATTTTAGGTCAATTCAATCTGAAGTGGTTCAGACCAGTAAAATACAATCATAACAACCTGTAAATAATGAAAAATGCTATTTTTTGTCTTTGTTTTAGTGTAAAAAAAAAGTAAAATTACACAAAAATGTTTACATTTACAAACTATCCTTTTACAAAAAATGTGAATAACCTGAACAAATATGAGCAATCTGAAATGTCTTAAGAGGCGTATGCAGAATTTTACCAATATTCTGCCTGTTACCAAATATTTAGTGTATTTGTAGATCCACTGTGATCTGTAAGTTGTGATGCACATGTATAAGTGATAAACTAAGGTGTAATATTGTTAAAATTGCACTTATTTTTCTTCAGAATTTTCAGGTTGTTCATATTTGTTCATGTTATGTTCAAGTACAGTTCGCAGATGTAAAGATTTTCATTACGGAATTTGACTTTTTTCACTTCAAAACAGAGAAAACTTTGGAGTTGACATTATTTATAAGTTCTTAACCTATTATTTATATTATTTTACTGGTCCGGCCCAGTTTAGATCACATTAGGCTGAATGTGGCCCCTGAACTAAAATGAGTTTGACACCCCTGCTGTAAATGATTCACATGCTGTGGACAAATGTTTGAGGATATTGGAGGGATTCCACCCTTTTGAAGACATGGAAGCTTTGCAAGTGTTCCAAGTAAGTGGACCTGGTGTCGTCTTTTTAGACCGTTTCTGCCGCAATGCCATGTTGGCCACGTTCTGACCAAAAAATGCAGCGTTCGTGTGACGTCAACGCGCATGCACAACGAAGGTGGAATCGATAAGCAGAATCGTTAAGCAGGCAGGCAAACGATTCCAAGGAATCGAGCTACTGGGAACTGGTTCTCAAAAAGAACTGATTCTCGATTCCCATCCCTAGTCATGAGCTACAATGGCGAGTAGTGACAGTGTCTATTCTCTCCTTTTTTTTTTTTTTTTTTTGTTTATTAGTACTTCCTTTTTTTGAAAATCGACCTTTGTATGTTCTCACATCTTCACTTGGAGTTTGATTACAGGCTTGGTCTTACATGGTGGTTTGTTTTTTTTCACATTTGTAATTCAAGCCCCTCCACTTTCTTTCCCCTTTCCGTCTCTATCGTGCCTCTCATCCACTTAAGTCAAGTGCCAAACCAACGACCTTGTACTTTCATTTCTTCTCGGCCTCTTCTTCCATCTTTGCCTTTTCATCTACTTAAACATGTATGTGGTGGAGTTGCATCATCCCAACTGGTTGGCGGTTCTAAATCTTTAATGACCTGCTCATATATTAATGTTCCACTTGATAAGAATAAGGCGTTATAATAGTAAGAACTTTTAGAGGAATAGTTAATTTTATTTATTTATTTTTTTACAGTTTAACAGGTTTTTGCTACCACTTTACAATAAATAGCCAACAAAATTTTTAAGATGTTATTAATGACTTTAACAGTAAATAAATAAGTGGTGCCAATCACAACAAACCCCGCCCCTCGCACATATTGTAGCTTATTTTGGCATCAAGCCAGCTGATGTCATTATGTATATGCGTGTGATGATGCCAACATATCAGTTGACTCTATACATGTGCCAAGTTTGAAGTAAATTGAAACAAAATTTATGTTTTCATAGCAATGTGAAATTTCACCCATCCTAAGTGAATGTGAAAAAAAAAAGATTTTAAAAATTCATAAAAAATTGGAACTTTGACCTACTTTTTCCAAAATGTAATGACATCTATTTTGGGTCACTGGCAATCTATAAACTAAATTTGGTATGAATTCAACAAATAGTTTTGCTGCTAAAGTGTTAACAAACAGACAAAGAATCAAACAAACAATACCCCTTGCCTCCCCCTTTTTTGCTTGAACTAAGCAAAAAAAAAAAAAAAAAAAAAAAAAAAAAAAATCTGCCAATGGAATAAGTGAAAATTATCTTTGTAAGATTTCTTGAAATAAGATTTTCAAGATCTATTTTCTAAAAATAAGTTCTTAGATCTCACTTACAAGTAACTCTTTAGGTGATTATGTCTTATTTTAAGTGTGATGAGATATTTTGACTAGAAATGAGAAAAATACACTTGGAAAATTTTTTATTTTTGCAGTGTGAGAGGACATGCTGACACCACACTATGTCAGGTCTGGTTTTTGCCTATTTCTCAGTGGACCATAATGCCCTGCACTTTTCCAGATTATGCATTTTAATTCCTACATAGATGGAGAGTGTTACTGACTTTTTTTTTTTTTTTTTTTTTATCCATTTACTTCCTTAATTCTGCTTGCATGCTATTATGACAATAACCGGTGCACTGATTGGGTCTTAATTTTTGTTCCAAAATGTTGTTCTGAATTCCAAGTTTTGTTTTGTTGTGTATGTAAATAGATCAATTTCTGAGAGTAAATGGCACATGTACTGAATTGAAATTACACACTGAACTGAATATGATGCACTGAAATGGTTCAATACACATATAGCATTATAACTGTTATCGACTTGTTACAATACAATTTGTGCACTGTCTATGCAAATGTAATTCTACTGACACAATGTCAAAAACCAAAGTGAAAGACTCATATCATTGGAGCTGCCTTTTTATAAACTTTCATAAATCAAATGTGAATGTTTCCTGGAGGACAAGGATTGTCAGAAACTGGTAAACCCAAATAAATTCTTATAATTAGCTTATTAATGATTAGAAACTGATTTTTTGAGTACAGTAAGTTACATGTTATTGTTTATTTGCTCACAGTGTGCAAATCTAGCTCCCCTTAGCTTGAAATGGAGTCGTCTAAATGTTAACCATGACCAGCTCCACATGAGCAGTCAAACATGTACAAATAACACGCTCAGACAATCAGTGCCTTACAATAAAGTACTGGAATGTAACACACCATTATTTGTAGGTTAATGTCTATTGTGCATGCCATTTAACTTCCCCGTTGCTGAGGTGGTGACCTTTGTTGCATGTAGCAAGTCATATACATACTGTAGGTGCAAGCAATGAATAAATACATTTGAAATAATCGAAGGAAATCATGCAAAGACGACTAGTATGAGTCATGTGTTGTTGTGATTATAGGACGGGCTTTCATTTTCTGTCTGTGTTTAACCTGCTTCAGAAGTGCTGTTTGCCCTGAACACATCAGTATGTCCTGTAGGACACACAGAGGGCCCTCTTGCTGTGACACTCAAACAACTTAAGTACGCACTCAGACTGGTGGAAGAATGCATGAATGCACAAGCACATAAATGCATATAATAACAGACCATCAGCATGCAGTGTGTAGACTGTGTAGTGTCATGCTGTTTTTGTCCTTCAAAGAAATTATAGCATAATTTTACCTTCATTCATTCAGGGCGAACGGACAATGAAGTATTAAAGAGTTTTATGAGGAGAAAATACTTTTATTTTACACATTTAATATTCAGGGGTAAACAAGATGCAAGCAATGGCCTTAATGACGCACAGTCACATGACCTTTATTCTTATGAGATCACCATGGGAACAGTTTCCTGTCAGCTGTTGTGCTGTGTTTCATTGAGCTTTATGTTGAATCTGTTTTACAGTAATGCAAAACTGGTTGTTAGATATGAAATTGATCATGCTGGTGCTGACACTTACATTATTTATTACATGCTTTCAACCTGCAAGTGTTTGTTATTTCTTGCTGCAAGTGATTATTTGTATAAAAAGGTATTATTGTAAATCAGACCATAGTATACGACAGGGGGCTGAAAAGTTCATAGCCTGACTAAAGAAGGAATTATTGCACAGCAATGAAACTTGGCATTTATTAAATTCAACCTTTCCTGATACTAACTGCATGGTTTCCATCCAGATAAACCCACACTGGATAAATAATTTTGGACTTTGAAAAGTAGTGCTACAGACATGAAAACGCTTGCTTTTCACCCCTCCCTCATTCCCTCTACCCCTCTTGAATTCATCTTCCCAGTTTTGCACAGTTGATAAAGCTGGAGCATCATCCCCTATAGCAACCATGTCAGCATGAATGTCCTTCGGGGCTAACCCCTTTTTCTGCAGACATTTGATCAGACCATGGTGCCACGGATGGTTCACGAAATGTCTCTGATGCTACTTTTCAAAGTCCTAAGTTATTTATCCAATGTGGGTTTATCTGGAAGGAAACCATGCAGTTAGTATTAGGAAACGTTGAATTTAGTGTATGCACAGTTTCATTGCTGTGGAATGACTCCTTCTTAGTTAGGCTATGAACTTTTCAGCCCCCCCTCATACTTTAGGGATGCAACGGTACAGGTTATCCACAGTTCAGTACGAACTGCGGCTCTTGAGTGACGATTCACGGTACGGTACGGTTTGGACACAGAGCCCAGCTGTGCACTGAAAAGTAACTGGGAGCTGGTGGAGAGCCTTAGGGCTCATTTATGCTCGCTTTAGAACGTAAATAGGTACACCCATTTCTAGCATCATGCGTCACTGCCTTCATACTTTTGCCGCATTTCCACTACATGGAGCCGGCTCGACTCGACTCGATTCGACTCGGCTTTTTTGCGTTTCCATTACGAAAAAGGACCTGGAATATGGTATCCGCTACTAGTTTTTTTTGGTATCACCTCCGCCGAGGTTCCAAGACCGGGGACCAGATACTAAGACATGATGTGTAAACACTGCAGACCACTGATTGGTCAGAGAGTTGTCTCTGTGACCCGCCATTTTACAAAAAACAGATGCGGAAGTTGACAGTAAATATAGCGGTGGGTTAATTCACATGATAACAGCCCGCAAAACTACACCACGGTTGGTTGAGAGTCAGTCTTTGGTGGCCAACGTAAAAATTCAGCATGAGCTTGATAGGACAACATGCAACAAATGAGTTTATCAGCAACTCTCAGAGCAGACGACACGAAAGTAAGGCGCTACATCGCTATGACGTCTAGGTACTATAAAGTCAGTAGTATCCTGTAATGGAAACAGTCTCCAGGAAAAGTACCTGGTACCCGAGTCGAGTCGAGTTGAGTCGAGTCAGGCCAGTACCACGTAGCAGAAATGCAGAATTTCATGCATTCTGTACGTTGGAATGAGCGATTCTCAATCAATCCACCAGAGGGCACTGCTCTTAATTACTATACTGGCCGAATACCATGAAGAAGAGTAAAGGTTTTTGAAAAGAAGAAAGTCAACAATAAGAAACATGGCAACGGCACAGGAGGTTTTCCTAATGTGAATACTAAAGTTAATATTCAGAAGGGTAGTTGTCATAAATATGTCAGTAATTTTTCAATAACTAACAGTCACTGCTTTGTGGTTCAGACCTGACCACAGCCACTATTCAGGGGACAACTGACATTTATCGTCCTGTCAGCCTTACAGCCTTTAGCTGGGTACTTAGATTTTCAGCTGAAGCCTGATTTTCAATTATCAGCCACTCACTCTTCCTCAGGTGAACTGTGCTTCTTCCCCTTTATGGCTCTTACTCTACAAAGACACGTCTAGCTCTTTTAAATAAGTAATGTGCATTCCAATAGGTTACTGCAGGTATAATAAGACAATTCATTTCACTATTTCCTTTTCTTTCCTGCACTTAGACTTAATACAAAGGATATTTTCTCTCATAAAGATAAATGTACATGGTGAGGATTAGTGAATTTTCCCTCTGGGACCAATAAAGTTAAGTGTTAAAGACCTAAACAGCCTGTGGTAACCTAAATGACTGCTGATGTACAATGTTTCTTAACTGTTAAACCAGTTATCCAATCAATACATGTATATAATTGGTGTAAATTGCAGTTTGTTGTCTTTTCATGGTCATCAGATATGACCCATTTGGACGTTCAGAAACTGTAGTTACCGTGGAAACACTGTCATCTTCTACAACATTGATTCACCAGTAGTTTGATAAATAACAGTGGATGGAGAGACCTGGTTTTAAGTCCAGTTCATGATATATTTTACTGAAAAAATTCACTTTTTCTTCAGTTTGCTTTGTCATGTAATAATCCTCTGAGCTTTTATGAACATGTACTGTACATGATCAATGAATTAACCCTTTCATGCACAGTGGTCACTCCAGTGGACAGTTCTTCTCCAGCTGTTCTCTTGTGTATTCATGGGTTTTGTTGTTTTAGTTCCATATCAGCCAACACAGTGGACACTTATGCATCATCCTATACACTGACATTCAGACCATTACTGTAACTTTATGTTTTTGATAAACCTGATCTGCACTAACATGTTTGAGTGTAAATTAATAAACAAAATAAGTTTTTTTTTTTTTTTTTTTTGCATATTATCTCCATGAAGTGAATAATAACTAGCATTAGAGTATGTTAAAATGTGGGAAAACATCTGACGAGCAACATTAGAAATGTTTTTATTGCATAGTTTTCCATATCACTTTCTGATAGTAGGTTTTAAATACATGTTTCTTTGCTTCAAAAATTAAATGCAAGGTGTCCGGCTGAGTGGACATTTGTGTAACTCCTTGAAAAAAAAAACCTGATTGCATTGGGGGGTTTTTTCATGCCGAAACAGGAATAAAAACACTCAGGAAAAATATCTTGACTAAGGTTCTCATAATTCATGCTTGAAAGGGTTAAAAATAGGAAAATACATGATATTCACTAAAAAATGCAAAATACAGAGGATAATATAAAAATAAATGGTGATGAATCATTTAAGAAGCGTTAAATTAATGTTAATTTCGTCAGATGAGACAAAATAAGTTCGTCAGGGACCCTTTTTCACATGATGAAGACGAGATGATGATGAGACTGCACCGATGTTCTAAAAATGTGGACTAATGCCACGTTTCCACTACGTGGAACCAGCTCGACTCGGCTCACCTCGACTCGGTATTCCTGGAGAGCGTTTTCATTACAAGATACTACCGACTTTACAGTACCTGGATGCAGCGCGTTACTTCCATGTCGTCTGTTCAGAGAGTTGCTGATAAACTCGTTCGTTGCGTGTTGTCTCGTCTGAATTTTTACGTCAGCCACCAAAGACTGAATCTCCTCGACCGACCATGGTCTATGTTTGTGGTGTATGTACCAATTTTGGGCTGTTATCATGTGAATTAATGTACCGCTATATTTACTGTCAACTTCCGCATCTGTTTTTTGTAAAATGGCGGGTCACAGAGAAAACTGTCTGACCAATCAGTGGTCTGCAGTGTGTACACATCATGTTTTAGTATCTGGTCCCTAGTCCTGGAACCTCAGCGGAGGTGATACCAAAAAAGTAGTACCGGGTACCAGATTCCAGGTACTTTTTCGTAATGGAAACGCAAAAAAGGCTGAGCCGAGTCGAGCCGACACCACATAGTGGAAACGGGGCATAAGACTGTGTTAATGTGCTTTATCGTTGATAAAAAAAAACGAGACTAAAATGTTTTGCATTTGGCTCTGAGCTGTGATCCACTGGCCGGGGCTGATCATACCTGCTCATGATGGTTTGGTTTATAGGTGTTTGCTGTGTTTATGTTTTCACTTTAAAACCCCTTAATTCAAAGACACTTTTTTTTCCTACACCTCAATCCCGTTATGGATTTTTCTTAACAATGGGTCTATTCTAGTTTTGTGATACATTAATTCTGTTCAGAACAAAATTGCATTTGTTCTACTGTAATGCCAAGCACAGAACCGAACCCAACATGTAGATAGTGTATTTGAGGTCTACAGTAGCTCTATCCTTTTAAGTTTTTATTCTATTTTAATCTGTGTCTGCTAAGCTATAAGATACTGTAGCTCTAAGAGTCGTACTATTTAACAACAGTTTTTGTTTTTTCTTTTTAAATTTGGTTGGTGATTCTAAATAAAATTTTGTCAGAACAAGTTAGTCAAGTTGCCACTCTTATACTTCCCATAACAGACCCTGCAATGCTAATACCAGTAAACTTTTTAAATGGAAATATGTTACATATGGTTAGTAGAGCAAAATTAACTTGGTTGCTAATTGTGCGACCTTGAGCATTTCTCAGAATTCAAGATGGCGTCCTCCATCATCTTGAACTTTCATCAGTTTTCAACTTTTGTTCTCGTTGACAAAGAAAGTCATGTAATATATCGTTTTGTAAGTTTTCCAGGATGGGGGGTCCATTTCTGAAGTCATTTTTTTGGATACAGGTCAAATCAGAGGTCAAATTTTGAATGCGAATTGAATTATAGGAACAGATCGACTTCGAGATATTGAAAAGACTGTGTCGACCAAGTGTGCCACCATTTTGTTTTTTTTTTCTTCAAAACATTAGTTGTCAGTACATGTATAAACAAGCAAGGGGAATGTTTAGTTAGACGTCACAATAAAAGGCTTTGTCAGTCTTTGGAAACTGATATTATTCTGATCTTGGCTGTTAGCTGTCAGACAGCAGTGCAACATTGATATGGCAGATGTGTTTCAGTTGAGTCCAGTCCCTCCAGCCCTAGGCGACGAGTATGGCTGCTTGAGGAAGGGTGACAAGGCTGTGCTTGTCAAGTCTTTCGGTGTCGTTGCCATGGCGGAGGACGCCATCTTGAAATCTGAGAAATGCTCAAGTTTGCACAATTAGCAACCAAGTCAATTTAGCTCTACTAACCATATGTGACATATTTCCATTAAAAAAGTTTACTGGTATTAACATTGCAGGGTCAAAATCATGGCAACTTGACTAAGTGCATCATTTGGAAATCTATACTGAATCAACAAACCAGACACTTTTAGCAAAGCTGCACTGAAGATTCATTCATTCAATTCAGTTCATTCACGATATTTGTTTTTCCAGGTTATTATAACATTTAATCAATATTTTAGCTGTGTGAAACAATTCAACTGGAATGATAAACAAAAATCATCTGAGAAATTAAAAACAAACCCCAAAAAACTAAAACTAAAATGTTTGGACTAAAACTAGACTAAAATGTTGAGACTTTTGGTCAACTGAAACATGACTAACAAAAAATGATATGTGAATGACTAAATATGACTAAGACTAATAAGGAACTTTGACACAAGACTAAGACTAAATTGAAAAATAGGACCAATGGCCCTGTAGCTTACCAGCCAAATTAAATGCTTTGGGAAATGTATCCAGATG